>NC_044282.2:42885075-43189241 GCF_004027225.2 Strigops habroptila | reverse complement strand
TTTGTACTGTATTGTAAAATTGTACTGTATTCTCAAACACAGAATTTTAGGCCTTTTCCCACATTCATTCTCTCTAACAGCAGAAGAAATGCAAACGATTGTGGAAAGATGCAAGTATTTGAGAAGTTGATAATCAGTTTTAGTCCCAGAATTCTCAGTAAATTGAACTGAGGAACTGTTTACTACTGTGCTGACAGATGTAGACGGAAATTATAAGAATTTATGGATGATGAGTCTGCTTATACTTTGACAACAGCATGTGATGGTGGTGAAAGGACTGCTCTATTTGGTTGTAAAGTTTTATACTGCAGTTTTCTTCCCATGTGTATTTTCAGGGAGCGGTCCAGGCTAGCAGCTCCCCCAGGTGAGTGTGCTGGGGGTGGTGAATGCCCCCCAGGCCAGAAGAGCAGGGCCCAGATGCCAGGACACATCACACCTTCCAGTCAGGAGCAAAGCAACCAAAGGGCACCTTGGCAGCCCCAGGCCCAGGAATTGGGCACCTCTCTGGGCATAGAGTCAGGCTGAGGCCCAGCAGGTGGGGACCATGGCAAGGCAGGACTGGACTGTGGGGAGCTGGAGGCCAGCTCTGGTGTCATCACTGGGGCAGGGGTTGAACAGCCTGGGGGGCTGAAATGGGGTCCTGGGCCGTGGACAGGGTGGGAGGACCCTATGAAAGGACATAAAAGATAGTCAGGGCTGGTGGTGCTCTCAGGGACCTAACACGTATATGTCATGGTTACTTTGCATTCACTTTATTAATTTACTTTGTCTAAACTCAATTTTATGTTTCTTGCAACTAATGAATCAAAGTTTTACTTTGTGCTAAAAGTTTTTGCCTATAGTTATCTCAAGTTAAACTTCATTGGCTTTAACAACCTTAATGGTATTAATTTATCTTTTTACCCTGCTTTCTGGTGGAGTTTGCACACACAAAAGCTGCAGTCACTCAAATATACTGCATTCAGGCTAATACACCAAAGACAACCCCTACATGTTTTACTACACAAGCATTTTTAGTTTTCCATGTTTACAAGAGAGAATCCTCTAATATTACTCTGTCATTCCACAAGCAGCTTAAGGAAGTTCTGGGATCAGAACAGAATTGTGTATCAGCCTTTGAAAACAAGTCTTTGCTAAAATCACTAGGTGAAAAGGAGCCCTTGCTGGTTTCCATGTTATATTTGCATAACTAATTTCTTCTACATTTGAAAAGTCATGAAGTATTTTTTCTAAAAATATACAATGTGCAATATTTTCTTTCATTTGATTCACAACTAGCGTTTTCTTGAAATAACTTTTAGCATAATGATGTCCAATTAAAAAGTCACACTTTGAGTAAAAGTATTAATCTTAGTCTTACATTGGATACTAATCTATCTATGTAGATATTTAAAATTTGATATTAATAGTCCTGGTTTCAGCTGGTATAGAGTTAATTTACCCTTTTGATTCTCCTCCCTAAAGCACAGAGGGGGTGAGGGAGGAGTGAGGTAGTGCTGTGTGGTGCTTAGTTGCCATCTGGGATTAAATGACAACTTAATAAAGTATATTTCCATCGTTATTGTGGTTTTGTGCATTTCATAGATGGGTAGACTTCACAAACAGGAGAGTCTACTGTGACATCTAAGAAAAACAGAAAAGTTGTAACACTTGGTAAAAAAAGGTACATGATGTCAAGGACAAACGAGAAATTTATTCCATCACCAACAGTGCCTAAAATATCTGATAATTCTATAACAGTACTTATCAGGATTTTTCAGGTAAAATGGTAGCAGTGAATAATGTGTTAGCAGTCTGTAATGGATCTCAAACATGGAAGAAATTCAAAGTAGAGAAGACCGTAAATTTACACTAATGACATCTATACTTTTTCAGTCTGTTGGTTCTTTTGTCTTTTTTTGTAACTTACAAGATATAATAAAAAGACTTATGAAATTATCCAATTTATTACCTGTCAAAACCTGATGTGGCTCATCATTGTCAAATACCTTAAATGCTTCTTCTATTATCTGGTTATTTATATCTTAAAATATTTGTAAAATACTCTTGGGTTTTGTGTGCATTGAATCTTTTCCATCACTCCTTATCAGATCTGTTACTTAAACTTCCTAAAAGCCTTGCCTTCTCTGAACTTTTCCTAATATATGCTTTTCAGGAAGACAGACAGGTGTTATCTACTGTACTTCAGTGAATGCTAAGAACATCCATTGTAAAGGCAGAATGACAACAGAAGACCAAGGGGTATAGTGGGGAAACAGAAATGGGAAACAAAAATGACCATTAGAAAAAGCTGGATAACAAATGTAATCAAATTAACCCAAGTGACACTGTTAATAATTTTTCACATAATTTTTCTCCTTGAGAAGTGATCTTTTTTGTTCGAGCCAGGTATGAAAGTCAATTCTATTACGAGCTAACCTGGAGAGAGAATGTCTGATTCTTGGCAATTATCCTTCAGCACAGCATGTTAGAATTTAATATACATTCTCAGTGACAATAACAGGAGCTGCATGTCTAAATCCCCATTTGCCATCTATTGTCATTACTAAGCACTATCAATTGCAAAGTACTTGTGTGTCTACTTGCACAGGCTATTCAGCCTGGAAACTATTTATATTTAAATAGATTACCTATAAATTTATACATAAACACATGCATTCTGTTTTAATCAGAGTTTCCCTAAGATGACAATAAGAAGTGTTTTTAAAACAGACATTTGTGAAATTCCATCACAGTTAGGTTGGAGCTTAGTAATTTAAAATGAAAACAAATAGGGCTCATTTCACCAGGAAAACAAAAGCGGAGTTCCCCGAACATGTTGTAGTAGCTATGCTGGCAGAAAGATTCATTCTGGGTGAAGGACAAGTGTAGCATTAACTGTTTAATTCTGTCTCTAGTTAATTCTCAGTATCATCAAGGCAGTTATTCTACTGCCCTCACTTAATGCTTTTCCTGGGCTCATCAGAAGTCAGTTTTGGTTTAATAGACATTGTACGCTTAGCTCTTCTTCAAGACTCAACATATTACTTTGGAGGAAGGCATTTAGTACTTTTCCTCTACTATTATCATACTGCTGTCCAAGAAACATGAGTTTCAAAGCTGTGACTATTTCAGTTTAGGAGGATAACACTGACCTTTTGTGGCAGTTCATATTGTCTGTTCTGGATGGGTATTTCAAGTTCAGGCTACAGCACACAAAGAAGTACCTTGAAAAGACTTAAAAAACTGCAGGTTAGAAAGGTTAAAAAAAACCCCCAAAAAACCTGAAACAAAACCAAAAGAGGCAAAGCCAATGAAAACAGGATTAAATTCACACTGTACATCAACAGGAGGATCAGGGATGGCATGATGCCAAATAGTTGGTTTAGGGTTGTGAGGCTGAAATACACACACTTACAGAATGCCCTTGAGAATCTACAAATTTTCTTTACCAGCCACATGAATATTAACGTCCACAATTAGAGATACACTTCATATCTTTGCTTGGAGGACCCTGGCACAGAAAGTTTCTGATACAAAAATCTCTATCTCAAAGGGACTAAAATTAGAAAAGACCCACAAGTTTTAAAGGACACTTTATTAAAAAGGGAAAATATATGTTCAGAATCATATGTCTAAACAATGTTTACTTGTCTGTTTACTCAGCTCTACTCAGACAAAACACCTTCTAAGAGGTTTTGAGAAGTTCTGGAAGTGAAGAGAAATTCAACATCTGCTAAGTGCAACTTGAGACTTTTTTTAGTAGAGATAGTTGACCAGTTTATTCTGAATTACTGATGATGAAGAGCTACTATAATATTAAAATTCTGAATGTAAAGGTCCCAGAAAAGATTTCACTTACAAAGAAGCAATATAGCCACATGTTGGGTTTTATTTCTGATGTACCTGACTCTGAGGGTTTTTCTGTTACAAAACCTGCTGCTCTTGTTACTTCCCTACTCACACCTACCTTCAGTATTAAGGGCTTCTTTTGGTGTTGCAAGTGTTCTTACTATAAGAAAAGAGCAGAGGAAGATCTGCCTGAAAACTGTGATTGAGTTTCATAAACTCTAAGCATCATACAACAGTGTAAGGTAAAAATTCTGAGCAATTTTTCTATACCTTAGAGACTGACCTTGAACATCCCTTACAAGATCTGAAGTCTGGCATACAGTACTACACAATTATGCAAAATCATGCTTTTCAGTAATTTGGAACAGTCTCTTAGTAAAATCTGAGTATGAAGTTCTGATACAATACATGAAAGCATAGAAAAATCTTTAGTAATGCATGCAAGTTGTTGGTTTTCTACAGAAGCAATGAGAATCATTCACACAAAATTAATTGCATGGGTGAATAGAGAGCCTACTTGGTAATATGGACCTCGAGACTCATCAAGGACAGCAGAAAACTTTTCTTGGGTGGCTTAGTATGAAGAATTTCTTTTAACTAATGCTCAAAGTAAAGATAAATGCACAGTTCTCATGATTTAAACTGAGAACTAACAGAAGTATATTCACAGTGACACGGGGATCAGCTGTTTAACCAGCTCTGTTCTGAGGTAGTTTATATTTGCAGGATTGGAGAAGGAATTAAAACTTGCTTGAGATGCTTAATACTGGAAATCTAAAGGTTCATGTCTGGCTGTTTGAGTAAAAAGTTATTTTGCTTTATATGAAGCAGAAACAAAAGCTGAAATAATTTTTAATAAGAATTTGGAAAGAAAAGTGTGGGTGTTGGTAAAATATCTCATTAGTGAATCAACTGATTATATAAAGTATGAGTGTTCAGGAGTATTTCTGTAACCGATAATTGCCTCTTTCCTGCACAATTAGGGAGAGAGTGTCATTTTTAAGAGAATGGTAATTTTAGTGGGAACTGCAATAATGCCACTGATTAAAAAAAAAATAGAAAAAAGATTTTCTTTACCCTGTATCCCAAAGATGCTTTGATTCTCCAAAACCTTCTAATTTTAAACAGGCTAGCACATTCCTCTTGCTAAGCATGAAATTAATAAATAAACATGTAAGTATTTACAAAATGCTCCACTGCACATTGTACAGTACTGCACAGTGATTCTTCTGAAACATTAGCATTTTTTATAGTTGAGAAAAATAAGCAGATTTTTCACCTGGATAAGATAAGGAATAAGCAAAAGTCCTTTTACTCTACGGCTTTCAATTGACCAGGCCATTTATTTTCTTTTCAGCTGCAGTCAACGTGGTTTATCCCATACTGCCTTTTGGATTATCTCCTTATTGTCCCCTTTCTCTCGTCTTTGTCATTTGAAAGAGCCTGCAACATTCTGATCATGAATTTGCTGACAACCACTGTATACATCCAGCTGCACTGGGACAGACTTCAAGCAGTTCTGTTTGAATTAGCATCAGTAGATTCTCATGCTCATTCAGACTTCTGCAAACCTTTAAATAGTATCCCCTCGCCTTTATCCGTCCCACACATACCTTCCATTTACTCCTTTCCAAAGTTTTTATTTTATTTTTTATTTCAGATGTAAAACACTCTTCTTCAAGAAACCTTCTGTGAATTTAGCCTGCTTTGGCTTTTTGTACAGTATAAAAGAAATAGGAAAGACCTGTTAGTATGACTTAAAATATATGGGAGGAAGGACAAAAGGAGATTGCTGACTCTGTGGAATTTTCTCAGCTGAATACTGTGCAGTAGTGCTCTGAAGGATTAGGGTGAATAGCCAGTGAGTGTAAGAAAATTGTGCTGGGCAACAGTTTCTTGTGACATCTGTGCTGTTCAGCAGGGAAAGGCAGGGAGTCACAGAATATTTTGGGAATCCAGGGTGGGAGGATGGTTGCAGCAACATCTGTGTGTAGAAACACAGGGAGGGAGGATGCACCTCCAGAGTTCAGTTTAGGGCAGAAGACCTCTTATATTACACGAATTGCCTTCTTGAGGAGCTGACTGCTCTCTGCTGCTCACAGAGGGAGACTTGCCTGAGGCACAGAGGTTAGATGGCAAAAGACAAGCAACGAGCGTGCTGCTTAAAAGACCATGTGGACTGCTTTCTCTATGTGCCCTGTGCTACATGCACAGGTTATTTGCGGGTCTTGTGGATACCATGGCCTTCCTAGCTATTGGCTGCCATTTTCATATTGATGTTGTTTTGCTGGGTAAATGGCGGTAGCTCTGTTGGGGTCAGTGGGGTTCTGCCAATTCATGTGAATGGCGGCTCTAGCCCATGGAGCACTGAGAGTACTTTTAGATTTTCTGTGGGTATTCTGAGTGTTCAGATATCTTTTTCTTACTCATTTGCAATATTAGAACAAGGCTTGATATGGTCATGAACTTGAAGGCACCTACATTTGTGCTGGCTAGTTATCAGCCATTTGTTAAAGTTTCACAAACATATGCACTTTTAAGGTTCATTACCCAGAACTGCTTTGTGTTATGGTCTGAATAAACATTTTGTGTCTGTTTCTGTCCCCAATTACAGCCACAAATAATAGATGGACTGTTTTACTGAATGCATTATTTGCGTATTAATCAACAGGTTCCCAGACTCACAAATTACTTTTACATAACTTGAGACATCTGATTTATTCACACTCTTTTCAGAAATACCAGGCATATTTTTCTATTCATCAGAGGATCAGAGACTGCTGGAGAATTTGTATACTGCATATTTGCATATCTACTGATCCCTTTGCATTCTACCTTAGCTAATAATAAGAGATATTTTATTTCATTTTATTTCATCTCATCTCTTCTTTTTTGTTGGTGTTTGCCTCCCTCCACCTATTTTTCTCTTCATATTAACACAGTGGTTGATTTACATTTTAAAAGCAAGTTTTCTTTTGAAACTCTCTATGGGAACAGAAGAATTCTTTTTGTGTTTCTGAGTTGCATTTTCTTTGCAGGCAGATAAATGGCAAATGTGGGAAAACAAGAAAAAAGAAAAGGCCATGCCTGTGATTTGTTTTGCAGTTTCTACATCTCCCCAGAAGGTTTTGATCCTTCTGTTCCAATAAAAGGGTTCAGTGCCTTTCAGTAAACACATTGGTACCTTGTGGGAAGGCATACCGCCACACAACATTCTGACTAGCTCTTTTTCTGAGTGTTCCAGAATGCTTTACAAAAACACTGTAGGATTATCAACAACTACAATGTTTCCTATGCATTTACTTATGCTTTCTATCATTTGGGATACAGGCTTTAAAAAATAATCCATTTAGGGCCAAACCTTGCAATTAGCATGCAAGCAAAGACTACACAATCTTAAGTGTGTTAGGGACAATGCATAACAGTTGGCATTAGCTTGTTATTACATTGCCCTTTCATGCTCCTCCACTTATATCTATTCCATCCTTGTTCACAGATTATCTGTCTGTAAGCTCTTTCGGACATCAGGAGTCTTTTAATGTAAGGGACAGCATGAAGTATAGTGGCGTCAAGGTTTGTGCTACCTCAGTAAAAATGACAAAGTATTCCTGGTGAAACTACAGGTTATCAGATTTGTTATTATTCCCAGAGATAATTCTGGCCCTGTATTTTTCTAGCACTTTGAATACTTTTCCTTCTTTACCCTTCCTGCCTAGTTTTGTGGCTTATGGTCAATTAATAGCTTCTACTTTATTCTTTTATTTAAATGTATTCTTAAATAATAGTCTTAAGTACCTAACACCATTTTTTTTTTTTTTTCTTTTTTAAAGTATTACACATGGAAATGCATGAACATGAACTTGGCTTTCTTATGTGTTCCAGTGATTTACCGAGATCTTTCAAACAGGTCTGGATTCCATTATGATTTTTTCTTTTTTTTTTTTTTGCTATTTCTAAATTTAAGTACTGTGCAATCTTTTTACTGAAGTAGAAACCTGACTCTATAAACACATTGTATTTTAAGAACTTTAACTAAATCACTTGTGTTACTTCATCTCCTATGCCTCTCTTTAGACCTGTAAAAGTGCTGGAATTGAATTTGTGTCCATGAAAATCAAAGACTCCAATTAACATCAGCCATGAATATCAAACACTTCAGTTAATACCACTGACCTTTGAATCAGACTTGTAAAGCTACATGTGTTGCTGGCATGAATGGTCAAAGGCTTTCTCCACTGCAGTGTAAAATCTGTGTATCACTGTGTTCTGTACGAACTTCACGCTCACTGTCAGCAGTTCATTTGGGGCAAACACAGCAAACCCTGGAGCTCTGGACTACTGTATATATTTCTTTTTTTTTTTTTTTCTATCCTGAAAAGATTCTTTTGGTCTCCCTGGTAATAAAATCTGTTGTATTTTTGCCTTTGGAGCAGCTCTGTTCTTTGTTATCTAGTCTCCTGTATTGATAAAGATGATACAGAAGGGGTATAAAAGGTATCATACGTGTCATATTCCTATTGAACATTATTGTAAAGGCTTTCACATTTATGAAGTAGATGGAGCTGTAGAAACAGACCGTTTTCACAGGATTGTAAAATAACTCGGGGTCAATAAGGCTTCAAGAGGTTTTTAGTCCTGCCTCCTGTTCAAAGCAAGATCAGCTATGAGCAGGCTGCTGAGGGTAGGGCCTTATCCACTGTGCTCTTGAAGACTTCCAAGATGTAGACTGCATAATGTCTCTGAGCTACCTGCTCAGCTGCTGGACTGTCCTCATGGGGGAGAAGTTTCTTGTTATATTCACATACCTCACATTTCAACTTCTGCTCATTATCACCATGCTCATTCTTCCAGCATGCACAACAGGCTCTGTGAAGAGTCTGGCTCCATCTACCTGACGACCTCCTTGTTGATACTGGGGGACCAATATAAGGAGCCCCTCAAAGCCTTCTCTTCCCCAGGCTGAGTTGTTTAAAAAAGTCTTCATGTGCTTCCCTACATTGATCAGGAGGTTGGTAATACACTCCCTCCAAAATATCATCCTCCCTGGCCTCTCCTCAGATCTGACCCACAAGCTGTCACTCAGCTAGTCCCACATAAGAGGTCCATAAGTCTGAGCTGCTCCTTCACACAGGGAGCCCCACCCTTGTTTTCCCATCATGTTGTTTCTGAAGGGTTTGTATCTACCTATACTAACACCACAGTCAAGTCACCCTTTCATCCGAGCTGTATCTCTGGTTGCGGTACCATGAGAGCTGTGCTCTTGCCTGCTGCATATATACACCCGTGCCCTGCCACCTTACACTGCAGTGTGTATGAATGTGTGCTTGAAGCTGCCTCATCAGCAAACAAAGAGTATAGACACTCCCTAATCAGTATTGTCAATGGTATCAGTAATGATAGTACTTTGGGAAGAGAGTCCAACAGTGAATTGTTGAAGTAAGCAGAAAATGCTTGGAACCAAACCTATTTTTCCTTGTGATTGGTATTCAATTTTCCAGAATCTAGAGGCCACTGCACTAATCTCATGAGATGGATGATTCTTTAAATGTGTTATTTCCACTAAACAACACTTGGGTCCAGAGGGAGCAGGAAGCATTAGCATGATGCTGGTGCTGAGTGCTAACACCTGGCAGAGACTGTCCGGGCAGGAACAGTAGGATAAAGAGTAGCTTTTTGAGGCCATTTGTGATGATGGAGTAACAACACAAGCAAGCATGGTATGCCAGAGTCAGATTTTGACAGGATTCGTGAATCACAATGAAATTATTTTTTGTGGCTGCGCTGTC
This sequence comes from Strigops habroptila, assembly GCF_004027225.2. Taxonomy (NCBI): domain Eukaryota; kingdom Metazoa; phylum Chordata; class Aves; order Psittaciformes; family Psittacidae; genus Strigops; species Strigops habroptila. Next base: position 43,179,624 of record NC_044282.2, on the reverse strand, counting down.
TTTGATCAACATACTGGTAAACTGCATATTGTTTGTTGAAGGTTTTTATTCTTCTCAGTTGCACAAGGATATATAAATGCTAGTTTAACTGATTTTGAATTTATACAAAAATTACTGCACAGCTCTGTGGTATTATAACACTGTGTTTCCACCTACCTTGCTAACATATGTATGTGGGAATAACCTGTGTTATTTTTGCATCTATACTTGTAATGTCTAGCAAAACAGGTTTGTGGGCATCAGTAGGTCTTCACTTTCTTTGGAACACCTTCCTTATTTCTATTGCCTGTGTAGACCAGAAACCAGTTAACAACATTCATTAGTCTTGTATATTTGATAGCTACGTGGATTTTACATTGGTGAGGTAGATATAAATGTTGAGGAAAGAGATTATGGTGTTGGAAAGAGCTAATAGTGGCCACTAAGTTTTATGACTTGATACTCTGAGTGTTAAAAAAAGTGCAAGTAAGAATTTTATATAAGTATGTCAATTCAGTAAACCATAGATTGAATTCAAGCTCTGTGCTAGTTTGTAGTTCTTTTACAAGAATCAGAAACATTTTATTGCTTTTCAGACAGTAGTGAAGTTACAGCCACAGTGAGATACAAACTGATTTTCGTTTGTATATGGTGATGCTTTTATCTGCTCTTCAGAAACATGGCCAGAGAGTAGTACAAATTTTTGAATAACATTGAAGAAAAATAGTGTAATTAAAGACACACCATAAACATTAATGTAAACTGACATTTTAAAACTATAGCTTTCTCACTGGCTGTTTAAGGTGTGAAACTGGGGATTACCCTACAACAAGAATATAGCTTGGGCATAAGAATGATCTTTCATTAAAATAGTTTCTTAAAATTCTTCAATATGAAGTAATCTAATTGCTAGTGTGCTATTTTATGAATACTTTATAAGCTGGAAATATTTGTATGTGTGCTTTAAGCCTGAACTTTGGTGCTTTATATTTCATATTAAATAAACAAAAAAATAGATAAATTTAAGTCTTTCTCCTCATTTTCCTTGACAAAAATATTTTCATTAAAAATTATTTCAATTCATTTTAGTTTTTACAATCAAACATGAGTTTGTCTGTTAGTCATTTAGTTCTTGGTTTTGCACCATGGTCTGTCAAACTTTTCACATACCTAAAATAAAATTATGCTGAGCTATTTGCAGCATCAAGCCTATAAGAAATAATTTTCTATAGATGCACAGGGACTTACCCAAATCTCTTTCACTCGAATCCTATACATAAATCCTCTGTGCATTAATGAAAGAAGAGACTTTTTATCACAGAGCAATGGCTGTTCTCATTCATACCTCATAATAAAAAGTAGCTTATAACAAAACACTTGTATCTTATTAACAATATGGTTTGAATTTCCTAGAATTGTTGTAAAACTTATTGTGATCTGAAAGAAAAAATTTGAGTAACATTAAGTTATTTTATTGTGAAATCAGTCAGGCCAGTTTAGTATTACTTTTTAGATAGGTCTATTATACTCTGTTTCAATTAAGACTTTATGTGGAGATTTTTAATACCTTCCCAGATGTTTCCTGCGGAAGAAATGTAATAAAGGCACAAACAAAAACTTCTTTCTGTTCTTGGAAGGGGACATTCTTACTGATACTGTCTGGAAACCATTTTTAGGTATTTACTGAAAAACAAGTATTTGATTTTTCAGATGCTAATATCATCCTGCAAAAAAAATGTCCCAGTTTGCAACTTCCTAATTGTAGGAATTTGTAGAATTTGTTATGTACTCTAGAATTCCACTGAGCAAGTACTTAAATGGATTGGGCATTGAAGCTGAGGGACTTGCAAGAAAAGGGATTTTGAAAAAAAAATTCAGCAATGAACTTGAGTTGTATGTCCCTGTCTCATACAACCAATAAATACAACTTGCTTCTACTTGGCTGAAAATAATTTGCACAGCTGTTATAAATCATACATGAAGGTCCTGAGTGTTATAGCAGTCACTGTAGAAGTTGCCTGAGATAGAAAAAGAGAATTGGAAAGCTTTAGGGCTCTAGGAGGCTACCTAGTGCATGATAATGGATCCTAATTTTGTTTCAGCACAGTTTCAATGATGCTATTTCAGATGGACGTATTTCTGGAGATTCTGGAGATCTTTAAGAATGAGATAGACAATCTTTTCCAGTGTTTCACCATAAGCCACCTGTTAAAGTGGAATTCCACAGAGTTCTGGAAACAGTGAAATGGATCCATGTGAGACACTTGAAGCTTGGCCTGATCTTATACGTATGGCATCAAAATTGAGTATCAAACACTTAACTTTATGCCAGATAGATTATAGAAGACATGATAGAGTTTCATTTGCCTCATGCCATCATACCATTTGGATTTGATTTACAAATCACACAGCATTTCAGTGTCTCTGATCTCATTGAACATTGCATGTGATACACTTTGGTGAAACTATTTACTTCTCCTGTCAAAGTGACATCAGCAGGAGATGGATTATTCATGTGAGTGTATTTGCCTGTGAATTTGCATGCAGTTTGTGAGAAGATTTGGATTCTATGGCACCCTTTTAAAATAGCTCTGAGCCTTTTAGAGGATTCCATCCAGCTATTCATTACTTCAAAATTACGTTAAAAGACATACTTTTCCTTCAACTCTGTAACTGAACATTTCCTTCTGAAGCTAGAAACATACTAACAAAGAGCTGGGAGAACTGTTGCTGTGGTGCCATGCAATTTCTCCCAACAGCGGCATCATAAGAATAAAAATTCATTTTGAAATCCCCTTACCTCTCTCAAAAGAGAGATTTGCTCTTTTCTCTTAAATTGACTTTTACTTGAGATTAGAATATTATAGTAGATCTACCACCAAAACACATAAGACCGTTTCTTTCAAAATATAATTGGAAAGTATAAGCACCAAAATACAAAAGACAAATTCTACTGTGAATTGAAGAATGACAGATGCACAATAAGGAAAACTCTGCTTGTTTGTGTTTTGGTTTGTGTGGTTTTTTTAAATATATATTTCCCCTTTTCCTCCCTCAGTTTTAGGTGTAATTATATTATGCTTTATACTTTGGGATCAGTTGCTGCCTTTAGAGCTGTAAACTTTAGAAATATGTTGTTAAATATGAGTGCAAAGACCAATGTATGCAATATTTTGCAAGCCTTGTTCCTATTCCTATCTGGAGAAATCTATCCACAAGTAATGTTCTGCGGCTGAAGTGAAGGTAAGTATTGAAATACCCCTAAACCCAGCTTGAGCTAACAAAAAGATGGGATAATGGCTTCCAGATTAGCAAGAGGTGGGCTTTCATAGCACTCAGCAGGAGCTGGAAACCAGGAAGGGCTACATTTTGAAGAGTCTATTTGGCTCTGTGAGAGTCCAAATCTCCTACTGAGTTTTGAACTGTATTGCTGCCTCCCTGAGCTCTTACAACTCCTGCTGAATTCAAAATGAACTGGGAATTGTTGTGTGGGAGCCATTTGCTTTGAAGAGGAAAGAGACTGAACCTGTCATGTTGCTTCAAGGGGGAATTCCGAGTAGAGCATTCACTTCTGAAAAAGTTAAGGTATCAATGCCCATCTCTTAAAAGTGGGGGGGAAACAGTGGGTGGGGAATAGCATGTCTTCTCACATCTCTCCATTAGGAACACAGGCTGCAAACACATTTACAGAAATTCTTGTGTGCAGAACTGAATGTAGCCTTGACGTTAATGCTCAAACTGCACATTATCATAAGCAGCCTTACTGTGTGACCAGCAACGCTAAAATAGAGATTAAGTCACCCTAATACATCCTCCTTGTAATCTTACAGCCCCTTTCAGGCTTCTTCAATTTATCCTAGAACATTTAAGAAAGTTTTTAAAATAATCAGAATACATGACTCTTGAGATGGAATGAAAGTGTGTAAATGTATGGTTTACGCCTGTTTAGTCCAAAAATGATTTAAAGTTAAACTACTTGAACCTAGATGAATTCAGACTCATATTAAAAATCTGGATTACTTTAGGCCTGTCCCTGCCAATAGTTTTCTTTAATTTGTCACAACCGAACGAGGTAAGAGAGCAGACAGATGTGCAGTGGACAAGCTCTGGCTGATGACTCTTGTGTGCATTTCTGAAATTAAAATACAGCAATCCAGAACTTCAGCTCATTTAACTCAGAATAGCATATCTATCCTGGCAGTTGCTAATGTGATTGCTTCTGAGGCCAAATAATCCTTGCTCATCTGACATACTCTTGCTTTCGGGCATTCTGCCTATTGCTCAGAATCTCCTCTTATTACTCTGCCAACAGTCTGGTGGAATTTAGCTTGGCAAAGGTGACTGTAGAAAAGATGGCTAAGCTTTCTAGTGAGAGCACATCCTTGATGCATCTTCTTCACTTAGTGAATGGAGTGCAACATGCTTTTGTCATAGTGCTATAACATTTCCTGAAGAAGGCTCCTAAGGACACAGAGCTCTGGCCTTTGTGCAGTGCAGTTCAAAGTGCTAAGCCAAGATTATTGCTTTTTTCTTATTTCTTAGGTCATTAGAAATACAGTAAATATTTGTCACACACATCCTCATACAGTTTAAAGTCCAAGTACCAAAATCGGACTCCAGTAAGATCAGTAGGAAAGCCAATGATAATACCATGTAAACAAGCAGGAATATGGCTGTCAGGATCTATGGAAGGTAATGTGAGTTCTGTTGTGAATTCCAGTAGACTTGCTGGTAGCTTGATGTGGTCTCTGCAGCTTTAAAGAACTAGTTACAATTCGAGAGAGGATTCAGAAGAACCATCACACCAAAGGCAAATTCTTTCTGAGTGTCAGTGGTAAAAGGCTGCAAAACTGTGCATCTTCTCAAGAGAAAAAATCCTTCCTTCTTGATAGGTCTCACCTGTGAACCTTCTGTTTATCACATACTGACTCTGTAAGTAGTATTTTGTTGTAAAATTTTGATCTGAAAGGTGTTGTCAGCAGTATGCCAGAAACCTAAGGATATGCAGTATTTCCAGAGGTCATTTGAACAACAGTAGATTTGAACCCCAAAACTCAATAGGGCACATCTTAGTCCTATGCTTTAAAACTAATAAGCATAGATTCTGTGATGAGAGAGATGAGTTTTCCTGCCTTTAATTGTATGAGTGGTCACTGAAGGCGGATGAAAACCTAAATGAACTTACTAAAACAAAGAGTGCTAATGTATCATTAAGGTGAGAAATTTCTAAGCTAGGCAGTGTCAACTAAACATTTTCTCTTCGATAGTGACTTTCTTGACCTTTCCTTTCTTTGATGGCTTATATGAGCTTTGCAATAACTGCTACTAGTGACTTTGCCCTGTTTCTGTAGTTTCAGCTAAAAACATGTCTCAGTCACTGTACATCTGGAAAAACTCTGAAACTGGAGGAGTTTACCAGCCAAACTTAATTTTATTTCCAAACAATTCTTGCATTAGATGAACACTTGAACTGAGGGGCCTCAAAATATGAACATACATTTTTTTCACCTCTACTTTACTACAGAGCTGAAAAAAGGTATATTTGCATAAATGTACAGAGAAAGAAAAATATGAACTTTATTAATATGGTGTTTTTTATTTTTACACTGTCATTGGAAAATTGAAAAGGAATAAAGAGAGTCTGGGGAAGGGCAAGGATTTACAGCACATTTCAACCTTAGTGCAAAAGGTCAAAACCCCTTCTGGTCAGTTCATAATCATAAATAAAACCCCTTCTGTCTGATCATAATCATGTGGTTTATATACAATCTAATTTGTAACGTGATTCCATTTCTGACTGGCAAGATACTTAAAAAAAATCACTTGCTGTCATTTATATTATGAGACAGATCTTCATTCTCAGATAAATGAGACACTGAAAAAATCTGATTTTTCTCACTCATCCAGATGACCTTTTGAAATCAAGCATAGAGCGGGTTATGACAGAATTTTCTACAATTCAGTTTTCTTGCTGAAGTCCTCTGTGGACAGAAAATAGCATTTTTGTATAGATCTACTCAATTTGTGTTAAATAATGCCTTTTTTTTTTTTAATGTTGAAAAATGTTCTAAGAAATCCATTTTCATACAAAAATCTTAAAAACATTTTTATACATCGTGAGGGAATCTTCACTGCCCAGTTCAACCTCTACCTGCAAAAGCACTACATTTCCTATCTAAAGATTTTTGCTTTCATGAACCTCTAAGATTTAATATTTCAAAAATGTTTTTGTCTTAATAGCCTTGCAAAAGATTTTATCTTTTTTCCTAGTAAAATACGTAGAGATTGATGCTCTACATCAATCAATCGCAAAAAATATCTGCGATTAATTTTTTGAAGTTATGTTATATTCTAGGTATTTAAACAAATAGAGAAAAAAGTAGTAAAAGATACTGTCATATGAATGTATATTTATTCTATTAAGAATGGACATGTTTTATACATGTGAGTTTACAAGTATTTAGCTGGTGCAAGGGAAGAGAAGAAAGCAGTTATGTTCGCATTGCTTCAAAAACCACGCTATTAATTTTCTATTGGTTAATCTCTCTCCCTCTGGCACTAACAATAGCACTAAGGAAAATTACATCTTTAATTTTCTTGAGATGCTTTTACTGTCTGTTGATAGACAAAAGGCCTAACTGCAGAATTTTTCTTTTTTTTTTTTAATAAATGGAACTTTGTGGATAGTGAAAATGAAACAGACACCATTCAAGACCTTATAGCTTGCAAAAAGCATGCAGATTAGAGCTCTTAAAATTTCAGGCAAGAATTGAAAAACAAAGGTGTTAATCAGTTCCCTTATCTACATACTATAAAATGCAACAATGCCTGTGCATTGCCATAAGTTTCTTATACTTTAGACTATAATAAAGTGTTCTGTGGCACAGAGCATTTTCCAGTTGTTCCCCAGGAAAGAATGTTGGTTTTGAACAGTAACATAGTATGATTGCCCCATACACAGGTAAAATGCAAACCAGCGCTGGCTGGTTCGTGTGCATAGGCAAACCACAAATACTCACCCTTACTTTTCCCTATCTTCCAGCTCAGCCCTTAAGGTCTCCAGCCTGTATTTTGATGCAGTTACTAAGTCTTTAGATTTCAGTCCCACAAAGACTCTGCCCCTGTGTAGCTTCACACTGCATTCATGGAGAATTTACATAAAACTTTTGTTAAAAATGTCTCAGTGCTAAGTTTAAAAATCCCTGAGAAAATTCAGGGAACAAATGGTTTGCTCTTCTCAGTAATTCATATATGGAATAAATTCTTTCAGGATCTGTTTTACAAATCTTAGAGAAACGGCATGTTATTCTGGAAAATTTTATTTCAGATAAATAGCCAATATATTTTTATTTACAGAATTGAATAATATTTAAGCAGTAGTACATTTTTGTGAGCATGATGGGCTCTGGATATAGCAAAACACAGTTTGCAGGGAAAGATGAGATTTTAATTTTTTTTTTTCACTAAAAGAATGTATGCACAAAAGATTGTCTTTTTTCTGTACATACAAGCGATTTTTCTACCTCTGTAGGTAGATGTAACCTCTGCTTGCAAATCTTTCTTCTTGTCTAATGCTGGGACTATTAAAGCCTCATTCGGCTCATTGAAACGAGCAAAGTAACCAGAAGGATAAATTGGTCTCAGCTTAATATTTCTTGTTCTAGAAGTTCAGGCTGATGCCTTTCACGGCTGCTTCAACTGTTAAGATTGGCACAATGAGGCTCACAGTGCTCTCTGGTTACGTGGGTCTTTGAGCTACGCAAAGCCAAAACTGTGATAAGCACTGAATTCAGCACCAGAAAGCAGCTGGGGAACACACCAGTACCAAGAAGGCTACGTATATTTTATAGTAATTTGACCCAGTAGGGATTTTAGGGTAGCCATAACGGATGATAGACAAGAATACTAACTGGATAAGTAAAATAAAATATCATGCAAGAGGTGCATATGATTAGCACAGAACTACACTTTGACTAAACCTGTACCATTTTAATTCTTACTTTTGGCAATTTTAAGAGATTCTGTTTTATTCACAAGAATATCACAGAATTATAGAATGATTCAGGGTGAAAGTGTCCTCAGGAGGTCTCTCCAGCTTTCTGCTCAAAGCAGGGTTAGCAATGAGATCAGACTGGTTTGCTCAGGGCTTTATGCAGTCTCATTTTGAAAATCTCCAAGGACCGCACAACTGCTTTGAGTAACCTGGACCACTGCTGGACTGGCATAATGGAGAAAATGTTTCTCCTTATGTCCTGTCAGAAACTCTAGTACGACTATTCATGCTTGCTGCCTTGCACCATATGAAGGGTCTGCTTCCAGCTTCCTGATAACATCCTAGTAGGCACCGGGGGGCTGCTGTTTGCTCCCACCCAGATCTTCTCCAGGCCGAATATGCCCCCAAGTCCCTCAGCCCCTTCTCACAGGGCAAATACTCCAGGATATGACAATACTAGTGGCCCTGTACTGAACTGCCTCTTGTTTATCAATGTTATTCTTGCACTATGGGGCCCAAACTGGATGTGGTATTATAGACATGGTCTCGAACTACTGGCCGTGTTTCTGTTAGCACAGCCCAGAATGCTCTTGGCCATCCCTTCTGCAAGGGTTCACTGCTGGCTTGCACTCAGCTCTCTGCCCAGCAGGATCCCCCTCTTCAGCAGAGCAGCTCCCCAGGCAGGCAGGCCAGCCCCAGTCAGTGTCATTGCCAACAGCTCTTCCTTCCCAGGTGCATGACCTGGCATTTGTCATTGCTGAATTTCATAAGGTTCTCATTGTCCCGTTCCTCCAGCCTCTCCAGGGATGCCTGGGTGGCAGCCCTGCCCTTGAGAGTATCACCTGCATGCCCCAGACTGTTGTCCTCTGCCAGCCTGATCAGAGTGTGCTCCAGTGCCCGTTGTCCACTCCATTGCTAAGGCACTGATGACATTTAAATAGAACAGGTCCCACGATGGACCCCTGAAGAATTCCTGTTGTTACCCACTTCTGGGTAGGGCATGACTCATGTGCTACTCTGAGATAAACTTTGTATTTTATAAAAAGTGGAACAAATCTGAAGACAGAATCTCTTAAGGTCATTCAAGACCAGAGCCAGACCACCCTCTGCAGACCTCTGTAAAACTAGCTGGGAAAACTCTGCTTTTTCCATTGCTATTTAGTTCTGCTTAGTAAACAGTAACAACACACATGAAAGAAAAGTTAAAAAATAGCCTCAAAGAAATCTAAAAATACATTTTATAAAAAAAAAAATTACTGGTCCTCATAGAGCCTCAATTATGAAAAATAATAATTGTCATCACCTTTATGTGTCTGCTACTCAAGTTTCTTCATGAACGGCAATAATATCTATGGGACAAGATAAGAGTTTACACACAATTATTAGCTCTCAGATGATGTTAGTGTCACTGTAACTCATTACACAAGTGTGGTAACTTGCCAAGGACGTACAACTCAATGATTTGTCTGTGTTAAAGGTTAAATAGCTGTCTGCCTGTGGGGCAATTTGAAACTCACTGGGCATTTTATAAAAATTTCATATTCCTCTGGCAAAGCTGGGTGCTTTTTTTTGTCAGAACAAACTTCTACTCTAATTACAAGTTTCCAGCCATGTCAGTAAATCCTTTCCCACTCAGTTTATTGAGTGGAAGTCTTTTAAAGACACAGCACAATTTTCCTTTATTCCATTTCTTTTTAGTGAGAAAACACTGGTTTTAGAATGAGTGTGAGGAATTTTAACTCAACACCTTGGAAAAAAACTACCAGCAATTTCCAAAAACATCAATTTTATCCATTTAAATAAAATATATCCAGCCTTATGTAAACCAGAACAACATAGTGAAAAAGACAAGTGATTGGGGTTAGAGTGATCAAGGGCAGGCAAACTGAAAACTGCTGTTGATAAGGGAAGAATATAGGAAATGTAATGTCAAAATGAAAGACTATTTGGCATGAGTATAAAACCTTTGCTCGAGAACAGCTCACTTCTGTCAATCTGCCCATGCTGAAAAAATAAAAGGTTCAATACATGGTAAATGCTTTGATAAAAGGCAGCAGGCCAACAATTATGCTTGATTATGGTAGTGAATATTTAAAAATGGTTTTAAAAACATTAAAGAAAAACAGTTTTAAGGTAGAGATGGAAAAAGTTCTGCTTATACTGTAAGATTCAGGATCTATGAGAGAATGCATCTTCACTAAACAGATGAATTTCCAGAACTGCACTCAGGTAACTATTTGTCATTTAAATGCCAGTTTCATACTCTCACCCAAGTACAGTTTGTAAAATATTTGTTTGTTTGGGTTTACTTTTCAAGATTGGTGACTCAAATATACATAATTCCATACTTTGATAGACATAATTTCTTGATAGAAATCATTCCAATATCTTTTTCTGTCAAGAGTCTTCCCGAACCTCCAGTGTAATTCAATTTCCCATTAATTTTTCCAATGCAAAAACTAGGAGATATGTACTCTTAGGGCTGCAGGCAGGTGACTAAGCCACTCAGTAGTCTCTGGTCTAAGGTTAAGCTAACTGAATAAAATATAAGATACAATGAGGAAAGGCATGAAAAATTGCTAGACATGACAGATACCCATGCAAGAAGCTGGCAGAAGTTACAGACAGTGCTGGGAGGGGTCCTGAATTTCAAAGGTGGTTTACAGGGGAGTTACAGGAGAAGCAGCTGTACTTCCCAAGTAGTTCAAGGGGGGTACTGGGGACCTGCAGGCTAATAGACACTTGTGAGTCTAATACTATTTAGTTAATACTAATCTCATTTAAATCTCTCACTCCTGAAATTATATAATGATGTCATAATTGTGTCTCTCTCTTAGAAATATTAAGATTTCCCATTCCCTTGTGGCTGCAAGAGGAATCTTGAAGAGTTTAAGATAACCTGAAGTGTCATATGACAAAAAGGAACATTTTGTTTAAAATGAGCTTAACATCTGAAATTTCAAGGAATGGCTCCTGATCTGCCAACACCTTGTCTATCTGATCAACTGTACAGGCTAAAAATATAGAATATTTTTAGAACATTTTTTGAACTGTTAATCCCTGGGACAAATATTCTTTGATTGGTATTTCAGTTCAGGCCATTAGCTGTAGAAGCACGAATAAGTCACCAAATAGCTCAGGCCATGCCTTTTCTCTGTGTGTGTGTGTGTTTGTGTGTGTGCGCGCGCACGTGTGTTTCTTCAAAGCAGATACTGTCATAGCAACAATCAGTGAATATAAATGTTCATCTGAACTGTCAGGATCAAGATGTCCTGGTTTCAGGTATGTGATCTGTTCCTTCACAAAAGGTATGAGAGCTCATGTAGTTGACAGCAAGTGTGGCATGTTGACAAAGTGTGAGATGTGCTTGCCTTCTGTATCTGGGCTATAGATGAGTGCCTTATAAATAATGCGTGTGATAAGCAACAAATAGCTTAAACTTTTGTTTCTAGTCAGAGCTAGCTCAGATCCATCTAGAAGTGCCGAAAAAAAACCCCACCAAACCCAAACAGATGAGACAGTTTATTTTTGATTCTGCTTTCATAAAAAAATCTAGCCAGAAGATTAAAAAGAGATACAACAGGTAGCCCTGAAGAAGGAAAAAGCACACAGATTTCCTGAAGTACACAAATAGTGTAAAAAGTGATATTGTTTTAAAGACTGGCCAATTTTTAAAGTAGTTTTCCATTCATAATGTTGTCATTCCTATCTAATACTTCAGAGCACTTCATGACACCATAGATGGTGGCCTGTGCCTGGGTCACTGTGTGACAGAGGTATTGCATGAATTTTTATTACCTGTTTGTGTCTGCATCAGCTTGCTAAGTAATATGTCAAAATTAAACCTCTTAAATAATTGACCTAACCATAAATACCTAATATGCATACTTTCTAGTATAAGAGACATCTGGTAGACAACACGGCTAAATTAATTATTTTAAAAATAATATGGTAGTATACACTAAATCTCAGCAGCCACTATCCTTACTGAAAGTACTTATGCCAGAGGCATCTTTTTTGTCAGGTTTGTAAGAACATTGATAAGACAATGCATTGCATTGTTTTTGCAGTCTGAAGTCAATAGACTTTTCATCAAGCTTACTATATTTGCTTTTGCATTATTTACCATTTTCATTTCAATTACATGTAACATTTACATGAAAAGTTATCTATCTACTACAGCAAACTAAATTTAAAAGGATTCTAAGAATGTGGTCTGAACAGAGAAATGCTTTTCTTAGTCTTACTCTAATTACTGGAAGGCAGAAGCTCTGACATTTCAACACATTCCTATATTACTATTTGTTTTCATTAAATCTGACAAACCCCCTGTAATAAAGAGTCTCAGAACATATAAAATTTCAGGAATTACAGATTAAAATTCCAGATTTGGAAATTTGCATTTAATTCTTTAAAGTGTTTAGGAACTGACTGATACAGGGAAGATCCTATGGGTCTGCTTACCCATAAACAAACAATGCTAGTCAGACATTTAGGACTATTAATTTGCCTGTATCTTGGAGATTGCATACTATGCTATAGTATCCTAGAAAAAAAGGTCAAACTTTGTTTTTATTTTACCAAATGTTATTTAATTTTAAAAAATTGCTATAGAAAGCTAATTAAAGATGGCTTTCATGAAATATCACAGAGGACCAAGGTTATATGTTATATGTTGACCCAGATTCTAAAAAAAGGTGACTGGTTAATATATGGATGTGCGAATGAAAAAGCAGCAGTGGTACAGGGCCAGAATTTTCATTTTTTGGAAAATAATTCCCACTCAAAGTGGAATCATGCAACCAGAGGGTGTCTAAATGGACTTTAACAGGAGTCATCAAAGAATGTCAAGATCTGAAATAAAAGAATAATGTGAGCTCATTTGGTAATGTAATATTGTGCCTCCAAACCATAAGATGAAAAGAAAACATTATTCACAGTTTATCTGCCATCAGCATTTTTTATTTTTATGTGAAATTAATTTGTATAGAGTCTTAAATAGAGCACAGAGAGGAAAAAAATCTCATTAGTGGAAAACATCGTTTTTTTATTTTCATTCTTCTTCTATTATCTTTTTTTGTTATTGTGAGTACCTGTGATAATGAAAATCCCTATCGGATATGCATAAGCTTTTTGTTTTACATGGAAATTAAAATATATAAAATAAATGCTTCTATCACTGATTATTTCTCTTGATTTGATTTAATCTTACTGGGGATGTATATAAACAATAATTTTTTGGTGCTACAAAAATGACATTTAGCCTTGTTAATTATCAGGGTAAAGAAGTTTTTATGTGTAGTTCAACTTTATTGAAATGTTATTTCGGGTGATAATTACATGGACTATGGACAGTGAGTTGAACAAACCTCCTTTTAATTATAACCAGGAAAGCTATTAGCTACTTTTCTACTTGAATTGGAACATTCCTTTCCTGGTATTTAGAGCTCTTTATTACAGGTTTCTTTGTATAGAAAAGTTTGTGCTATACCACAGGAATACAGCAAGTGGTCTAAAATGTGATTCTATCAAATGGCTGGTTTGGGTTTTTTTTCCAAAACTAGTAATTTTCTTGCTGACGTGCCCTATTATTATTCCTGTGTATTCATTTTAAAAGAACTATATATAACCCTTTCCAGATTTTAAGAAAATTACTAAAGATCTCATGTTTATTTAGATGAGATTTATTACCAAATTCCCTTCTAGAAAAAAAAAAAACATTGGGAAGAAGCCATGTTATATTCTCCTTTAAAGACAACCGATAATTACAGCAGTGTAAGAAAGAGCATCTAGAACATAAATATAACTATTAGCAGGTGCTTTGCAAATTAGTTCTGAAATCATTTACTGTTACTGCAAGAGTACATTTTTGCAAGGGGCTGAGTCTGCTTTATAATCTTCAAAGAGTGTAAGAGAGCTTGTCGTATTTGATAAAAATTAGCACAGTAAAAACATGTTATTCTGTGCCATGAAATGGCACCTTTTGAAGAATCTGGGTGTTTCTGAGCCATCATACAGCTTGCTTTATTTGGTTCTCAGAACTTCAAAGTACTGAAAGCAACTATTTCATACAAGCCTGTATAAAATTATGACAGCCTGGGGCTATAAATGCCACGCAATAAACAAATACAGGGGTGATACTATGCATCTTATCCTCTATTAACATGGATCCGGAAAGGAAAGCTTATAAGCTTCATTTATTACAAATGAAGCTCAAACACCAGGTTTTGTCCTCATTTTTCAGAAAGCCTAATGAAATGCTGCACATTGGCAATGCTTCTGTTTTGCTTAGCATATTACAGCTTTGTCGTCCCATGAAGTCAGTGGTGCTCTAGGCAGCAGTAAATTTCCACCCACATGGAGTTTACTGAAATATCGGTGTGAGTGCTGCAGTAATTCAGTATTACCACTATGAATATATTATCTCCTGGAGAGAGAATGCAGCACTGAAGAGGCTAGGAGAAAATGAGATGAGAAAAAGATTTCAAGGTGGCTTTGAATATGAGAGGGGGAGGGGGAAGGGAATGGAGTTGGAGACATGAGTTTTAGGGAAAAAAAACAACCCACATTTATTTTACAGGTGCATAGCAATCCTCCAGAAGCCATGTCTATCTCTCTTCATTTTATTAATATGAATGGCACTTTTTTCAATCCAGATTTAGATGATATTAGACAAGAAGACAGCAATCTTCTTGGAGTCCAGATTACCCAAAGTCAAGACTTTGATCTCACTTAGCTATTGCAATCTCCTGAATGCTAGGGGGAGAAAAAAGAATCCAGCTCCCAAAGCCCAGATTAGAAATGTCTGGAGTTTTTTTCTATCTTATTTAATTGTTGGGGTTTTTTTATTTAGTATGTTTTTCTCAAGTCATGAATTGCAAAAAGGGAGAGATTTAGTAAAAAAAGCATATCTTCATTGTCTTTTTCACTGTACAAGTTGTTAAGAACTGTTTCCAGATGTCTATAAATTGCAAGACATCTGTGTATAGCTGAACAGATGGCCTCCTTATCTGTACTGGTTTTGATGCTTGGTAGTTCAGCCATAGTCTAAATCCAGTTTTCTTTTTGACGGTTAATAGCTTAAGCAGTATTGCTGCTATGGCTCTACAATGACAGGCATGGACGTATCAAATCCAGTAATTTTTCATCTCTTAATCCCGGTGACTGAAATAGCTTTGAATTCTTCCCCATACAATGTAGAACTCAGGTATCTTTCTAAAATATCTCTGTGACAGAATGCAAAGTGTTTCTCTTGAAAGATATGAATCATTTCTTTTTTCAATTGTTCTACAATTTTGGGGAAAAAATCATAAAATAATGTTCAGCACTGGAAAACATTACTGGAGAACTATACGTGCCTCACAATGCACTTCTAAATATCTTCAAAAATGACTGTGATTGGAAGTGGGCATAATCAATTTCAGAAAGGGGAGAAGTAGTTTCTGTCTAAATCTTGAGGTAATGCAAATAGTTTGATTAAACATTGTTCTCATTTGGCATTCTATAAGGGTAGATACCAAACTGTAAAGTTTTTGCGTATTTACAATGAAATTTGTCACTGAACCGACTGATTATGGACGAGGCTTTGACTTCAATTCTGAATGTATGTCTGAAGGAGGAGAATTGGCTGTATGATTCATCTACTTTCCTTTGAATTCTACAACAGGGATCAGATTAATTCTTACTATACCCACTTTTGGCCCCAAATCTCATTCAAATTTATCGCCTTCTGCAGCTAACCCTTTATTGCTGTAGCCAAGATACAGCTGTGATCCAGTCGTATTTCTTTCTCTGGGATGCCTGCTGCTCCTTATGCCAGTTATGCTATAGTCTTAATTGTATGTAATGCAAGCCAAAGATCTATGAGTGGAAAGTCATGTTTTATTTCAGGCTCCCTAGATATCTATTTGTTATTTTCCTGCCAGCTTCTTCTAAAAGTGGGGGTTTTTTGGGTTTGGTTTTTTTTTTTTTTTTTTTTTTTTACTGTGGACTTAGAAATAAAAACTTGTCAGTATCTGTCTGTGAAACACAATATGCAGTGTCTCATGCTATTGACATCACCATAATTTCTTTTCTTTCATAATGAAAGGGCAGTAACACAGCTCATTAGTGAATGGACATACTCTTCACACTTTCTTTGAATGGAAGACCAACTGCATGTCCCCAGTTCCCAATTTCCTTTCTTCTTACTCCATTGTATTAACTAATATTTTTTATCCCTCTGTTCTCCTTAGATTATTCCTAACCACTTGCTCCTCCTTTTTGGATATAAATGGACTGTGAAATTTCTTCAGCAAAGATACAATTTCAATGCTCCTTTTTCTATTCTAAATTATGAAATTGTAAATATTTTTCACTTCCAATACATCCATAATGTGTGCATTCTGTGAGCTGCTTAGGCAATTATCAGTCTCCTAGGAAGAAAATTTAAGAGCAATTTCTGATATAATTTATTATGCAAATATCCTTGCGTGGAACATTCAGTGCTTAATCTAAAATATAAAAATCCACTAAATAGCTCTTCTTAATAGTGGTCTTTGACAGTTCTTTGATAAAGGTGCAGAGAAACAGAGGTGGATAGTGACAGCAAAAGGGAGGGATGTCATAATCTCAAGGCACATTGATTTACATAAAATTAAAGAAGTTTAAGAATTCTATAAACCTCTAGATTTTATAGACTTCTGATGAATTTGAAGTTACATTTTACGATGATACTTTTGGTATTAGAGCCTAAGGACTTATTGCAGAAATTCCAATATTTCCAAAGTATTTCATGCTATTTTTGAAAAAAGCATCGTTTTTCCTTGTGAATGCAGTCCATTGCATAGAACCAATTGTTTTTGTTAAATTTCATAGAATCATAGAATCATAGAATCATAGAATAGTAAGGGTTGGAAAGGACCTGAAGATCATCTAGTTCCAACCCCCCTGACATGGGCAGGGACACCTTGCACTAAACCATGTGGTTCAAGGCTCTGTCCAACCTGGCCTTGAACACCGCCAGGGATGGAGCACCCACAACCTCCCTGGGCAACCCATTCCAGTGCTTCACCACCCTCACTGTAAAGAACTTCTTCCTTATATCTAATCTAAACTTCCCCTGTTAAAGTTTGAAGCCATTACCCCTTGTCCTACTGCTACAGTCCCTAAGGAAGAGTACCTCCCCAGCATCCTTATAGACCCCCTTCAGATACTGGAAGGCTGCTATGAGGTCTCCACGCAGCCTTCTCTTCTCCAGGCTGAACAGCCCCAACTCTCTCAGCCTGTCTTCATACGGGAGGTGCTCCAGCCCTCTTATCATCCTCGTGGCCCTCCTCTGGACTCGCTCCAACAGCTCCATGTCCTTTTTATGTTGAGGACACCAGAACTGTATGCAGTACTCCAAGTGAGGTCTCACAAGAGCAGAGTAGAGGGGCAGGATCACCTCCTTTGACCTGCTGGTCACGCTTCTTTTGATGCAACCCAGGATGCGGTTGGCTTTCTGGGCTGCAAGCGCACACTGCCGGCTCATGTTAAACTTCTCGTCAACCAACACCCCCAAGTCCTTCTCTGCAGGGCTGCTCTGAATCTCTTCTCTGCCCAACCTGTAGCTGTGCCTGGGATTGCCCCGACCCAGGTGTAGGACCTTACATTTGGCTTGGTTAAACTTCATAATGTCCAATCTAATGACTAGGATCAAGTCATTAGATGGAACATTAGTTAAGAACAGAACGCTGCTGGTGATGACAGAGAGGAAAACTTTAAAATGTAACTTACTTTTTCCCATTGGCAAAGTTACTGGTTTTCTCAGGCATGATTGGTTTTAACTCTTTTGAACTCATTTTTGAAGTCTTAAAGTTGGCAATATTGGATTCCCTCACAAAAATAAAAAAAAAATAAAAAAAAAATCTCCAAACCAAACCACACCTAAACCTGAAAATTCAAAATAAAAAGTATTTTACAGAAGCCACCTGAAGCATTTAAATGCATTTTCTTAATTTCTTGATTTTGAAGATTCCTTTTGGAGTCTTTTTCCTATCAGTAGGACTGAAATGAAATTACAGTTTAAATTTCAGTGTTGTCTGTGAATACATTTCAGCAAAGTTCATCCACCTCCACAAAGCAGTAGAGAAGATTTATGTCAGCACTATCTAGGTTTGATTTTAAATTATGAAAATTTTAATCTCCTAGATTCACATGCCTTTACAGACTTAACGCTTATAACTTTTTCAGAATAGCACAAAATAGCATAATGATTATACAATTATGTCATCAAAGTCTGCGGTTTTCTTCTTTAAAAAATAACTCTCTGAGGCAAGATCTAGAATTTTTAAAATTTTATCCAAATAATTCCCATATTAAATGGATTAGCAACACATAAAACTGCTACATATACTTATGACCACTGTAAACTTTTAACATCTTAAAATTGTTGTATATTTGCATATACATGCATTTGCATATACAATTTTAGTTGCTATCATGGAGTATGTTTTGTGTGTCTAAATATAAAATGTACATATAAATCCATACACGAATCAGGAATATTTGTAAGATATAAATGAAGTCCGCAGTAATATTTTTGTAGTGTAATAACATTGAAGATTTGGCAAGTGAAATTAGCACTGAATACTTGTTGATAAAACCTAATTACATTAACTCTGCAGACTCAGGAAGATGTAAACCGTAAACAGGCATTTTGTTATCTGATTAAGTCTTGACAATGTTTTTAATGACTGAAATCCATTTATATGCATTTTAAAATGTGCTGTCAGCATTGGGTAAAGCTGCCTGTATTATCTATCAATTTTGGACTACTTTTGATTGCCTAAACATTTCCAGGTTTGCTAATTGTTCTATTTTTTGAGAATATTTGTTTTCCTGTAGTTGAATTCAGTTCATCTCAGTGTTTGTTCTATACCAGTACAGCATGCAGCACTTTCAGGCATTCTGCCATTAAAAACAAGTAGCTCTGACAGTTGTGACTTAATTATCATATCTGTAGAGACAGTAAAGTGCTCAGCTGCTAGAAGTTCATCATCACTGATGACAGATGGAATATGTATTGGATATGCTGCTGCACTTGTATTTTTCATGTATCTATCTATGATATTTTCTTCTTGCCTTTTTTGTTAAGGGTAAAGTTGTTTCATAATCTATAAATACATGGCATCAGATATGGTAAGATGAATCTCAGTATGCAATTTAACTTCTAATTAGTAAAAGTTAGTTTTCTTCCATGTCAAATACAATAGATGGGTTTTTTTTATTAAATGACAGCTTCAATATTAAAATTTACTGTATTAAAACCGACATTCAACGTAACAGAGCAGTTCAGTTTTTCTTTGTTCACAATCCTGTCTATATCAAAGTATGTTATTATTTGCCTGCATTTTAGACACCTATGTTTGTGCAAGTGACCAAAATATGTTTTAACTGGATGGCGTACAGATTAATCACTGGTTTAAGACTCTCAAATTTTAAATCTGCTAAATACAATAACAAAAACTTCTTAGTATCACTGTGATGAAAACAAGACTGCGTTCGGTCAGTTGGGCTTTCATAGTTTGTAGTCTAGATTCCTACCTGTAGTGTGTTCTGGTGATACCTCTGAGGAGACTGATATATAAACATCAAAACATAACACTGAATCTCAGCACAGTTTACAGCTATTCACTGAGACAGAGCACAGATTTGTTTGATACATAATTCTGAATGTCGTATTGCAGTAGAGGGCATAGGATACTGATAACTGTATGTTCTGCAATACATGATGAGCAGCAAGTTGATCACAACTTGCTATTTTATCAGATCAACATTATTGACTTATCACCTTCTTTATTCTGATAAGGCAGGAATAATCTCTGGAATAAAGCAGCCTCTTTCTTAAGGAGAGATTCATGATAGCTTTTTTTTTTAGCTAACATTTTAAAAGAATCAAATATACAAATATAATGTTCCTGAAAATTCTAGAAAATGTTGTCTTTACAAAGCTTTTAGGATGTTTGACTGACATCAGCAATTACTCTTAGACATTATATAATGTTCATATGTGTAACTGAGAATGACTAAAAAGATATGTATTGTGACAACATTAGTAAAAATCATTACTGGGAAGCTCTTAAATACCAGGATTAGAAGTTTGATATAAAATTTCAGAATGGCATTCAGTATGTGTATATCATCATAATAAGGAGATTTACAAAAGGGAACTGAGGATTCATTAGCATGTTCAGATTTTAGGCAATAAACCATATGAAACATATTAAGTTGTTTATGATTTAGATGAGTACTCAAAAGCCTTCATAAATGGATTCCAATGGGCATCTGTGAATAATCTCTGCTGCCATTGTTGTGGAATGAATTAAAGTAATCGGCATAGTAAGTTCTCCCTTTTTTCATCATTTCATTGTCAATTATTCCTCCCCAACACCATCTTGCTTTATCTTGAATATTTGTAACAAAACCAAAACATGATATTCAGTCTCAGATGTTTGTGTTGATTCTAAGGGTCATCTTGGACAATTACTGCAAGAGAAGGATTTTTTTTCTTAAATGCATTTTCTAATTGACATCACTACTAAAAGCCACATTTGAGAGTGCAGAGGGATTTTCTCCACAGAGGGAAACATTTAAAGTCTTTTCAATGCAGAAGAATTGCATTTTTAACTTAGACCTAAGACATTTTCTTCTGATAATGACCAGGATGGGGAGGTCCGGTGTGTGCCTCAAGAGGATTTGATTTTGGGTCAGAGTGCCCAAGGAATTAAATTGTATGATGATAATTGCTATATAACACTGTATACTATCACTTCTATGGTGGCTACATGCCCATCACTGCACTGGGCACCTCATGGTGCCGGTGTCTGCCACTCCAGGTTTGGAGATCTGAACATGACTCCCTTTTCATTCATATATTAATGAAAAATGAACTTCAATGAACTGGGCAAGCGCAGAGGTGATGGAATCAGAACTGGATTCAGCATGCAACAATCCAAAACCACAGACCATCTTTCCTGCCCCGAAAGACTGCTATGGCAAATGGAGCCCAAAGTTATGGACTGAATAAACACAATGGACTTTTATAAGGATGGTCTATATACTACAGGAATATCTGTATGTGTATATCAACGGGTAGGAAAGGTGGTGGTGTATTGGGAAGTGTGAGACCTGGCATGACATAAATGGTATAAGGGGTGGATATTGTCCTGGTTTTGCCTGGGACAGAGTTAATTTCCTCCTAGTAGCTGGTGCAGTGCTGTATTTTGGATTTAGTCTGAGAGCAATGCTGATAACACATTGATGTTTTAGCTGTTGCTAAGTAATGCTTACTTTGATCAAGGACTTTTTTCAGTCTCTCCTGCTCTGCCAATGAGGAAGGGCACAAGAAGCCAGGAGGAAGCAAAGACAGGACAGCTGACCCAAACTAGCCAAAGGGGTATTCCATACCACAGAACATCATACTTAGTACAGAAACTGAGGAGAGCTGGGAAGGACCGATTGCTACTCATAGATGAGCTGGGCATCAGTCAATGAGTGGTGAGCAATTGTACTGTGCATTACTCAGGCTTTGGGGGATTTTATTCTTCTCTCCATTTTTTATTATTAGTTATTACTACATTTTACTTTATTTTAATTATTAAACTTTTTTTCTGATTCTCCTATCCATACCACCAGGGCAGGGGTCAGCAAGCAGCAGCCTGGCACTTTGTTGCTGGCTGGTGTTAAACCATGAAGCCATCTTAGACTGTAGTAGCTGAGAAAATAGTTTAGAGCAGCCAGAGGGACTTAATTATTGACTTTCTTCACTTCTAAAAAAATTAATATGAAAGATATTCTAATCCACTTTATTTTAAAGAATGATTTGTCATGCACAAATTAAAGTTTTAATGGAAAAAAACAAGTTGCCCACACAGGAGTAAAAACCAATATAATTTAAAAATTACCTATTATTAATCAAACATATAAGTCTAATATTAGAGTTTCAGACCATACACATTTCACAGAAACACAGAATGGCTGAGGCTGGAAGGTGTCAAGGTCTGACTGGATAAAAGCCGATGCCGGAAATATTCTGTTCGTGATCCCCAAAGTGAAACTAAGATGCAAGCAAGGTCAAGTACTGTGATTGGTCAGTTTGTTTATTATAAAAAAATAATTATTAAATAAGATAAATATTATAAACAGATAGTGATAGGACAGATCAGAAAAAAGAGAAATTAAGCAAGCATTTGGAGTGCAGAGAGAGTCATCACCAGGGATTCAGCTGTGCCCCGAGGGTCTGTAGTCATCTTTGGTAGTGGTTGGTGGTGATCACTTTTTTCCCTTTTATAATGTGTTAGGGGGAAGTACCTCTGCTCTTAATGTCACCAACTGCAAGTTCCTGGTGGATCATCTGCATCCAGTTTCACTGGTCTTGCAGCCAGCTCTTCGACTGCCGGTGTCTATCAGCAATCCTTAAGATAATGGACAGCAATTCCTCACACCAATCCTTGACATAATGGACCAAGGAGTCTTATCTCAGCTCATCACACCCATCTCTCAGATGATGGAGGGTGGAGTGCCATCTCAGATCCTCCCACCTGTCTTTGAGATAGTGGACCTCAGCTCCTTACACCATTCTTTGAGACAATGGACAGTAGAATCTGGTTTCAGTTCAGTCTCTCACAGAAGGGAAGATCATCTTGTCTAACCCGCTGCTCAAACTGGTTGTCCAGGACCATGTGGAGGCACTTTTTGAACATCTCCAAGGATGGAGGCTCAACAGTCTCTGTGGGCAATGACTACTTGGTCAGCTTCACAGTAAAAAAGTTTTTCCTTTTATGCAAACAGAACCTCCAATGTTCCTATTTAAGAAGAACTCATACTTTTTTTCTCCAAGACATATTGATTTCCCATAAATTAAAACAAAAATGGACCTGTCAGAGTGAGCCTACAGGAGGGCCATGTAGATTGTCAGAGGGCTGGAGCACCTCTTCTATGAAGACAGGATGAGAGAGTTGGGGTTGTTCAGCCTGGAGAAGAGAAGGGTCAGGGGAGACCTTAGAGCAGCCTTTCAGTATTTAAAGGGGGCCTACAAGAAATCTAGAGAGGGACTTTTACAAGGGCATGTAGGGCTAGGACAAGGGGGAATAGCTTCAAACTGAAAGAGGGTAGATTTAGATCAGGTATTAGGAAGACATTTTTTCTGTAAGAGTGGTGAGACACTTGAACAAGTTGCCCAGAAAAGCTGTGGATGCCCCATCTTTGGAAGTTTTAAGGCCAGACTGGATTGGGCTTTGAGCAACCTGGTCTAGTGGACCATGGAGGGAGGGGGTTGGAACTAGGTGATCTCTAAGGTCCCTTCCAACCCAATCATTCTGATATGATGAAAATAGCCCCTTCCAGCACAACACATTACTAACCAGCCAGTTATTTCATGCTGTATCCTTATGAGCAACTTTCTCATTTTGTGTATATAGCATTCCTTTGCTTTAATTTTTAGATACGGGTGGAACTGAAATGGACATGTTCTGTCAGCGGAAAGACAAGTTGGTCCACAGTTTTTCAAGTGTTTACTTGTCTCTTCCAGGCTGGGTACTACCTGAACAATGACTGGAGCAGACGAGATTATTATTGCATGTAAATCAGCATAGTTTCACTGACACCAGTTATTTACATTAGCTCAAGATCTTGTTTAAAATATATTCCCAAAATTACTTTATATTTATTCATTTGGGAGGGAAGGCAAAATGTATAAAATTTAAGTTACCAGAAGGCAGTGCACTGATCTAAAACTGCAAAAGAGTGGGAATAAGGATAAGACTATGAAAAGTGTGGGAATAAGGACAGGAGGCTGGGCATATTCTCAGGGGATGAAACTATTTTCATTAGTAAGGCAATCAATACAGACCATGCATTCTACCCATTTGTTTTAAGCTCAATTTAATATTACCAGACTGAAAACCAAGAGACTTTTATAATCCAGGGAGTGTAAAATAAATGAACAGAAATGCAGTCATGTCTGATTTCTTAATTAAGACAATTCCTTTAAAAGATCCCCACAGTGTTTTCAATTATTTTTAACAAGAGAGATTATTTTATTCTGAATTACATTATTAAACACCTTATGAATTATTAGTAATAAAATTAAAATATTTTAAAAGCTTTAGGAAGTGTCCCATATGGTTAGAAAATTATTTTTTTTTTTTCCGTGATAGAAGACAGTTTTATAGAAAACTGAAAGTACATTATCAAAACCCATAACAAACAAATTAAAAGAATTACCAACATTATTAGAGAATGAAGCATTAGTTTTGTAATCAGATAAATAGATGTTTGATTTTGAGCAGATAGGTAAACCTAAAAAGGAAGGCGGACAACTCATATGCTGAAAATGAAGCTCGAGTGTAATTGGTTATGAAGCTGGGACCTGTGTTTTTTGCTTTTCAGCTTAAGCACCTTGCTTTAATAATGCAAAAATAAATATTGTCTACCCAGGTAACTTTAAGTGTAAGTCTAGTTATAAGTCAGTAATGGGCTGTGACACATTCAGATAAATGTTTGAAGTACTTAAGGACACATGCCAGTGGCTGACATCATAGTTAAATATAAAATACAATATATAAAAGGAAAATGAAATAAACCTTGGCGCAAAACCCAAAGAAGGGAAGTAAATATTTCCTAAATAGGAAATAAGTGAAAATGAGTATTAAATGAGAGACCTTTAGGCTATTAGATTACAGTGCCATCCCAGGAGCATTCCAAGCTTGTGCTGAGACTACAACATGTAAGAGAGAGTTTATTTTTGTTGTCTTGGTTACAACAAGCATTGAAAATAATTCAATTTGGAAAGCTGTATTCAAACAAAAAATCCCCTGTTATTTCAATGAGAGTTTGCTCAAGAAAATGGCATGAAATAGGAAAAAATGAACAGGACAAACCTATGTAATTTCTACATAATTCTTATCATGTCCCGTCTGAAATCAGTGGCAGAACTGGATACTACTGAGCATCCTTTTGAGCTACCGCTTTGAGCTGATATAGCTGGGTAGGCAAAAGTGGTATCATGAGATAAACAGTAACCAATACAGGCTGTCATGAAAGCAGCAGAGTGACAGTGAGAATGGTACAGGTCTCAAGAGTTCTCCAGTCCCCAGTGCAAACTCAAAATGTAGTCTGTTATGAGACTACAGAGCACAAGTTAAAGACACCCCCACAATCCCTCCCAGACTTTCTTAGTCCTCATCAGGGAGTCAGTTGCTCTTCTTAAGCATTTTTTTGCTTCATTTCATGCATTTTTTTATTTTTCCATGGAGCTGAAAGAACGCCAGCCACATAACTCCAGGGAATTTACTTACTGTCAGCACAGACTTTCATAGCAACAGTGGAGTGTTAATAGTAATTGAATTAAAGAGGGAGGGAGGACGTATACAGGCAGGCCTTTGGGGACCACAGTTGCAGGGGTGCTCTGGATGGTGGAGGGAGCTTCCCTATCCCTATTCAGACTATCTTATCTTCAATGTTTTTCAAACCTCTTTTTTTGTTCCTCAACAAGCCAGTTTCCATCCTCTAGTAAATGCAAATGATGGGACCCATTTTAGGCTTTGCTCAGAGTGCCCAGCAGGAAGAGAAATTCTTTCCCCTTTTCCCACCTCTCCCCATTTGTACAGCTGTTCTCTTGGCTGGGACAATCTGACACAGAATCAGCAATTTCCCTAGCTGTTTACAGACTTTCAAAAGGCAGTATGGTGCCTCTCCTGGATCCCCTATCATCCCCCCAGATCATTATTCACAGCTATAAGGTATATAGGCTCAATAACTTTACCACATTTAATAGTCTATTCTGAACTATCTGCTCTGGTACATACGTAAAGCCTCTAAACTTTCCTCGTTCCACAGTTTTTAATTCAGTCCATGGGAAAATTTACTGTTCCTTGCTCTCTGGGATTTGACCTTCCATTTATTTGTGTGAATAATGAAGCAAGGAATTCTTTCAGGCTGCCAGCCACAGTATCTGTGGCTAGCTTCCCACTCATCCCTTAATGGCTCAAGTAATCCCTGACAGAGGTCTTGGCTTTTTATATACGTAAGTAGCTTGTCATGTTTTATATTTAATTCTCTTGCAACAGTTTATTATTTTAATTCCCAATTTTGCTATTCTACATTTCTCCTGCATATCTGACCACAAAACCCATGAAAGAATCATGTACATAACACCTAGCGATGTAAAACCGTAAAATGTTGAAAAAAGAAGAAATGTAGTGCAATAAACAATCAGGCAGATCAGAATCCCTTTTCTTTGGTCCTTAGACATTCCATGTTGACAGTAATGAATAAAGAACCAGTTCAGATAAAGCCCTCTCAAACCCTCATATCTTTCAGACTATTTTAGATTGATTTATGGAAAAACTTCCATAGATTCTATAAAACCTTGCAGAACCCCTTCTTCTGAATTTAATTTCAGTTCAGAAACTTTCAGTAGGGTTTTTATTTGGTTTGTAACAATCTGCAGAGCCCCTAAGTCTCTAGGAAGAGTGCTTATCTTTTCATAGTAAGGACTGACTTCGTGTCAGCTCCCTGCCCTTCTGCAGTGCTTCACAGTCAGCCAGCACTTGCTCAACAAACTCCCTTCTGAGGAGGTATCATACAGTAGCCCTCCAGGAATTGCACATATTTCATCTCAAGGAACAATCAATCTCCTTGTATGAGTTCCACCTGCCCAGGGTGCCCCAGCAAAAACACAACAGTCTTCCATCTGTTGCTCAGCCGTACCCCTTTGCAGGAAGATAACATACAGTAATCTACCAAAAAGGACAGAAGATATTGTCCATGACAATAGTAACTGTGTAGATTTGGTGTAATTCAAAGAATTCCAGTCTCTATGTATACTTGTGATTTTTATCTCTTTGGATAGAACTATTAAATAAAATACTGAGTCTATAATAGTTTTGAGTCTTCCTTTGTTTTCTCAGTTATCATGTACTTCATATTCCTTTTTGACAGAGTTACTATTGCCTTTTTATAAGCTGATACGTATATTGAATGAGAAAGCTATATAAATCTATATCTGGTAATATAGCTCTTACCTGATTTGTTGTATGAATGCAATCGAGATGCAAAGTAAAATTTATTTAAAAGATTTTCAAAGAATAATTTACAAATAGAGTAACTCAGGGAAAAAGAAGGACCCTAGACACTTGAAATATCTACCACTTTGAAAGAAATGTTAAAAAGAAGCAAAATGTTGCTTCATCAGTGGTGCATGATTTCAAACTGAGCACATCAGACTGCTTACAGTTCCACAGATTTCCTAGACTTGGATTACAGCCTGCTCTGCCTAAAACATCTTCATTGCCTTTAACATAGGTGTAAAAGGTAGTTAATAGTTAAAATTAGTTAATATGTTATCAGTTTATCTTGCATAGGAAGTAGTATTTCAACTTTGTTTTGTCATTAACAGTCATACTAAGGCCATCACAAACATCTGCTGTCTGGTATCCACTACCATATCTATATAGTCCTATGTATTTTTCTTTTAGAACATCATAAACTAGGAAATCTAACACATTTAAACCTTTCTGTATAAAAAATCAGATTCACCAGCATGTTATAGTTGCCTTTTCTTCTGTCCTAGCAAAGGAAAATAATCTGGTTTGTTGGACTTAATTGTAGTGGTAAGCCTAGGTTGCAAGAATGCATACATGAATTTGGCATATTTACAAAATCCTGTCTGTTCAGGAGTATAGCTCTGAATCTTCTAAAAGCATAAATATGGTGCAATAGTTGAAAGGAGAAGGTGTGAAAAGATAGGCTGTGGTAGAGTGAAGTATTTGAACAATGGGGTTGAGTGCACCCACAGCAGATTTGCAGATAACCTCAAGCTGTGTGGTGCAGTTGACAGGCCTAAGGGACAGTATGCCATTCAGATGGACCTGGATAAGATCAAGAAGTGGGCCCATGTGAACTTCATAAGGTTCTACAAGGCCAAGTGCAATGTCCTGCACCTGAGACAGGGCAATCACAAGAACAAACACAGGCTGGGTGGAGAATAGACTAAGAGCAGCTCTGATGAGAAAATCTTGAGGTGTTGGTTGATGAGAAGCAAAACGTGAGCTGGCAGTGTGTGCTCACAGCCCAGAAAGCCAACCGTATGCCGGGCTGCACCAAAAGAAGAGTGACCAGCAGGTCAAGGGAGGTGATCCTGCCCTTCTACTCTGTTCTCATTAGACCCTACCTGGACTACTGAGTCCAGCTCTGGAGTCCTTAGTACAGAGAAGACATGGATCTGTTGGATCAGGTCCAGAGGAGGTCCACAGAAATGGTCAGAGGGCTGGAACACCTCCTCTGTAGGGAAAAGCTGATGGAATTGGGGTTGTTCAGCCTGGAGAAAAGAAGGCTTCAGTGAGACTCTATTGCAGCCTTTCAATACTTAACAGGGGTTTATAGGAAAGATGGGGACAGACTTTTTAGTAGGACCTGTACTAATAGGTCAAGGGGTAATGGTGATTTTAAACTAAATGAGGATAGATTCAGACTAGAGATGAGGAAGAAGGATTTTACAATGAGGGTGGTGAAACAATGGAACAGGTTGCCCAGAAAAGAGGTAACTGCCCCATTCCTGGAGACATTCAAGGTCAGTTTGGATGGGGCTCTGAACAATTTGATCTAATTGAAGATCTCCTTGATTATTCCAAGGGTTTGACTAGATGACCTTTAAACCCAAACTGTTCTATGATTCTAAATGGCATTACTTAATTTCTTTTAAAAAAACCCCACTAGTGCCAGAGACAATATACAATATATATTTACAGATTATGGTGAGGTCTGATAATGACTGGAAACAATCTGCAGAGCTGCAAATGAATGTGTAGGGTTTTTTAAAGAGTAAATTATTTTTGGTTACAAGCTGAAAAATACTACTAGAAATAATAATTTCTGATTGAAAACTGGTTTTGGAAGCTAGGTTGGACTATGGCAGTTGAAAAATCTGTACATTTTTAACACTGACTGCAATGTATTTCAACGTGCTTTTTATTATTCACATTAGTTCCACCGAAATAATCATCTGGGCAAAGGAAAAATACACATGCACGAAGAATTCTTTTGTGATTTATCAGTATGTAAATCATCAACATTATCCAGCTCTTGTGGCCTTTCAAAGACAGGTGGAAACTGGCTGTTGAGTTCTATTCAGAGTTAGAGTAATTTTGTGATATCACTGCAGACAGAGAATAGAAATAGAATATAATAATGTCTGGCAGGGTTTTTAAAGGTATTGAAGCATCTAAATTAGGAAGTAAGTTACTTGCCCCAGTTCTCTGTAAGCCCAAGGAAGGGAAACATGTGGATTCCCCAGAGGAATAGAGGAAGCATTAGGCAATTAGGTTCCCAGTTCAGACAGGATGAATTTAGAGACCAAATTAGAAGTATGCTGGTTTTGCATACTTTTTAGCAAGTCTTTTACAGTCTTTTTAGCTTTTAGCGTACCTTAGCCAATTTAAATCAATCAATGCTTTACAAAGCAGTTTGGATATCAGATGTGTTGGATTAATCATCTGCTTTTATTAGCACTCATCTTGTACAATTTCACAATCCCTTTTGCTCATCCAAAGGTGATACCATACTTCCTTTGAGTATCATATCACCTTTGCATTTTAGGCCATTCCTGATTTATACCCTCAATGTTGTGTACTGAGTCTTGTTCTTACATTTTTCAATTCTTAAATGGGTTTCCTCTTTAAAAGAAAAAACGTGTTTTGGTATATACTGGTCAGCAACATATAAAAGTCTTGTCCTAGCATCTACTTTCAATAGATGCTACTTTCTTTAGCATGATAAATATATTCCTTCATTTTTTCTTTATTTTAGGAGCTTTCAACAACAACAACAACAACAACAACAAATACTCTTGCCTATAGAGATCTGATTTTTTTACCTGTATGTAAAAACAAATTTGATCATGACACCTTATGAAATTAGATTTTAACTTCCATCAGATGAATATTACAGTGCTTGATGTAATGAGCAGTCTTTTGTTAATGGTACTTGGAAGTACTGTAGACTGGAATTTGTAAATGAAGAGTGGCACGCATTGCAAAGAAGTATACAGATGCAAACAAAAGCAGTCTGTGTTGCTACTTTTTAATATACTGGGATTTTTCCAGCAGAAGTATTAAATTGGGGAGAAACATGGAAAACAATGAAATAATGAGGAGAAATTAAACATTTTTCCATGTTATGATGATTATATTTCATAAGGGCATGCATTCTTTGCTGACAAAGTGTATTATGAAGTTCTGTAAAACAGAAATCAATGTAAAGAAGGATATATGTTGGAGGATTGTTTTATTTCTAATCTGGCTAGATAACGTAGTGTACAGAAAGGAAGAAAGAATTCATCTTGCTAACCCATAGTTTCTAACTGATGTGCAATTTGGAGGGTAAGTTTGCTAGCATATCAGAAGTAACACAGGAATTGAAATGGTCATGTCAGCTTTAATTCAACTTAAGTGGGTAACCATGCTGGAATTTCTAGAACTATCTAATCTGTGTCACTGTATCCTAAAAGGACTTAAAGAGCTGATGTTAATAAAAGGGATAAAGCAATAAGAAAATTAAAGGTAAGAAATATGAGAAATACATTCTTCTTTACAATATCAATTTATTGAAAAAAAGGAAACTGTCATAGTAAATTTCAGCATTTAAGAGAATCACTCTAGTCTTTGTTTACAGTCATTATACAGAAATGGGCACTCAGAAGTAATTTTGTCTCCTACTAGGATAGATACCTTATGCAGGTCACGAATTAAATACATTTTAGATGGTTAAACTTGAGTGAGATTGATTATACTCATTGTTTGGAAATATAATACTTTCAATGAGTTGGTTTTTTTATTTATTAAATGCACTGCATGGGCTAATTGAACACACTCTTAAAATAGTCTTCTTTCACCTGATATGTGAGATCACCTATCATTCCTATACGATGGCACATGGGTATTATATCACGTGGGACTTATGAAAGATACAACAAAGGTCATCCTTACAACTTTGTAAACAATATTAGTCAGCTCTCCAGCCTCCAAATGTGCAGTAAGGTCCTGCAAATTTTAAAAGTGGAATACAAAATCCTTCCTGCAACCTTTTGAATTAGAAGACTTAGCACCTCCCCTGTTTTGGAAATGGGATTTGACATTTTGACAGGTGTTTGCCTGGATGTCAGAGATATCTGCACCAGTTATAAGTGCAATTAATATGTACTCTAGTTGTAAGCCTCTGAACAATCTCCTTTTATATAAACATAATAGTTATTGGTTGAATTTCAGTTGGAAGTCAAATTCTCTGATCTTTTTTCTGGAAATGTGTAGGCATGATTGTAAGAAAATGCTGGAACAAGAAAATAACATTATATCATAAGGTACCAAAAATGGACGATTAGCTGGGGAGAGAGGAAGGATACAATAAGTGGGTGGACCAATGGAAGTGGTGAGAGGAGAATCACAGAACAGGCTGATGTGACAATAAGGAGAAGATTTTTTAATGTTCTAATAAGCATTAATCTTCAGTATTTATTCAAATGCCTTGAGTGCTCTTCTAAATCTTAATTCAGAAGTCAAAACATGTCTGTAGTACAGTCTTTATGTTTACAGTGCATATGAAGAGACTCCCTAAACAGACATACTTTCTCATTTCTGCTACAACTTTTATTTTAGTTTTCTACTGCTTAGTTTTCTGCAGCAAAGTTATAATTAGTATTTCAAAATAATCTGCCATGGTATTGGTAAGATCCTACTTCAGATATTTTCCCTCCAATTTTGAGCATCTTGCTACAAACCAAGTATAAATAAAATGGAAAGATGCAAATAATAAGTTAAGAAAATATGTTTAAAATTTGTTAATATGGAACACTATTTTATCTATGATGAAAAATAATCAGATAACTTTGAAAAGAGTTTAATTCCATGAGTAGGGGAAATAAAGTCTTTTTAGTACATATTCCATTGAAGAAATGGGCAGAGAACACAACTGGTGGAGCTGAGAATTAAATCTTGGAAGGGAAGGAAAAAGTAGGAAGAAGAGTCCATGAGAAATACAGATTTCAATACACTACTGCTTCATGGAGGACAGTTACAACTATGAGGTGAATAAAGTAATTGGTTAAAGCAAGAAGTAAATGGAAGTAGAATATTAAGGAAAAAGATTCAGGTCCGTTTAGGAGTGAAAGAAGGAAAACCAAACACATACACACAAATAAACAAACAAACACCAAGAAAAAAAGGATAGTGAAGGGAGAGTGAAAACTCAGGGGTTTATCTCCTGCTAAGTGGAAAAATCCATTTATATTAATGAGGACTTAAAAATTGATGGCATTGTCTCACCCACAGTAAGGATTGTTAGAGTACCATCAATAGCAAGGAACAAAAAGCAATTAGATCATCACTCAGGTTACTCTAGACCTGTTCTCTCAACCTTTTCCAATGACTAGTTTCAGAATGCCCTCACCATCAAATCATAAAGAACTGGAGTTATCATAAGCCTCTTCTGATGGCTTTCACACTCAAAATTTGTGCTCTTGACAACCTGCATCATTTATAGGTTTTACAGACATGTGATCTATGAGTTCTTTTCTTTCCCTCCATCAGTTTTGCAGAATCTTAGAGTTGTAGAATAATTCAGACTGGAAGGGGCCCCAGGAAAATTTTAAGTTCAATCCCCTGTTGACTTCATTATATTTATATTTGAACATAGGCTACCATTTCAAAACACAATCAAAGTAATCAAAAAATATCTAATCCTCAGCTAAGTCAAATTTCCTGAGCACCACTGGTAGTACATACAAAGACACTAAAAAAATTCACCCTAATATGCAAAGTACATGGCTTGAGACTCTGGTTAATATAAAATTGATTCTAGTACTTGGCTGACTGTACTAGCAAATTTGGGTCAATTCTGGACAGTCTAAATATTTATTTATTTATCCATTTATTTTAAGTGAGAAGAACTAGAAGAAGAAAAAAAAATATAGCTGGTCTCTTATCTATTCTTCTGTGCTGCATGCTCACTAAATACTTCAGTGAATATGCAGTAATATCCAGTAATTTCACAGTATCTAGCATACTTTCTTCTCAAAGATACATTTCCTTATTTTTCAATCAGTTTCATCAGTCCCTCTATGATCCATAGTACTTTGCCAATATCATTAAAGAGGAAAATACATGTTTCTAGGTTTCTGAGTCTAAGGCTAACATGATAAGTATAGGAGCATCCTCTTCTCTTCTACAGAAGTCTGTCCTAGTTTCTGGAAATGTCATAGCCTGTTTAAATAAAGTGAAAAACAATATTCTACATATAGAGCTTTCAGAAAGACACTATGTTTAATACTTACAGACCAAATTCTGTTCCAGAGTGCGGCAGGTTAACTTGGTTGACTGCCAGGTTGCCACCTAGCTGTTCTCTCACTCCACCTCAGCAGGACACAGGTAGAAAATCAGATGAAAAATCTCACAGGTGAAGGTAAGGACACAGACATCGCTCAGAAATTACAGGCACAATCACAGGCAAAACAGACTCAACTTTGGGAAGAATAATTTAATTTATTGTCAATTAAAAATAGAGTAGGATAACAGGGAGCAAGAGCAAAACTAAAACCACCTTCCCACCACCCCATTCTTCTACTGAGGCTCATTTTTGCTTCTTCTTTCCCAACTCTTTTACCTCCTTCTCCTGAGCAACACAGGGGGATGGGGAATGGGGGTTGTGGTCAGTTTATAACACTTCATCTCTGCCATGGGGTCTCCAGGAGCTGCAGCTTCCTTCAGGACACATCCACCTGCTCCCATATGGGGTTCTCCATGGGCTGCAGTGTGGGTATCTGCTCTGTCATGGTCCTCCATTGCTGCAGGTGACAGTCTGGTTGATCGTTGTCTTCTCCAGGAGCTGTGCAGGAATCTCTGCTCCGAGACCTAGAGCACCTCTCCACTCCTTCATTGACCTTGGTGTCTGTATAGTTGTTTTTCTCACTTTCTTCTTACTTCTCTCTCCCAGATGCTGTACAGTGTTATTAAAGGGTTTTTTTACAGAAGTGCCACCAGCACTGCTGATGGGCTCAGCTTTGGTAAGTGGTGGGTCCATTTTTGAGCCAGCTGAAAGTGGCTGTATCTGTCGCAGGGTGGCCCCATGCCTCTTTTCACAGGGGCTGCCTTTTCAGCCCCCCATTGCCAACACCTTGTCACATAAACCCTATACAGGCAGCAATGCTGAGTGCTAATATTAGTGGCAAGTGCAAATGTTCAATTGCCCTAAAAAGAGGTATTGATAGAAATAAAAAAAAACAAAACAAAACAAACAAACAAAAAAAGCCCCTTAAGATTTCCCTGGAATTCAACAAAGAAAGCAAGCAAAGTGGTACATTTAATCACCAACTGGTATTTACCAATAGGTATGGTAAAATGATGTGGTTTAATGCCCTCTTAATTTAGTAAGCCTAATAAGTCTGTTTAACAGAGTTTCACTTCCTAGACTGAACATTTTTACTTCCTGCCACACACAACATTGAAGTTCACATTTTAATAGTTGCAAAATTACAGATTTTCTGTCATGTTTTAATTTCCTCGTTAGAGAGAGAGGTGTCTTATAATTTAGTTAGAACCAGTCATCTTAGAAACTCTCCTTGGAGATTTTGCAACTGCAAAGAAAAAAATTGATTTAGAATGCAAGTCTGAGCTTATTACAGTTACATTCTGCTACAAATTTGGAAAACTGATTACAAGCTCCTTGAGTGGCCTTCACCAATTTAACAAATATTAAAAGTCCAGGAGAGAGAATCTGAAAAGATTTCTTAAAACAGCAGGTTCACTTCCTCGTGCTGAATGAAACATTAGACTGTTTGACAAAAAATTAAAAAGTGGATTTTCTTATTAAACTTTCTAACAAGAACACATATATATATTAAATTCCTCCTTTCCTGAAGCCCCCTGTTATTTCATCAATAAATATAGGTGTAGCTTGAAGCATTGGTTGTGAATAACAAACTGCTTTGGAATTTGTTTTTGTCGTACAGCAAAACACATACCCTATAAATGCAAACATATCTCTGAATGTTTTTCTTTTCTTTCACTGAAGTAGTTTTATAGAAAGTGTATAAGAATTTATGATTTGAATTGTTCAATATTGATGTGAAGCAAGTTTCCAAAGAAGGAAAATATCTGAATGGATGACACACATGTACTGAATATTCTTAGGAAGATAGACATAAATGATCAGAAGATTTAATTTTTATATAAATTTTTTTTTTTATCAGAGTATTTTAAAGTTTTCATAAAGTTATCGATAAAGTTTACTGTTAGAGCAGAGAGTTTCATTCAAAACTACCTAATCAACACTCAGCATTTCAAAGTAAGAACAACATTCTTTTCGAATCACCTATTAATAGTTCAGAGACCAAGACTTAATTAATAAATGTATTCTAAAAAATGACTGTGAGTAAGTAAAATGTAGAGAAGGTTTTAAAATATGGGCAGACAATACAAGAACAGCAAAAATTGGGAATTCAATTAAATTATTTTTTTTATAAATTAATCACCTGGTCCTACAGAATATGTGGTCTGATAAATGAAATCACAACCATTTGTAATGTTGTAATGTTATTGAGAGGTGTTTAGCTTCTCTGTTAATTAATATCAGCGAAGCAGATTTTCATTTTTTAAAAGATTTTTTGTAGTGAAATGCTGCAGGAGAATTGAAGTAACAACATCAGAAGAGACAGAATTTTCAGCCAACATAGGAAAGATAAAACACCTGTGCTCTACGCTCATACTAGCACATAAGCTACTTTGTATTTTGTGTATTACATATTGTATTACATATGAAAAGTGACTGATAGAGCTTCGTTTATTTAATCTTCAGAAGATTAAGGTAAAAGGGAATTTAATTGCTGTCTTCCATGGCCTGAAGGGGGAAGTAACAGGAAAGACCAAGGTATACTCCTAGGGGTGCAACAGTCTTAAGGAATCCAGTCTCCCGTATCAGGGAGTAAAACTCATTCTTCTCCATGTTTCATTTACAGCAAAAATGTTGATACAGTTGCAGTAGTATTTTAACCACTCACAGACACCTGTTCTTAATCAGAGATATCTACCATTATTTTAGGAAAAGACAGATTTATGTTTGAGGGCATCACCTGAAAATGAGTTTGTTGGTGTCATCCTAGCTTCTGAAAGTCATAGATTGATATCAAAAAGCATTCATATTTCCCTGTGATATGAAATCCCTTTTACAGAAAAACATTATATTGACACTGAAAGAATGAAATTCACATTATGAACTTACTTCTCAGAACAGAATCTGAAAGAGTTGCAAATTCATGCTGAAACCTGCCTTAAATTCTGTTTGCACAGAATCAAGACAATGAAACGCAGATGAGGACAGGCAGCAACTAAAACTAGATACACTCTCATTTTCATGTTTTAGTAATAAAATCACACAGAAGACAATGCAGAAGAATAAAAAGAACAGTAATAGCAGTTGAATGTATCAAAGTATTTCTACTGGTGTTTCTCTGTCTAAATCATTCTATATTCTCTTATGTTGCCAGACTGACGTGATCAATGAAACATCTGAAACAATAAGTGCAGTATAAGTGGACAAACAGTTCCTGGATTGGTATCAGAAAGGCTAAGACTTCTATTTTTCTGTTCTTTTGCTCATGGTATATTCCGTGACCTGCAGGAGTGTACTTAATGGTCAAGACAGAGGTATCAATCTAAACGAGGAATTATACATACAATTCAAAGAAATCAAAGGCAGCAGGCTGGAGACACTCATTGCAAAATTTAAGTAATTCTATCTCACCATTATGTATAAATCCTACAGGTGTTGAAATCCATCCTTTGAAATAGATTTAGAAAGAAGGCTGGAGGTTTGTATGTTCATTCACCATGCAGAAAAGGCTTAGTGATTGTAAGGAGATGCAAATCTGGTAAGTATTTCATTATCAGAGACCCAGTTCATGAATAAGCTTTCCCATGTTCCTGCACAGAATGGCCTGTAGTGTTGTTATTCTGAGAATTTTCAAACTAATCCATTATTTAAATACACAGTGTACTACCTAACCTCCCCTTAGGGTGAAACTCACCCTCTGCAGAGGACTCGCACAAGGCTATGCATCACTGAAGTCATGTTAATGCTCTGTTTTCTTAGTTGGAGTGAGAGCTGAACAGTGCATAGACTTTTGTACCATTCTGATGCAGAAGAATTACACTTGTCATCCAAATGATTCCTTGAAAATTGTTGGGCATTTTATAAATACCTGCAGGATTCTTCAGATTAGAGGACCAAAAGTAAGAAATTATTTATTCAAAATAATTAAAATGTCCACAGATTTTTTTTGTTTGGCTGTTTGATTTTTTTGGCGGGGGTGGAGGGATGGGTTGGTGTTTTGGTTTTGGGTTTGTTTGGTTTTTTGCATTCTGTCCTTTTATCACCTCCCTATTGGTTAAATAATAAAGGCTAACTTCACAGTAATCTTCTCCCTGAAAGGATGTTACAGGAAAAAGATGAAGGAAGGAAAGTTTATATATTCTCTTTACTCAGCAGTTAAAGAGTTCAGTTGAAATACAAAGTGAATTTACTAATGGGAATTAAACTTGAACCTGCTGCGTACAGAAGTCTGTAATACCACATTTTTAAATTATCTGCGTTAAACTATGACTATATTTTATTTGGGACTTGTCCTGGGTTCAGCTATAGCAGTCATTTTTCTCCTGCTTAGTAGCTGGTGCAGTGATGTGTTTTTTAACTTTCAGCCTGGGAACAACGCTGATAACACCGATGTTTTTAGTTGTTGCTAAGTAATGTTTATTCCAACCAAGGACTCTCTCAGTCTCATTGTCGTGGTTTGAGCCCAGCCGGTCACTCAGAACCACACAGTCGCTCGCTCACTCCCCCCCCCCCCCCTTTCTTCCTCCCCCCGCTCCCAGAGGGATGGGGAGGAGAATGGGAAGAATGTAACTCCCACGGGTTGAGATAAGAGCAGTCCCGCAACTAAGGTATAACACAAAACCACTA
This sequence comes from Strigops habroptila, assembly GCF_004027225.2. Classification (NCBI taxonomy): domain Eukaryota; kingdom Metazoa; phylum Chordata; class Aves; order Psittaciformes; family Psittacidae; genus Strigops; species Strigops habroptila. Next base: position 43,141,628 of record NC_044282.2, on the reverse strand, counting down.
CTGCTACCACCAATGATAATAACGATTAGTGAAATAACAAGGGGAGAGGATACAATTGCTCACCACCCGCCGACCGATACCCAGCCCGACCCGAGCAGTGATCAGGGCCTTCCGGGTAACTCCCCCCGGTTTATATACTGGGCATGACGTGCTGTGGTATGGAATACCCCTTTGGCTAGTTTGGGTCAGGTGTCCTGTCTCTGCTTCCTCCCGGCTTCCCCTCCTCCCTGGCAAAGCATGAGACTGAGAAAGTCCTTGGTTGGAATAAACATTACTTAGCAACAACTAAAAACATCGGTGTTATCAGCGTTGTTCCCAGGCTGAAAGTTAAAAAACACAGCACTGCACCAGCTACTAAGCAGGAGAAAAATGACTGCTATAGCTGAACCCAGGACAGTATCCACCCCTTATTCCATACCATTCACGTCATGCTCAGATCCCACATCTCTCAGCACACCATCACCCCTGTCCCATATATACACATATATATATACACCCACACTCACACACAGAGAAAGATATCATTCCCTAGTCCATGTACCAATCCCTGTAAAATTGCTGAACTCATCCAGTCCATGATGTCAGGCTCCATCTCTTGTAATAGTCTTTCAGGGCAGGAGGGACGGTACGTAGTGTTGGGTTGTTGCCTGCTGATGATACCGCCAAACTCATCTGGTCGCTGCTGAGCTCGTCTGGTTTCCTCAAAGTTCATTCTTTGTTGAGGTGATGATCGGAGGGAAGTCAGGGTCAATGGCTGGCGACCTGAAGATATCTAGCTGGTGGGCTATAAAAGTGTTATAGAGCAGGCAACAGCGTACAATTGAGTTCATTGGCTGTTTTCCCTCAAAATCAAATCCCCTTGAGGTACACATCGGACTTCCCCATCTTCCCGCATTACCCACCAAGTATATCCAGGTCCCTGAGCAAAAGCAACCCCACGAGTGGGTTTGCCTTTACCTGAAGCAGGAATAACCCAGACTGTCTTCCTCAACAAATTCTTTATGTGCACCACAGGAACTTTATCCCCCTCTACAGTACGTAAAAGTTCTGACTGGGCTGGGCCAGCCCTGTTGGCAGATCCCCTACTGTTGACCAACCAGGTGGCTTTTGGTAAATGTGTATCCCAGTGTTTGAAAGTCCCACCACCCATTGCTCTCAGTGTAGTTTTTAACAGCCCACTGTACCGTTCGATTTTCCCAGAGGCTGGTGCATGGTAGGGGATGTGATATACCCACTCAATGCCATGCTCTTTGGCCCAAGTGTCTATGAGGTTGTTCCGGAAATGAGTCCCATCGTCTGACTCAATTCTCTCTGGGGTGCCGTGTCGCCACAAGACTTGTTTCTCAAGGCCCAGGATAGTGTTCCGGGCAGTGGCATGGGACACAGCGTATGTTTCCAGCCAGCCGGTGGTTGCTTCCACCATGGTAAGCACATAGCGCTTGCCTTGGCGGGTTGGTGGGCGTGTGATATAGTCAATCTGCCAGGCCTCCCCATATTTGTACTTCAGCCATCGTCCTCCATACCAGAGAGGCTTTAACCGCTTGGCTTGCTTAATTGCAGCACATGTTTCACATTCATGAATAACCTGGGCAATAGTGTCCATCGTTAAGTCCACCCCTCGATCACGAGCCCATCTATATGTTGCATCTCTGCCTTGATGGCCTGAGGTGTCATGGGCCCACCGGGCTAAAAATAATTCACCCTTATGTTGCCAATCCAAGTCCATCTGAGCCACTTTAATCTTAGCAGCTTTATCCACTTGCTGGTTATTCTGGTGTTCCTCAGTGGCCCGACTCTTGGGTACATGAGCATCTACGTGGCGTACCTTCACCACCAGGTTCTGCACCCGAGCAGCGATATCTTGCCACAATGCAGCAGCCCAGATGGGTTTACTTCTGCGTTGCCAGTTGCTCTGCTTCCATTGCTGCAACCACCCCCACAGGGCATTTGCCACCATCCATGAGTCAGTATAGAGATAAAGTACTGGCCATTTTTCTCGTTCAGCAATGTCCAAGGCCAGCTGGATGGCTTTCACCTCTGCAAATTGACTCGATTCACCCTCTCCCTCAGCAGTTTCTGCAACTTGTCTCAGGGGACTCCACACAGCTGCCTTCCATCTCCGATGCTTTCCCACAATATGGCAGGACCCATCAGTAAACAAGGCATATTGCTTTTCACTCTCTGACAGTTCATTATATGGTGGGGCCTCTTCAGCACGCGTCACTTCCTCTTCTGGTGACATCCCAAAATCTTTGCCCTCTGGCCAGTCCATGATGACTTCTAGAATTCCTGGACGACTGGGATTTCCTATTCGAGCTCGTTGTGTAATTAGTGCGGCCCACTTACTCCATGTAGCATCAGTTGCATGATGTGTAGAGGAGACCCTGCCTTTGAACATCCAGCCCAGCACAGGCAACCGGGGTGCCAGGAGGAGCTGCGCTTCAGTTCCAATCACTTCTGAGGCAGCTCGAACCCCTTCATAGGCTGCCAGTATCTCTTTTTCAGTGGGAGTGTAGCTGGCCTCGGATCCTTTATATCCCCGACTCCAAAAGCCAAGGGGTCGACCTCGAGTCTCCCCTGGAGCTTTCTGCCAGAGGCTCCAGGTAGGACCATTCTCCCCAGCTGCGGTATAGAGCACATTTTTCACATCTGGCCCGGCCCGGACTGGTCCAAGGGCTACTGCATGAACTATTTCTCGTTTAATTTGTTCAAAGGCTTGTTGTTGCTCAGGGCCCCATTTGAAATCATTCTTCTTCCGGGTCACGTGGTAGAGAGGGCTTACAATCAGACTGTAATTTGGGATGTGCATTCTCCAGAACCCCACAACACCTAAGAAAGCTTGTGTTTCTTTCTTGTTAGTTGGTGGAGACATTGCTGTTATCTTGTTGATCACGTCTGTGGGGATCTGGCGGCGTCCATCTTGCCATTTTATTCCCAAAAATTGAATCTCCTGTGCAGGTCCCTTGACCTTATTCCGTTTTATGGCAAAACCGGCCTTCAGCAGGATTTGGATTATTTTCCTCCCTTTCTCAAAAACTTCTTCCGCTGTATCACCCCACACGATGATGTCATCAATGTATTGCAGGTGTTCTGGAGCTTGCCCCTGTTCCAGTGCAGTCTGGATCAATCCATGGCAGATGGTAGGGCTGTGTTTCCACCCCTGGGGCAGTCGGTTCCAAGTGTACTGGACGCCCCTCCAAGTGAAAGCAAACTGTGGCCTGCATTCTGCTGCCAAAGGGATTGAGAAAAATGCATTGGCAATGTCAGTTGTGGCATACCACTTGGCTGCCTTTGACTCCAGTTCATACTGAAGTTCTAACATGTCCGGTACGGCAGCACTCAATGGTGGTGTGACTTCGTTCAGGCCACGATAGTCTACTGTTAATCTCCACTCTCCATTAGACTTTTGCACTGGCCATATGGGGCTATTAAAGGGTGAGCGGGTCCTGCTGATCACTCCTTGGCTCTCCAGTCTGCGGATCAGCTTATGGATGGGAATCAAGGAGTCTCGGTTGGTGTGATATTGCCGCCGGTGCACTGTTGTGGTCGCAATTGGCACTTGTTGTTCTTCGACCTTCAGCAACCCCACAACAGAAGGATCCTCTGAGAGACCGGGTAAGGTGGACAGCTGCTTAATTTCCTCTGTCTCCAAGGCAGCGATACCAAAAGCCCATCTATACCCTTTTGGGTCTTTGAAATACCCTCTCCTGAGATAGTCTGTGCCAAGGATGCATGGAGCCCCTGGACCAGTTACAATGGGGTGCTTTTGCCACTTCCTCCCAGTCAGGCTGATTTCAGCTTCCAGCATAGTTAACGTTTGGGATCCTCCTGTCACTCCAGAAATATAAATGGGTTTCACCCCTTGATACCTTAATGGCATCAGAGTACACTGTGCACCGGTATCTACTAGAGCCTTATACTTCTGTGGGACTGATGTGCCAGGCCATCTGATCCACACAGTCCAGTAAACCCGATTATCCCTCTCCTCCACCTGGCTGGAGGCAGGGCCCCTCTAATAGTGATCACAAAATTCTCCACTTCTGTCTTGTAGAAAGGGATTAGTATTCCTTATCACAGGAGCTGGAGTAAAATCAGCTCTTTCACTCCATCTGGGAAACTGCTCGCCAGAGACTGGAGCAGCAGCTTTTCTGGGAGGATCATCCTTGACCATTGTTCTCCTCTTCAGTTCACGCACCCGTTGCTCCAGAGCTGAAGTAGGTTTTCCATCCCACTTTCTCATGTCTTCTCCGTGATCCCGCAGGTAAAACCATAGGGTGGCCCGTGGCGTGTACCTCCTATATTTTCTTTCTCGAGCAGTAGGGCACCTTCTGTTAATAGCTGAGACATGGGTTGGTACGCGTGGGGAGCTGGATAGATCGGATAAATCGTCTCTCAATTGTTTGAACTCCTGGGACAGTTTTTCCACAGCTGAAATGATGGAAGGGGTGAGATTGTCTTCAAACTCTCGGAGTTGGCGAATCAGGCAATCCACTGTTGGTGATATTCCGTCATTCCAGGTCATTGATGCCAATGTGTGGGCATATGATGATGGCGCACTCCATGTAAGTTTCCGCCACATGGATCGTGTACATTCGACTTCATCTGGATCTACGGATGTGTTCCTGGAATCCGGCCTACGATAGATCATCTCTATAATGGCTGATTCCCTCAGGGACTGGATGCCTTTCTCTGTCGTGGTCCAGTTGGCTGAGCGATTCGTAATATCATCTTTGTAGGGAAACCTTTCCTTCACAGCTGCCAGGAGCCGCCTCCAAAGACTGAGGGCTCGCTTCTCTCTTGCAATCGCTTTGTCAATTCCTCCTTCCTTAGCAAGTGATCCCAGCTGCTTGGCTTCCCTACCTTGTAGTTCGTGACCGTCGGCCCCATTGTCCCAGCACCGGAGCAACCAGGTGACAATGTGCTCCCCTGGAAGACGGGTGAAATCTTTTCGCATATTCCGCAGTTCGGTTGAGGTCTGGGGTCGAGAAGTGACCTCTTCTTCTTCTTCCTCTTCCTCTGACCCACGTAGTAGTAACTCTTGTTCAGGTGCTGTTGCATGTAGTAATGGCATTGGGTCTTCATCTTTGTTCGCTTCGCGGGTTGCTCTTTGTGCCTCTCGTCTGCTTTTGCTTACAGGGGCAACAGACATTGTCACAAACTGGACATTTGGTTTAGCTGCAGTGTTTGTCACTGTGGTTGGAGTGGCTGCAGTGTCTGCCACTAGGATTGGAGTGGTTGCAATGTCTATTGCTGGGGTTGGTGCAGCTGTTGTGCTTGCGAGTTGAGTAACACCAACAGCTGCATTGTCTGTTGCTGTCGGGGTTTGAATAGCTACTGTGCTTGTCACTGGGGTTGGTGTAGCTGCAGTGCTTGGAGTAGCTATATTGTCTGTTGCTATCGGGGTTTGAGTAGCTACTGTGCTTGTCACTGGGGTTGGTGTGGCTGCGGTGCTTGGAGTAGCCACATTGTCTGTTGTGGTCAGGGTTTGAGTAGCTGTTGTGCTTGTCACTGGGGTTGGTGTAGCTGCTGTATTTGAAGTTGGAGTAGTTGCGTTGTCTGTTGTGGTCAGGGTTTGAGTAGCTGTTGTGCTTGTCACTGGGGTTGATGTAGCTGCTGTACTTGGAGTAGCTGTGTTGGCTGTTGTGGTCAGGGTCTGAGTAGCTGCTGTGCTTGTAGTTGGCATAGCTGCGTTGTCTGTTGCTTTGCCATCAGATCCAGAGACATTTTTTTCCCTTTGAAGGTGCTGGATAGTGTTGAGCAGGGCTCTGGAGGCATAGGCCAAGCCCCAGCATGTTGCCAAGATTTGTCCCTCTCTGGTATAACCAGGACGACAGCACACCTCGTTTAAGTGTTTTACTAGTTTTTCCAGATGTTGCACTTGTTCAGTGGTGAAGTTCCAAAGCACTGGAGGGGCCCACTGGCCTAGGTACTTGCCCATACTATCCCACACACCCTGCCACTCATAACTGTCCAGCCTCAGGGAAAATCTCCTGGTGGTCCTCCTATATCGTCGTCTAACCCTAGACCAGATTCGAACCTGATACTGCTGAATCTTTGAGATTAAACAAAATAGGATGTTCCTACGACGGGATGGCCGTGGGTAAAACACACTCCGTATGTTTGCCAACATGCTGATCCCCAGCACAATCAGCAGGCAGGTTTCAAGGGTACTCAAAGGCCATCTAAAACCTTCAGAACTCTCAACTGCTGTTGCAAATAGGCTGGTGGGGGAACGGGGGGTGTAAGAGAATGCTTCCTTTGTAAGTTTACCCCCCGAGGAGAAAAAAAAAGATATGCAATTGCTAAAATATTTCATTATATACCTCCCAATGTATAGTGGTGATGGCCACGCTGGAAGGACAAACCAGACCAGTTTCATGATCAATGAGTCTATTGTATTACAAGTCATTACCATGAAGTACAGTGAAACAAGAACCTTAGCCCAGGCCCCCCAGCCGATAAACACTAAAACAGCAAATAGTGGCTGTAAGTAAGGTACAACATGCTGAAACTCTGAGATCAAGCACAACAAGTCTGAGAGCCAAATAATCACCATTGTGACGAGTAGTAACAATGAATGCTTATCACAAATATGATTAAACACACTCTGGTCAGATCTGTCTTTATCTCAACCTTTCGTGCCCCACGTTGGGCGCCAAAAAGAACTGTCGTGGTTTGAGCCCAGCCGGTAACTCAGAACCACACAGCCGCTCGCTCACTCCCCCCCTCCCTTCTTCCTCCCCCCGCTCCCGGAGGGATGGGGAGGAGAATGGGAAGAATGTAACTCCCACGGGTTGAGATAAGAGCAGTCCCGCAACTAAGGTATAACACAAAACCACTACTGCTACCACCAATGATAATAACGATTAGTGAAATAACAAGGGGAGAGGATACAATTGCTCACCACCCGCCAAACGATACCCAGCCCGACCCGAGCAGTGATCTGGGCCTTCCGGGTAACTCCCCCCGGTTTATATACTGGGCATGACGTGCTGTGGTATGGAATACCCCTTTGGCTAGTTTGGGTCAGGTGTCCTGTCTCTGCTTCCTCCGGGCTTCCCCTCCTCCCTGGCAAAGCTGTCCTGGGTTCAGCTATAGCAGTCATTTTTCTCCTGCTTAGTAGCTGGTGCAGTGCTGTGTTTTTTAACTTTCAGCCTGGGAACAACGCTGATAACACCGATGTTTTTAGTTGTTGCTAAGTAATGTTTATTCCAACCAAGGACTTTCTCAGTCTCATGCTTTGCCAGGGAGGAGGGGAAGCCGGGAGGAAGCAGAGACAGGACACCTGACCCAAACTAGCCAAAGGGGTATTCCATACCACAGCACGTCATGCCCAGTATATAAACCGGGGGGAGTTACCCGGAAGGCCCTGATCACTGCTCGGGTCGGGCTGGGTATCGGTCGGCGGGTGGTGAGCAATTGTATCCTCTCCCCTTGTTATTTCACTAATCGTTATTATCATTGGTGGTAGCAGTAGTGGTTTTGTATTATACCTTAGTTGCGGGACTGCTCTTATCTCAACCCGTGGGAGTTACATTCTTCCCATTCTCCTCCCCATCCCTCTGGGAGAGGGGGGAGGAAGAAGGGGGGGGGGGAGTGAGCGAGCGGCTGTGTGGTTCTGAGTTACCGGATGGGCTCAAACCACAACAGGACTAGAAAACAGCAGTAGAGAGTGTAAACTTCCCTCTCTACTGCCTGATTTAGCCAGGAAAGGGAGAGCTTGCAGGTGAGCTTGCAGGAAGTTACAGATGAGCAAAAAGCCTTCCAAATTAACTTCTCAATAATGACTTTCTCCCATCATTATGTGAAAGTCTGTTTCAGGAAAACTTTCATTAAGTTGTGCTGGTTACAGAGTTAGTCAATCATTTATATGCAGACAGCCCGGGAAAAGCAAATAGAGTGTCAGGAAATCTACCTTTTCCCCATTTAATGCTTAGCAGCTTTGCAGGGGCTCTTTTGTTTGGCCAATTCCTGTTTTTTTTTCAATGTTTTTCTTTTTGTCTTAGATGAGAGTGATCGTGATGTTACTATACTGAATCGTTTTGTGCTTTGCCTTGCATGCTGCCAATAGCCTCACCCAATAAGGCTGTTATTGATGCTACTGTCCTGGTTGAGTGTATGTGAATCTCTGCTTCAGCTATTGTTTTGCTTAGCAAGTTCATCCCCAAATGACTCTGCCCTAGGGACAGAAGCCATGCTAACAGATCCAGAAAAGAATCTTTGCATGTGCAGCCAGTAGATAGTACATGGAGGCTCAATCCTTGGCAGTCAAACCATCAAACTGGCTACATGTTTTAGAGTATAATCCAAAAATGCTGTGACAGCTACCACATCCAACTTTGCAAACCCCTGAAGTGACTGAATGAATGTTCAGTCTTGGCAACAGCTCAGTAAGACTTGGGAATTTATGCAGTTGAAGCTAAAGTGCCAGCCTAATAAAAATTATCCATCCTAGTGAGATGCCCATTTATATACCTTTCAGACAATCTCCTGGGATATTCCCTCTTAGGTACTGTAACAACTTTTTCACTGGTCTTCACTTTTGCTCTATACTGCAAAGCCTCTCCACCCCCTCTCCACTCGTGCCTCCACCAGTTCCCTTGCCTTCCAAAGATTATTTATTTGTCTTTCTTTTCCTGGTCCTTCATTATTTACTCATGGGCAAATTAACACTCCAGTCATCATAAATGGTCATTTCCTATCCTTGGTCAATATTTGATACTAGCCTCTCCCAAATTCTTGTTACACTTACAAACAAGCCTCTTTGGCCTCTGTAAACCTTACAGATATTTGCAAAGATTTTCACTATCTTGCTTAAGTCCTCTGATCTGTTTTTTGATAACTATACTGCTGAGATTTAGCCTCTCATGTTAAATATAAGTAATGTTTATGGATAGTGTAAAGAGGTTCAAGTTCTGTCCTGGTTCAAATCTGACTGTGTATGAGGCAGCCTTAAGGATGTTTAGCCAGTAAGTACAGGAAGTTGCTTAACTTAACAAGCTTTGCTAAAGGTGCTAAAGGGCAGGGTTAGTTGCTTACATAAATCGGGATATGGATTTGGTTGTATGTATTCCTGAGTGGATCTAAGAAATGGACAGCTCTTTTTTTTTCTCCCTCTTATCACCTCCTATAAACTTTCCCATTTTCTCTCTGTTACTTTCTGTCCCACTTTCTCTATACTCTGCATTGTCCTTAGATTGCAACTGACCTTGACCTTAGGTTGTAAGTGGCTGGAGCAGAAACCATGTGGGGTTTTTTGGTTTTATTTTTTGGTTATATTTTTGCATATGAACTAACACAACAGGATTTAGCTCCATTGCTCTGGTTCATAGGGGTGCTAGCTGTACAAATTCAGAATAAATCACATCATGCTGATTATTAATAATAAGCTAAAAAGATTTGTTATCCAAACAGCATTTTAATGGCTATTTAAGTGAGCATTTGTGCTCCCGCACTGCTTCTCTGATCCCAGTATGCATTGAATCTCCTCAGCTAGAAATGAAACCCTTGCAGAAATGTGCTGTTAAATTACATGACCATGGTGGAAGCAGGATGGCCAGAGCTTTTCAGTGCCAAGCCTCAACTGCCTATTTGGGGCACTTTTCCAGACAATACATAATAACGTAATGTGCTCTTCCTGCAATGTGGGCAGGGTCACAGCCTATGGCCAAATGTCTCAACATGCCCAGGCATATTAGCACAGACCCAGCAGCTGATAAACTTCACGCAGGCCAGAGAACAGGTTCTAGTCCCAGTATGAGGCAACAATAGAAGGTATATGACAGAACGAGTTTATGGCCTATATCTGCCAGACAGGATGCCAGCTTGATTATTTACAGCTGGAACGTTTTCTGGTACTTCAAATCCAAAACTGCAAAATGTGTGGACAACTCCTGAGAAGCTCTTTGCACTGACAGGGTGCAGCTGCACAAAAAAAACCAAACAGATTTTAGCACCAGCTAAAATCATTGAGTCATTGCTTGAGCCATCTAGAGTCACTGCTTGTGTGTGCTTTTGGCTACTACAACTGTAACTGTGAGACAGTAGCACAACATTGACAAAAGTTGTATACATACCTAGCAATTTCTAGCCTGCTGCCTTAATATTCTGGCTAAGTTGAGCTTGCTGGGTAATTTATCTGTTAACAAAATTTATCCAGTCTCAGAGCTTTGTAAAAAGAACTGGTATCAGGATCCAAATCAGATTTTATTAGAGATAGATACACTTGGAAACAATTGTATTTGTTAGACTGACTGCTGTCTCCCTTATTAGTCATTTGTAATTTAAAGGTTATCTTGTTAAGTAGGTCAGTGAGGAACAAAGACTAAGATTTGGAAAACAAACCACATGATGAGCTGGCATGTGACTATTATGTAGCAACTTACCCAAGGAATACTGCACACACAGAATGAGTAATGTCCTCTGCTGTTATCCATGCAAGTGTAGACTCCTAACAAATTTTTTATCTGCCCTAAAGCAGCAAAATATTCCCTGAGAACAGAGAGGAATCTCTGGGTGTTTTCCTCTTTGCTGTGGTGTATTTTCTGAGAAGAAAGCTAATTAAAAAAGGAGTACCATAATACATATTTGCCAATCTAGCAATGTTGACCTAAGACTAATTTCCCAAATGTCATGAGCTGAAACAAAACCTCTGAATCTATTCTCTATATCTTGGGAAAGGAGTGTATGCTAGTATCAACAACCATTGTTCACAAACGTGTCATATAGAAGGAAAAATAGAACCATGAGTACAAAGCTATGATTCTGTGAGTCTATGATTCTATAATCCTGTAAGATACATATTTTCTGTGTTCAGTAAAACTAAGGCTTTTAAAACATGCCTTCACTAAGGCTTTATTGAATAAATAATTTGGCATTTGTGTTGAGGAAAAGAAAAAGCTATTGGAGAATAGTTTGACAGAACACATTTTAAATTAACTGACCCCTGCATTTTCATCCAAATCCTCATTCTACACGTTCATGTTCATTTAATCAGAAACACAAAACTATCATTTTCTACTGAAATTCACTGGATTTGTGTGCCTAAAAATGCCCTTATAATCTACATCCTACTAGTCAATTATGCTTTGAGGTGCCAAGATGATTCTGTACTATTTACAGAGGGTACAAGAGCTACATCACTGAAAGCAAACCAACGAGTTAAGATCTGCTGGTACATGTAGATTTATTAAGACAATCAATATATTTGCATTCTTACTATTAAAAATGAATAAATATAATTTTATTAGCAAATAGAAGAGATTAGAATATTCAGAAAAAATTCCAGCAGGCAATTCCAGGCAATTCTACACGAACATGATGTGCTGCTACATTGGCCAGGTAATATAAATCAAAAAGTACATTTTTTGGTAAGAATTTTGAAAGCACACACTAGTCAGCAACAAAATTTATATATTTTCCCACAGCTGTTTCTGTGTTTTTAGTTGCCTTCCTCACGACTTTCCAGAAAATATGTTTCACACACATTGGAGATGAAGTATTCCACTTGTTCCTGTTTCTATTACAGAAATAACAGTCTTTAAAAAAAAAAAAAAAACCCAGAAAATATTTTTCCTGGACAGGCGTTTGAGTTTATAGATATTTAAACATATTTATTATTTTACTATAAATCTAATTCTTAGATAAACTACATATTTTCATTTTCATTGAGAGAAAACCCATAAATGGCAAATCAACACTGATAAATGGCAAATCAAAATGTTATTTTGATAACTTACTTACAAATCTTAAATAAAGATTACTTTCAAATACTGATTTACTAGAAACTGAACTTGTACCTTATTCTCCTCAGATCAAATATCCCAGAGACATGTAAGGGTTAGGGCAATAAAAATCAGCAGATAAACCTGAAAAAATGTGCATATATTATTTTTTCTATAGACTTTTAAATTCTTTATGTGGGTATTTATTCATGTGTTTGTATAATAATGGTTTCTAATGCATGTTTCAGAAGACATTTCAAATAAACCTGTAACTACAGACATGAAATTCAGTGAGGAAGGAGAAGAAATTTGTGAGCTGATAGCAGATCCTGAAGCAAAATAGTAGCCTTGCCTTCTTAACTAGATATGTCAAGTTCCATTCCTGGAAGAAACCTTCATCTGCTTTGATCACATGTTGGATGAAAGAAAAAAGTGTCAGAGGAAATAAGTAAGAAAAAAAAAAGGGAAGTGTGATCTTGCACCTGCACTCTAATTACTAGTCAGGACTGATCTACCAGGACATAAGCAGGATGAGCATTCCATAGTGATTGATCACAGAGAGACAGGGGATGGTATTTGTCTCATCCAGATATACTGTCTCCATGTTAAGCAACCTAGCAGGTGAACTATATATACTAGCTTTCTAATCAAAGAAGAGATAGAGACATATTCTGAGGAAAATTCACCACATCCCAAGATCAATTTGCACCTGGAGTGGACTAAATAACCCTCTAGACTTTTCTGTCTCCTCTACTTACAACAGAGGCCTAAACAATTATCTTCAACTAACTGCTTAAATTTTATAAAGCTAAAATTAATGAAGATGAGTGAGTCCTATCTGGAGACCAGTTAATATGTTTGTCTCAAGCCCTCACAGTGAAAACAGACAAACAAACCAAACAGATAAAAGTGAATGAATCAATGAATAAGTATAACCACATAAATTCTTTGCTAATCTGTTCCAACCAATTTTGATTTCACAAAGCTGATGCCTTTCATCAAGTATCATGGCTAACCTGAAGGTCTATCTTCCCTGTTTAGACTTATGAACCTGAATATTGCCTCCTTCTGTCAGTCGTGCAAACGTTACAAATACGAACCACATCACTGACATATATGTACGTGAGCAAAAGGTCTGAAATAGCAGCAGATGTTTCTGGTCTTGTGTTCGTGCAGAATAAATCATAAGCAATCAGCATGCAATGAGAGCGCTTTGCAGAAAATTCTTATGCTGAGCACTGCACCCTCAGAGTAATTCACAGTTCTTTCATGTTTTCCATCTGGATGCAACTGATTGCAACAAGATCCCTGTCCGAAAGCAAACAAATGTTTGCTTATGAGGCAGCAGAAATATGTCTAAGTCTTTTGTTGTCATTTACTGAAAACCTAATTAAAAGATCATGTCATTTATACAAGTAGATCAACCACTATAGAATTCTGAAGTAAAACCCAAGTATCTTAGAAATCTAAAAGCACTTGCTTAGCTTCAGGAGAAAATTTTTCTCTAAAAGTAATCTGCTATTTAAATAAAAACATTATTTAGCTTTGACTTGGATGTGTAAATTGGCTGAAAGGCAATTTTAGGGTGGAATTGCATGGACATAGTGTGTAAGTGAAAGAAAAAGGGCATAAGAATGTTTCAGTCACCACCCTACCCAACTCATACTTTACCTGGTCTCTACATGTTTTCCCAATTATCTTTACTAACATCCTTTTAAACTACTTTACTAATGCTATTTGTTCTTTGTTATTTAATTACAGAGGATCATTCCACAAGACTCAAGGCACTCTATTCCTTAACTCTGAGGATTTGGACAATGCTCAAGGTCTTTCCACATAATTTTTAGCAGCAAGAGAATTTTATATCACCAGTCAGGTATTTATTTTGTGCAAACAACTGTTATTTAAATAGAATTTATTAGAAGATTTCTCTTTTCCTGATATTTATGATAGGTCTTAAAGTGTGGTTGGAGATTCCATCAATCAATGTAAGTCTATTCTCACTCCGAAGTGAAGGTAAAGATCACAGGAAGTCATTCAATTTTATACTTGCAGAAATCATAGTTCTCAATTTCCAATTTTATTATGAAGATTTTACACTGTTATTTACACATTTTCTTACTGACGGAGAAAAGGCACTCTACTCTTGCATGATTTTTCTCTTTATGGCTAGTGATTTGCCAGTAGTTCAAATAAGCATACAAAATATTCTAACCTGCCCTCCAATGTGTCATTAGAACTTCTGAAAAAGTCCACAAAGAAAAGATCTAAACAGCCTCATGTGTAAGTTCAGGCCTAGAAGGCAAAAATAAATGCTGGATTTTAATGAAACCCAAGAAATAGAGGAGTAACGACCAAAATGTAATATCCTTCCTCAGCTGAAGGATCTCTGCAGTGTCCATGTAGAATATGAACCAGGGTCTGAGCTGTTGAATGCCTGGGATATTGTTATCAGTTGTCAGAAAATGGGGGTGAGGGAAGGCCTTTTGAAACTGAATTTTGGAAGATCAAATTAAGCATGGTTTCTCTCTTCCTTGTCACCTATGTCCTTGAATGCCCTGGTATGTCACATATTTTGTGAATAAATGCCTTCATTTGTTCTCATTTTAACCTGATTCCTAAAAAGGTGATCACAACGTACTTCTGGGTAAACATATTCAATGGGCTTTTCATTTCACACAAGTGATAATCTTGTTCTAAGTAAGCTTTTGAAGCACTTCTTCAGTAGATAGGATCCACATGGGTTATTTTCAGGGTAACCAGTGAGAAACTCTATGCCTCTCCAGTTAACCGAATGAGGTGTTTAGAGAACTACTGACAGAAAGGCAGAGGAGAAAGGAGTGTCTTCTGCTAGCGAGCATAAGCAGAAAAGCCTTCTAGCATAGCTTTCTAGTGTAGAAGAATGAGAAAGCTCTTAGGGAGTTTATAACATATTTTTCAAGGAAAAAGAAAACCCCGAAGATCCCTTGTTTAGAAATTAAAACTGTCTTTCCGAAGAGTCTTGTGTTTAAATGAACTTCATTTCCCTCAAGACCAAACTCACACTGTTTATCTGACTGTCAGCTTGCTTTCTGGTTCAGCCCACATATATTCGGATGGTCCACTGTAATCAAAACAATGCAAAAGCCATCACAATTGCAAAAAGTCTCAGAGAAAACATTTCAGACTACATGGCTGAGCTTCCATTCAGACTTCGCCACAGTGGTCTGCACCTTGGGAAGAGGATCCTATTGTTTCAGCTATGATTAAATAAAAATTCATTTAACTGCTTCTTAATTTAGTATAAAAGCAGAGGAAAAAACACTTCCTTACATGTGATTTGGATACATCCACTAATACACTTTCTGGAAGAATTGTACCTTCCAGCATAATGGTTACATCCTGGGTGTATTGGCACAAGGTATTTATTCAGTCAAAGAAGATTCAAACTTTTCAGTTGCTTGCATAACATTATCAAAATGGCATTTAAAATATCTTCATACCTTTACTAATGAGTGTGGTGTATGAAAGACACGGACTGAGAGCATCTTCATGCAGCGAAGCACTTTATTGCCTATTGCTCTAACTTTTATACCATTCTAGCAAAGCTATCTTTAGCCCATTGCTCTAACTCTTATGCCAAACTATTTTATCACATCATGTTTAGTTCCTGATTTACAGTTTTGGTTTTTTCAACATTCTTCGTCATTTCACAAACAGTCCCAGAATAACCAGTTCCTTATCTTTCTGTTCTCCTACTCCTGTCCAGCTGGGTTGCTCTGCTTAATCACACAGTGTACTTTGCTTCTTCTTTAACTCTTTCTTCTCCAGCCAAACAGTTACTTCTCTCTGGCAATAATGAAATAGTTTCCATCCTCTCCCACAAATGAGGAAATTGCAACTTATCCAAAAGATTAGCCTAAATGATTATTTTAATTATATATTAGATAAATTCCCTTTCTCTTGCCAAATTAGTTCCTCAGCCCCACAGTAATGTGGAGAATGTAGTAGATTTCCATAACATGGTGACCTCCTCCATGACATGCTGCTGAAGAAACCAAAAGTCCTTGAGAGATTTCAAGCTCTGCTCCTGGCAGAGAAGAGCTGAGCATTTCAGCGACTATCACCAAACTGTCAGTGCTGAGCATGGCCTTCAAAACACTGGGATGTACCTTTCTCTTTGGTTTCACTAGAGCAAATTTGCTTTCTGACAGATTGATCAGTTAGAGAAACTACATTTATTGTAATTTGTATTATGCTTTTCATTAGTAAAATTCAAGAACTTTAAAAAAGCCAAACTGAAGTCAGTCTTAAAATCTCTGAGATGTGTTAAGAAAACAAGCAGTGCAGAATTGTGAACAATGACTTACTCAGAGATTGCACAAAAATCGCCATTGGCCCTAATTTTGTGCCCAAAACATCTACCCAGTAAAAGGCATAGGAAGAATTATTCCTACAAAAGAACTTCATTAGCCATCTGTATGGCTAATGAAAGCATGTGTATGGCAGATGCTATCACTGAATGGCAGTTGTGAATTACACATGTTGAAGATTCCCTCTATTCCAAAAGAAAGGGCAGAGAAGGGAGAGGTTCAGAAGGCACACTCCTTTCATTACATGGCCATAACCTTAATTTCCTGTGCCTGTCCTTTTTGTAAACTACTGAGGGAAGTGGAAAGGGAGCTCATGCATCTCTCACCATTTTGCTTTGCAACAGCTTAAAGGCCAGAAGAGTTAGAGCCTTTAGTTGTATCGAGTTGCTTCTGTAATACATGCTGCTGGTGTAAAGGAGATTAGGTGCATGGGTTTTTTTGTTTGTGCTACTGCTGCAGAGGACAATTAGACCAATAACCCTGAAACACAACATCTGTATGCTGCTTCATGTAGACATAAAGTAAATAGTATTACACTGAGGCAGTGTAAAAACTGTCTTGTCTCCAGCCAATACAGCGCTAGAAAAAAAAATTGCACAGCAGTTAGGCAGTGATGGTGAGACAGATGGGCAAGATTAATGCCTTGTTTTACATGTTTTGTGTTTCTACAATAGCATATACTTTCTCTGTTGAAGTGTTGGCTCTTTGGCCAGCATGCTCTTCTTGCCTCTTTGCTGATATGAGTTTATTGATGCTTTATCCATTCTACTTATATGACTTCATGGCCAGACTGTGCAACACAGACGACTTGCAGACTGTCTGCATCTGACAGAAAGAAAAGAGACAACTATATATAGAATTTTTTATTTTTTTTATATGACATACAGGCATTTATGCTTTCAGCTAAAGCATGTTAAACTGGCTTACTTACAAAAAGAATATACAGAGTGAAATAGCAAATCAGTTTCTTAATTACTGTATAAAAACTGAGCAGTTAAGAAAGCTGACAGTTATTCCTCCACATAAGTAGGCTATGGCAGAACATGTGATAAATGTTTCTTAGCATTCCCATCTAAAAAGACATCACTGTAGAACAGGTTGAACTGAGTCTGAGTCTCTGAGTCCACTTTTAAATATTCTCAGAGAATGTTTTAAGAAGTGTGGCCAGCAGGACAAGAGAGGTGATTCTCCCCCTCTACTCTGCTTTTGTGAGACCCCACCTGGAGTACTGTGTTCAGCTCTGGGGACTCCAACACAAGAAGGGCACAGACCTGTTGGAGCAAATCCAGAGGAAGGCCACTAAGATGGTCAGAGAGCTGGAGCACTTCTTCTATGAAGACAGCCTGAGAGATTTGGGATTGTTCAGCCTGAAGAGAAGGCCCAAGGGTGACCTTAGAGCAGTACCTAAAGGGCGGCCAACAAGAAATCTGGAGAGGGACTTTTTACAAGGGCATGTAGTGATAGGACTGGCTAATGGGGAATGGCTTTAAGCTGAAAGAGGGTATATTTAATTTAGAGATAAAGAAGGAGGTTTTTCCTGTGAGGGTGGTGAGGCACTGGAACAGGTTGCCCAGAGAAGCTGTGCGTACCCCAACCCTAGACATGTCCAAGGCCAGGTTGGACGGGGCTGAGCAACCTGGTCTAGAGAAGGTGTCCCTGCCCATGGCAGGATGGATTGGAACTAGATGATGTTAAAGTTCCCTTCCAACCCAAACCATTCTATGCTTTTGTGATTCTATGATTCTATGTTGTGTAAAAGGCCAGATCTAGATGGTTTGTTACAATGACTGATACAGGCAGACTGGTAGTCCTTCTAAAGCAAATTAAAATATGTTTATGCACATGTACACAATAGGTAGATATTTTCAGGGAAATGCAAATTCAAAATCTTACTGAATTCTATGGCTTCCATTTACTAGTCTTATCTCTCTGTTTAATATTCAAGAGCACTTATTTGTTTCTGGAAAATAAGCATGACCGTATTCCACAGATTTTGCTATCAAGGAGGCATGAAGTGTACCTCACGACAGAGTACAGATTTGTTGTTTTCCTTTTATAGCACTCTAAGACAGGTACCCGACTTAACAGTGTAAATGTTATTGGGATTTTGGCTTGAGCAAGCATGTTTGGTTTGGTTAGGTGCTGAAAATGGTGTTGATAATTCAGAGTTGTTTTTGTTATTGCTGAGCAGTGTTTACACAGAGTCAAGGCTTTTTCTGCTCCTCACACCACCAGCAAGTAGGCGGGGGGTGCAGGAGGAGTTGGGAGGGGACACAACTTGGACAACTGACCCCAACTGGCCCAAAGGATATCCCGGACCATATGGAGTCATGCTCAGCATGGAATGCTGGGGAAAGAAGGATGAAGGAAGGGATGTTCAGAGTGATGGCATTGGTCTTCCCAAGAAATTGTTATGCATGAAGGAGCCCTGCTTTCCTAGAGATGGGTGAATACCTGCCTGCTGATGGGAAGTGGTGAATGAATTTCTTATTTCGCTTTGCTTGCGTGGGCATCTTTTTTTCTCACTTTTATACTTCTCCCCTATCCTGACACGAGGGGAGCAATTGAGTGGCTCTATGGGGCTTACTTGTCGTCTGGGTTTAAACCATGATAGAAAGAAAAAAAGAATCCTCAACATGTGCTACTCCTTTAGTATGAAATTAACTATATCTGAAATTCTATTATAGTAACATTCAAAACATTACTGTAAATATACTATGTATAATAAATGAAACTGCTGTTACATTTTCTGAGTGCTGATTTGCATCTTCTGCATGATATGACATAGAATAGCAAGAGTAAACAAAATGGAATATGAAGAAATGTAACACCTTTGTTATTTATTTACTATGCAATTATTTCCAGTAATATTATGAGCAACCCAATTGTGGTAACACTGAATTCCTTTTCTTCAGAAATCCATAAAAAGGATCACTGATGTAAATAATATTTTTCCAAGGCTGACTATCCCCTCTCTGAACTTTCCATATTGGGAATATGCACACAAAACTAGAATTATCTCTATGCCTCTGCATTCTTGTATAAAATAATTGCAATTTACATAGAAAGTAAATGTAGAAGTTCCCACAGAGATGTTTTTATCTTACAGCAAAGAAATACTGTGTATAGCTGCATCAATGCCAAGTGAGCTATGCGTCCTACCAGAAACATTTCTATCAAAAGAAACTTTGAAAATTCAATAATGCAACCTGTGGTTTTCAAAGAGCACTCAAAAAGTTACACTGTCCAGTTTGCAGACTCAAGCTATAAAGCAAATTTTCCAGGAATCATCTTTAACTTCCTGAAAGGAAGATTTATTATTTTGAAATATGCAAAGACTTTGAGTGCCTGCAAAGTTTTTAAAAATTGTCTTGTTTTTTTTTTTTGTTTAAATGTGGTTGCTGTTGCTTTGTGAGTAAGAGGGATCAGGGTGGTAAATCTTCTGTATATTAAGCTCTTCTAACTATTGCCTCTCGAAAGAATGCATCTTTTCCAAGATAACTTGGAGATGTTTAATGGACAAGGATAAACCCAAGAATTAGATAATTCAAAATTATTTAAAGTGATTTTTTTGGTCACAAAAAAAAAAAAAAAAATTATATTTGTAATTTTTTTAAGAGTTAAAATTTTTCTGAAATGGTCCAGTCATACCTGGGTTACAGTAGATGTCTAAAATAAGAGTCAGTTACCAAAATATTTTAAAGCTGATGTCTAGATTAAGTTTCTGAACAAGTAAAATAACAGCTATTTCTGAAGGAACCACTAGATGCAGCTGTTCAGATTTTAAGATATTTAGGTTTGGAATTTTTATACATATAAAAATCCTCGTTTATCATAATTATTTCTAAAGCCACTGGATACTACAATATATAAATAGTGACAACTTGGATTCATACAGGATTTTCTGTTTCATTTTATTGTGCTATTATTTTTCAATATCTTTGAAAAGCATAAAATACGTGTCTTCATAATACAGTAATCGAGAGCTTCCTCAAATTTTAGAATTAGCTGACATGTAAACATATCTACATTGGGAGTTGTGTGACAAAGAATATTTCTAGGTGAAAATTCTCAGTACTGAAAGAGGTTGGCAATATAAATACGATGTTTACATATAACCTGTCACCCAATACACATAGAATATGGTAAGAAAGTATAAATTCGAAGGGGATAGAGAGGAAATATGTGAAGCTGTCACGTAATCATATAAATATCAATAGAGGCTTATATATAAACATTTTTCAAAACTAATGAAAATGTGTCATTCACAGTTTCAAGAAAGATGCATTTTAGAAATGGTAGCATTTCAACACTGCATACAATAATATCCATATAACCTTGCACTGTATAACTTTACACTGTATACTTACTACCTAAGAAGGACAATAAATGCTAGGACATAAACAACTAAGCTAACAATTGCAGCATAGACTTAGCATTCCAAGTTGATAGTAAAAGTATGGCTTTAATACTTGCTTAATAGTTTCATTATATTTCCCCAACAGGAAGATATATAATCAAACAATAGGATTTCTGTGATGCTTTTGTATGCAAAGGATAATGTTAAGGTTTCAACTGGATGGTGGTCTGCATTCTCAAAATATTTTATGATTTTAGTATAGTATGTATCCTACTAAGCAGTAAGTGTTACGTAGAGAACAAAATTTAACAAACACTGGTAATGAGCAGATATGGGAAAGCATACTTCCTTTTCATACAAGCTTGCTAGGAAGTTTAGGAAGATATAATTAATGTTCATCTGTTTTCTTTTAACCACATTTATGCTGGTAATAATGAACTAAACAACAATCTTCTGCTGGTTTTAAAATCTTAGTGTCTGAGGTTTGGGGAAGGTTTTACCCATAGCTGTAGAATGAGCAGAGAAGATCACAGATGTTAAATAAGTAGAAAGAGAAATTTAAAGAAAATCTGCAGAACTCTGGAAACAAAGTTGAGAGACTGGCCACATTGAATGTTTCCTGCAGCAGGTAGGAGAAAATTTGGAGGAAGGGAGTGTTTACATATATTTAGCTTCCAGTATCCTGTATGTATAATAGATACAGTATGGTCTGTTACAGCAGAACTTTTAGGCATTCCTGCTTAGAGTATGAGTCCTTGCAGCTTCAGTATTTTTGGAGAGTCAGAGCTCAGGCTCTGTAACTCAAATTTTGAGTTAACTGAAGATTCTTGTATGCAAAAGACATGCTGAAGCATTCGAATTTCGAGAGTAAGGTACACTGCCTCTGCAAGCAGAGACATGGAGCTCAGTAGGAACTTTACTGGGTCTGCCCTGCATGCAGTAATTCAGGCAGTCAATTGCTTTTCTTGTAAGAAATAAAAAGGTAAAAGTGTAAAATCATAACATCATATAAAAGGATAAATCTAGCTACTTATTTCAAAAGCATCACGCCTCCTGTGTCTCTCACAATGTAAATCCTACTCTCTCAGGGCTCATTTTAAATATTGCAAGATAAAGATGACAATGATGCAACTTTATCTTGTTACATCTTGGTCTGAAGCATAGTCATAGAGGCAACGCTTCCCTTCAACCTTAGTGTTAATTTTTTAGACAATCATTTCAGCGAGCATTGTAGTGGCAACAAATATAGTACAGAACGAACAGTGAGGAAAAAACACAGTTTATGTTTTTTTGGAGATTTAAGAATATATGATTTTTCCTTTGAATGAGGAAAATGTTTGAAAAATACTTATGAAAGGGCACTTTGAATTAAAAAACTGAAGGAGGAGCGGAGGTGGGAAAGGAAAAGGAGGAGTACCTGACAGTTGCTTTACATTATATTCCTTTCTTAGCAGTATTGTTCTCAGGGCAAATGGTTGCCATATCTGAATACTGCCATCAAATAATGTTTGCTTTTTTCCCTCTGAAGACAAAGTAACCTGAAGACAGAAGAAGATGTAACTCACAGAGATCTAGAAAATGGCAAATACCAGACATCTTACAAAATTCAGTGCAGTTACATCACCCTTTTTATTTATTTATTTATTTGGCTGCAGAACAAGTAACATAATGCAAAATCTACAAATGAGATAATCAGCATGGCAACAAAAACATATTCTAATGTGTTAAAGTGGATGTATCTTTTCTAATTTGTACGTCTAAAAGTTAGACCATGAAGACTTCATAGTCAGTAGAGAAAAATGTGCATCTTCATAGGGTAATTTATCTCATCCTGAAATATGTCTGGATTATGCCGCATGAATTGTGCTTCAGAGCACAAAGGTATCCAAAGTTGCCTAGCTGAGATTCAGATGTTTCACTTTGGAATGGTAAGTATAACTGAGGTTATTCCTATCTATTATACATTCAGTAGAAAAAGGCTACGTACAGCAAAATAGTGTAGTCAGATAAGTAAAACTTTTCAGTTTTTGGAAGAAAAAGAGAGTAATAACTAAAGTACCAGCAATTATCATGGAAGCATGCTAGGACAATAGAATTTTCATTTTGACCCTGCAGACATGATATGTCTTCAGTGCACAAAGTAATCATTTTCTTATTTGTTATCTTATTAAAATGATGCTTATGTGCTTTCAGATTTAAATTGTTATGGTTTTGGCTTTACTAACATTCTGGTATACTTTACATGGGGACTCAAATGAACCATGAATTCTCCTGGGAAGAATTCTCCTCTTACTTCCACAAAACAAAAAGTTATCTGTATTAACTATTTGTTAAGTGTAGGCTAATGTATGTATTTGAACTACTACTCCTGATTTTTTCAGTGGCTACTGTTTTAGAATTTGTCTATATGTGTAATATTTTCACTCCGTTGCAGGAGATCTTTTTAGAACATCAAACTTTTACACAAGAAGTAGATACTTGTATTAACAAGAAAAGTCTAAAACCTGACATGGTACTCTAGATGTAAAGCCATTGTTGCTTTCTGCAATACTGGCAAAAAACATTATCTTATTTCTATGATTGGTGACACAATTCTTTTCAGCTGAACCTACCACTAAGTGTCCCACAATGCTGTTTTGTGTGTAGTCTAAGAAATGAACTGAGACCATCAATTTAGGACATGAAAAAAACAAAAAAAATTGTTCAGTGCTGACCTAGGGTAACTGAAGCAGTGTCGTACAGTTGAAAGTTCTATGTATTCTATTATATATTCCTTGATACATTCAGGTGTCTGCTGTTATTTTGGCAGACAAATGTATTTCACAAATTATGTTGCAGTCCCAAAGACTTCATAGCAATGAAAAAACAACTATCTTATGGGAATTCCTAAGATTGTTAGCAAAGGCAAGAATTTGGAAGGAAAGGCTGAATATATCTAATGGAACCACAAATGGCTCATGTATAAACAAAAACATGGTGAAGATACTAACTGGACCATGTTTTAAGTGACTTATGAGTATTTTCCACATCAAAGCCACATGGTGTGATTGACAATAAAACAAGGATTGAAAGAAAATATCTTAAACATATAGGATTTAAAAGAAAACAGAAAGGCAAGAACATTTCACAAAGGACAAAGCACCAAACCTAAGAAAACCATAGACAAAAAAATAGAAAAAAAATTTAAAAATATATTTCAGGGAAAGAAATATCAAAACTGTGTCTCTTTGCATGTTGTCGGGAAGTGCTTGATTGAGCTATACACAGGGGGTACATAGGAATTTGTTTTCTAGAGAATAATGCTTTGAGCAGTGTGTATTAGAAAAACCCTTTCAACCTTAAACATCACAGTATTACCTTTTTATTTGACATCCATGCTCATTAAGAGCACGTGGAGGAAAGAGAAAAACAACCCTACAACTCCTTTTTAATTTTAGATGTTCTTGTAGCCTCTGATTGTCCTGTAAATTCTCTGAATTGGGATTTGCTATAGTTTTATGTTAATATGTCAAATCAGAATGTTTTCTTTACTGTTATTAATCAAGACCAAAATAATCCTTAATTCTAATTTTTCAAGTCTTTCATTATGATTTTCAGCTGTAAAGACTTTATAGGAAGTTTCTGTATGTGGGCATAATTTGATCATCTCTAAACAGCATTAAACCCTTATTAAGACAGCAAATGTACCAATTAAGAAATTGAGGCATAGACAGTGCAGAGATGGGGTCTATTGCAAAACAGGTTGAGGGAGGTGATTCTCCCCCTCTACTCTGCTCTCCTGAGAACCCACCTGGAGTACTGCATTCAGCTCTGCAGTCACCAACACAAAAGAGACATGGACCTGCTTGAGTGAGTCCAGAGGAGAGCCATGAAGATGGTCAGACAGATGGAGCACCTCTCCTATGAAGACAGGCTGAGACATTTGGGGTTGTTCAGCCTGGAGAAGAGAAGGCTCAGAGGAGACCTTAGAGAAGCCTTCCAATATCGAAAGGGGGGGTCAACAATTCTGAAAGGGGCCTACAAGGATGCCAGAGAGGGACTCTTCATTAGAGACAGTAGCGATAGGACAAGGGGCAAAGGGTTTAAAATTAAACAGGGGAAGTTCAGGTTAAATAGAAGGAAGGAGTTCTTTATTGTGAGGCACTGGAACATGTTGCCCAAAGAAGTTGTGAATGCTCCATCCCTGGCAGGGTTCAAGGCCAGGTTGGACAGAGCCTTGGGTGACATGGTCTACTGTGAGGTGTCCCTGCCCATGGCAGGGGGGTTGGAACTAGATGATCTTAAGGTCCTTTCCAACCCTAACCATTCTGTGATTCTATGATTTTATGACTTTTTACAAGGGCATGTAGGGATAAAACAAGGGGGAATGGCTTTAAACTAACAGAGGGTAGATTTAGATTAGATATTAAGAAGAAATTTTTTTCTGTGAGGGTGGTGAGACACTAGCACGGGCTGCCCAGAGAAGTTGTGGATGCCCCATCCCTGGAAGTGTTCAAGGCCAGGTTAGATGGGGCTTTGAGCAACCTGGTCTAGTGGAAGGTGTCCCTGCCCATGGCAGAATGGTTTGGAACTAGATGATCTTTAAGGTCCCTTCTAACCCAAACCATTCTATGATTCTATAATGCTATGATTCTATGATTAAAATAGACACAGGATGTACTAGTAGCTTTCTGAAAAATCCACATTAGTATTGCCAAAGCTCTGCAAGCTGTATCACCCAAATTTTAAAATAAACGTAACAAGATTCTTTGCAAGAGTGCAATTTCCATCCTGAGTATTGCATTAGACACAATACAAAGAAGAGACCAGTAGAACAGAAGGTTTGGCGGTTTTTTTGCTTATTATCTGCTATTCAGAAGGAAAACAAACAAACACACACATTTTGTAACCTGACTGGACATTATCCTGCCTCTTTCTGCTATTTTGCAGTGAATACTATGATAAAAGCATTTAATTCACATATTTACTGCATAGAAAACTTCAATTCCTTCTTCCATTTTCCATCTGCTTTGCATTGAATATATAGTTTACAGCTGGGACCATCCAACACTTCAGGTTTTTACAGTACTTAATTGTAAAAGGAGATGTATAATGGTTGCCGTTGCCTTGTGAGTTGCGTTTTGTAGCAGACCTTTGTTCAGCTGCTGGACTGAAGTCCTCAAATGAGATGAGCAAAGATTAGCACTTCATTGCTTAGCCATGACAAGCCTGACATGTTTCTGTGCGTGTCTACAAGCAAAATGGTAACATGTCCATTTATTTTGAAAAAGTGGATGCATTTACAGCTTATGGGAGTCTCCAGAGGTAATGTCAGCTGAATGGAAGCAGTAGGACTACAACTTTGGATACTTCACTTGAATTCCACTGACTCCCTTTATGTGGATTAGCCTCCAATTTACGTTTCTTAACATCTTTGTGTTCCTCACTAACAAATCCTGAAATATAGTCATCTTGTGGTGTATTCATTTAACAAATCAAGATTGAACCTTTGTGTCAACCTCGAATTGTTACTCAAAACAAGCATTAATCATCTTCAGAGAGATGCTGTGGAGAACCTTTTCACATGGAATTACTCCTATGATTAAGCCACCTATTTGAGACACTTCAGTTGGAGAACCATCTTTAGGTAGTCCTCTTCTGTAGTCAGTGAAGACAGGCAGGCAACACAACTGTGTAATTCACATTGATCGAATCAATGGTTTAAAAAAGGGCCTTCTGTCTGAAAACAGTATCAATCAGAAAGGAATGTATTTTTCCTTAAAATCAACTCTATAATGGACTACCCTCCCTATTAGTAAATCAAATACCTTCGTAAGTGCTTTATTACCTCAAGAATAAAAAGTATAACAAGAAAAATCAGTACTTTATAATAGATGCCATCAAACAATCTATTGCTGTGAATTTAGCACATTTAAGTATAGATCTGATAACTGATTGAGATCAGCTGGATGAATACAGCTTTTACTTCAAATCCTGATCCTGCTATGTAAGTTTAAAAGAATTCTTACAGCTCATTGCTATGTGAAAGGCTTTGTGCCAGGTATATTTGAAATATCAACAGAAGCGTACACTAAAAATATGAACTCTATTTAGCCTTCTGTTAAAAAAAGGGTTTCTAGGACACACTTTCTGAGATTCAGCTTGTATTCCTGCTATCACTTGAATCCACAAAGACAAAGCAATGCCATGTAGTGAACTGTGTAGTGAACTGTAGTCATCATACTGACTAGGGTGATTAGCAAAACCTGAAAAAGCTCTCTGGTTTTGAAATATGGTGAAGTAGTGACAAATGCTGAAAGCCCTTACGTCTACTGGAATTTGTCAGACCATTTTGTCACATTTTGAAAATAAGAGGCTATATCTGCTTATGTATCCAAGAATTAAGGCACAGCATTGGACACCATTTTTTTTTCTATGTAATTTCTTCAAAAGAGATATTATTATTATTATTATTATTATTTGTAATGGATCTTCCTGGAAAGCTTGAATAATTCCTTTTATTTTTCTCATGCTTTTTACTGTTGCCACCTTCCTGTTTGGGGCAAAAGAGCCAGCGAAACAGCTTAACATCCTTTGGCTGAAAAAATGGAGACTGTTTTGTGGGGGGTTTTTATTAGCATTTGAGGAAGTGATCATATCCAACCAACAGAACTAAGATATTTGCACACAAAACAGAACATTAAACTAGATTTTGTGCTACGAGAGGTGTTTAAAACTATTGGTATGGGCTTACAGGCAGAGTTCCTTTATCTTGGCTTATGTTTCTCATTCTGTTTAGTTTCTAAACTCTTTCTATGAAAAGAAGCATCACAATGATGTACACCATCTTTTTTTTTCCACCTGTTTAGTGGTTTTCCTTTTAACTGTATAATCTGTGCAGAAAAGATGTACGGTACAGAAAGCATAAACTTGCTTGGTCTTCTTTTACAGATAATTTTATGGCCTATGTAAAGCAAAAGCGTGGACTCCGAAGACAGCATTCAGTTGTTTTTTAGGCTCTTAAGGAACATATCCTGCCACTCAGGTTTTTACTACCCACAAAAAGCTAAAATACAATGTGACCTGATAAAATTCAGATGTATAAAGAAAAATAGATAATCAATGGGCATATTCAATCTAGCATTCAAGACTGATAATGAAAAAATACTAAATAGAACCATAGGTTAATACAAGAACATAATTTTGACATGAAATGTGCATTCAGTGTTATTTACATTAATTTGAATGAGCATGCCATTGGAGTTACACTATCACAAAATAGGCATAGATGAGATTGAAATATGAAATCAAAATTGCATGACACAAGGGAACTCCTTAAAGTTACAAAGTGGTATCTCATTAATCTCTACCCTTTTCTTTCTCTGTCTGTCTACTTTACAGATTTCTACAGTTTTGGATTGAATACAGGACACATTATCTTTTATATCCCTGTTGTCTGTTATTTCACTAGGAATTTTTGTGAAGATAAAAAGTCATTCTACGACTGACTGTATGCTTGCAAGATATACCTCAAAAAATTAATTGTAAACAGCATAATGAAAATTCAGCACACTAATTCCATAAGTCTTGACCTAATCATAGTATTTGGACATTGACTATGATAAAAAATTAACTACAGCAAGTGAAATAAACCCGATGGCCATCAGTGACTAAAATAAAATCAAGTAGGAGTCTATGCATATTTAACAAAGATATAGTAGATGTGGAGAGTGTTGCATTTGTAATATCTATGTAGATTGTCATACAGCATTTGACAGGGCCTTGAGCAACCTGGTCTAGTGGGAGGTGTCCCTGCCCATGGCAGAGGGGTTGGAACTAGATGACCTTAAGGTTCTTTCCAGCCTAACCGTTCTATGATTTTATGATTCTATGATGCTGTATCTCACAAAACTTTAATTCAGAAGGATAGGGACATTGTTACTGAATTGATTAATGAAGCAATATTAAAAAATCTACTCTGTGCCAGACCAAGAGGTGGTATTTGGTGTGTGGGAAGAATTATGTTAGATGTGATTTCTTTTAAGATCTCTACTTTCAAGTATAAAACATATTAAATGATATGTTGAGAAAATATCATTTGTAGATTCACAGCACCAGATTCTCATGCACATAGCACAGCTTCACCACTAAATCATAGACTCATAGTAGGTTTCCTTCTTCTTAGGTAATATCAAAATAGCCTCAACAAAAGGACTGCACTTCTACCAAACAATCTCCCTTTTAAAATATCTAGAAATGAATAGCCTTCTCTAGTGGAAGACTGCTCTAGGTCAGACAGTTTGTCACAGGTTTGACTCAAAGTATTTTGGAAATTGCATCTAGGCAGCCAGGATAAACAGACCGTTAGTAGGCAAATAAATCTGGATTAGATTTTCTGCTCCCAAGTGACAGAGTTGCTAGGAAAGCAAGCCCTGTAAGAGATCTTCCTCCATGGAAGCCTGAGAAAAGTACAAGGATCCGATGGGCTTGGGAAAGAATGACCTTAGGTTTTATCTCAAAGGAAAGAGAAGTGAAAGGCAGAAACAAGTTGGGAAAGACCTTGTAAATATGTTAGATAAGGTGGGTCTTATTAGGAGTAATAGTCAGAAGAAGCTGGGGGAGGAAGACTGGGACAGCAGCAGTGAAGAAACCTGAATTGTTGAAAGAACCTGCAATGAGCCAATTAAAATTGTTACTTTTCTAGATTAACTTGTATAGCTCAAACCTAAATATAAAACTGAATGAAGAGTAGATAAAATGGGCATCTTGGATTACTGGCATCAAACAGGAAAGGGCTGATGAGTATGTGTTTTACTCTGTGCATGGCAGGTGAATTTCTAGAATCTAATACAGGGGAAAACAATTTTCAATGGCTTTACCCATATTATAGTTTTCATTAAAGCAGGAAGTAAACAAGCTTTTGAAAGATGTAATTAACTAGGGTTTCTGTTACTTGTATAATAGAAACAGATGCAGGATAGGGTTGTTTAATACCAGTGGAGACAGCTGGAAGCAATATCAACACTCTTAACACACAAAGGATGAGATGTAAGCCTCTGGAAATGACCTCTTCCTGCTGACAGCATAAGACAACTAGACTACGGCTTGAGATGCAACCAGTAACTGAACATTGCATGAGATGAATCTCATCATTAAGATGATGTTTATGAAGTTAACACAAAATATTTTAAGACACTTCCCATATTAGGCTCTGAAAAACTATGCATTTGATTACTGCTATGTATCTTTTAATGCTTAAACAATATAGATGTAATGCCTAACCAGCTGAGGAAGGTATTCCAGCATGCTAGGTATGCTACATAACTATATAGATAGATCACAAAACAATATGAAACTGTCCACTTTCAGAAAAATAAGTTAAAAAAAAAAAAAGTTTAGGGCTGTTGTCCCTAAATCAAATGTCTGTTATTCACCATTTCCCTTACAAACCAAAGGAATTAGCAGCAGGAGTAAGAAATCAGAGGCTCTGCAGTGACAGAACGCTCATGTAATTTTAGTAATAAGCATTACATCTTAAAATTCGTTTGCTTCTGTTGCTCCTTTGTCTATCTTCTTTCTAAGGATTCAGCATTGGACTTGAAGCGGGGAATGTTCACCTTGCCCGCTCACCTTTCAGTCATGATAGTACATCAGAAACTCTAGATATGCAGTAACTCAAGATACAAGTGTGCTGCCTAGGTACTCTTTAGTTTGAAACTGTTGCAAGTAAGGCAAAAAAGACTAGGTTACTATAGCTTTAGAAAAGGACATATAAAGAGAATAACACCCATAAGCATGCTAGGGTTCATTTTTTTAAGCCTACTGTTTAAGTCTTTCCTCCCTCAAAGGAAATTATCTGACATGCTTATTTAGCTAAATTAAACTGCTGTTCCAGCACAATGGACATTCATGGCCTGGAGAGACAAAAAAGTTGAGCAATGCTTGGTGAAGTTACTGAAGTCTTGAAAAGTCAACTGTTCTAATAAATATTTGGTTACAACATTTTGTCCTGTGCTAATCAGTCACCAAATCTGTACATTATTGTTCTATAATAAACAGCTTGAGAATTTGAGGACTTCATAAATGCTGCTTTTTAGTTGAAAACTCAACAGAAGTATATTAATTTTATTTAATATAATTTAGTATAATTATATTAAAACAAAATATGCTAAATTATGTCTTCTAGGTAAGGAAATCTTAAGTCATAGCTGAAATGTGCTTTATCTACGAAGTTGTTATTTCTCCTATTTTCTGTAGTAAAACTGGACAGGCAGGTTTAGGATTTTCTTCTGAAATACGATTTAGAAAAATGGAAGAACAAAGCAACACATTTTCTCATTCTTTTTACATTTAGAGATATATGAATGAAATTTCTTCATAAGACAACATAAAATATAAAATCCTGCACCTGCCATATTCTCTAAGAATTCAAGTAATTTCAATAACCTGCAGATTCACACTAAGATTGGAAATTAGCCTTTCTTTTTTCCCTTAGCCATGTTCAAATACATTAATCCTGGTAGATTTACTGAAAATAGAAAGAAAAAAAAAAGACTTATCTCTTCCATGCATGAACGATTCAGAGAAGCATCTTATGACACTCAAAGGTCCAAATGAAAACAGTTAAAATAGTACCTTTATTATTTTAATTTTAAGCTTAAACACAGGGCTTCAGTTGCCAATAAACTGTTTTATCAAAACTGTTCATATGTATGTTAGAAGCAGAGATCAAAACTCCACTGAATTATTGATTAAATACTACGAAATTGTGTGTGGATCAGAAATTATTAAATTCACTGTTATGATACTTGTTTAAATTAGTTATAAAACAAACTCGTGCTTTATACTTGTGTATTTCCAGCTTCATGGGATTGTACAAATATTATGCTTACTTGGAGACAACATAATGACAACAGCAGATCAGTTGCCTTACTCTAACTCATAAATAATCTAGTCCTAGAAATATTCTTTTAGTACTTGACCTAGATGGGAATGACTTGAAGTAAAAATGACCTTAAGAATTTATCTTCTGCAGTTTTCTTTTTATTTGAGCATAACTATGAGTATTAAGGTAAACCAGAGGATATTAATAGGAAATGACTGTCTTTATTACCACTAAGGCTCCCTAAATTACAAAGGAAACAGCTAATGACTGGAGGATATTTAAAAAAAAAAATAAAATTAAAACTGCTCCATTAACCATTAACATGCTATATGAACAAATAGAATTGCAGTGTATCCTGATGATTTAATGAATTCCTGGGGATTTCTTGCTGTGCCTTTCTTCAGTGTGTAAAGGTTAAAGAAATAGAGACATTTTGAAAGAGACATAGGAATCATAAAATCATAGAATCATAGAATAGTTAGGGTTGGAAAGGACCTTAAGATCATCTAGTTCCAACCTCCCTGCCATGGGCAGGGACACCTCGCACTAAACCATGTCACCCAAGACTCCATCCAACCTGGCCTTGAACACCGCCAGGGATGGAGCATTCACAACTTCCTTGGGCAACCCATTCCAGTGCCTCACCACCCTCAAAACAAAGAACTTCTTCCTTGTATCTAACCTAAATCTAAACTTAAACTATCTAAACCTAAACTAAACTCATAACTAACCTCACTTATATCTAACCCTGTTTGAGTTTGAACCCATTCCCCCTTGTCTTACTACTACAGTCCTTAATGAAGAGGCCCTCCCCAGCATCCTTCTAGGCCCCCTTCAGTTACTGGAAGGCTGCTATGACGTCTCCACACAGCCTTCTCTTCTCCAGCATGAATAGCCCCAAATTTCTCAGCCTGTCTTCATACACTCCAGCCCCCTTATCCTTGTGGCTCTCCTCTGGACTTGCTCCAACAACTCCATGCCCTTTTTATGTTGAGGACACCCGAACTGTACACAGTACTCCAAGTGAGGTCTCACGAGAGCAGAGTAGAGGGGCAGGATCACCTCCTTCAACCTACTGGTCACTCTCCTTTTGATGCAGCCCAGGGTACGGTTGGCTTTCTGGGCTGCGAACGTACACTACCGGCTCATGTTCAGTTTCTCATCAACCAACACCCCCAAGTCCTTCTCTGCAGCGCTGCTCTGAATCTCTTCTCTGCCCAGCCTGTAGCAGTGCCTGGGATTGCCCCGACCCAGGTGTAGGACCTTGCACTTGGCTTGGTTGAACTTCATGATGTTGGCATCGGCCCACCTCCCAGGCATGTCAAGGTCCCTCTGGATGGGATCCCTTCCCTCCAGCGTATCAATCAAACCACACAGCTTGGTGTCATAGGCAAACTTGCTGAGGGCGCACTCAATCCCACTGCCCACGTCGCCGACAAAGATGTTGAACAAGATCGGTCCCAACACCGATCCCTGAGGGACACCACTTGTTACTGATTTCCAACTGGACATTGAGCCGTTTACCACAATTCTTTGCGTGCGGCCACCCAGCCGATTCTTTATCCACCAAATGGTCCATCCATCAAACTGATTATCTCCAATTCAGAGACAAGGATGTCATGTGGGACAGTGTCAAATGCTTTGCACAAGCCCAGGTAGATGACGTCAACTGCTCTGCCCCTGTCCATCAGTTCCATAGCCCCATCATAGAAGGCCAACAAATTGGTCAGGAAGGATTTCTCCTTAGTGAAGCCATGTTGGCTGTCACCAACCACCTAGTTGTTTTTCATGTGCCTTAGCATGCTTTCCAGGAGAACCTGCTCCAAGATTTTGCCAGGCACAGAGGTGAGGCTGACTGGTCTGTAGTTACCTGGGTCTTCCCTTTTCCCCTTCTTGAAAATGGGAGTTATATTTCCTTTTTGCAGTCATCGGGAACTTCACCTGACTGCCAGGATTTTTCAAATATGATGGACAGTGGTTTAGCAACTTCATTCGCCAGCTCCTTCAGGACCCGCAGATGGATTTCATCAGGTCCCATGGACTTGTGCACGTTCAGGTTCTTAAGATGGTCTCGAACCTGATCCTCTCCTACAGCGGGCCTAAGGTCTTCATTCTCACAGTCCCTGCATCTGCCTTCCAAGACTTCGGCAGTGTGGTCAGAACATTGCTAGTGAAGACTGAGACAAAGAAGTCATTAAGAACCTCAGCCTTCTCCAAATCCAGGGAAATATTGTGGGTCTTTCTCTCACAAGGCACTATATTTTATCAGTCCTTGCAATCCAGATTTCACACTTCTGCGGAAAAAAGTTGTTCCAGTGAAATTTTATCTTCTGTCCTGAGTTCAGCTATAGCAGTCATTTTTCTCCTTCTTAGCAGCTGGTGCAGTGCTGTGTTTTTGACTTTCAGCCTGGGAACAACACTGATAACACCGATGTTTTTGGTTGTTGCTAAGTAATGTTTACTCCGACCAAGGACTTTCTCAGTCTCATGCTCTGCCAGGGAGGAGGGGAAGCCGGGAGGAAGCAGAGACAGGACACCTGACCCAAACTAGCCAAAGGGGTATTCCATACCACAGCACGTCATGCCCAGTATATAAACCGGGGGAAGTTACCAGGAAGGCCCAGATCACTGCTTGGGTCGGGCTGGGTATTGGTCGGCAGGTGGTGAGCAATTGTATCCTCTCCCCTTGTTATTTCCCTAATAGTTATTATTATTGGTGGTAGCAGTAGTGGTTTTGTGTTATACCTTAGTTGCAGGACTGCTCTTATCTCAACCCATGGGAGTTACATTCTTCCGATTCTCCTCCCCATCCCTCTGGGAGCAGGGGGAGGAAGAAGTGGGGGAGTGAGTGAGCGGCTGTGTGGTTCCGAGTTACTGGCTGAGCTCAAACCACGACACTTCTAATGCAAGTGGAAAATTTTCTGTATGGATAACTCTGAGGGTAATCAGTGGCTAAATTTTTCCCTAGATTGGGTATTGAAATAATAAGATTTTTCATGCTGATTACTATGCTGACAAATTTGTCTTTGGCTGGAGATTTTTCTCCCTTTCTTGCTGCTTATCAAAGGAATGATCATTTGAGTATTACAAGTATGTTTATGTTCAAAATATGCTAAATTACTCAGAATAAGCTTTATTTGAATGCATGCAGGTTAGCATTGCTATTTGGAGTGAATGTTCATGAGAGTTATTGAATGAAAAAATGGCTGTGAAGCTTGCCTTGAGAATCAAATTTGTCCTAATATTTTTTAAATATTGTTGATGTTTTGAAGTTATTTTCAAATTAGTTTTATTCCACTTTAAGTTTTATAGATAGGGTTGTCTACTGTAGCCTGTCTCATACTGTTTTCATTCCTACTATGAGAGCAAACATAAAGAGATCATCCTTTTTTGCTCCAAAACTATCACTAATTTTAGTGTGCTGATCAAATTTTCTTTGTCTGTAAGAGAGGGTTTGATACAAACTTTGCCTGTTGGCTGCAACTGTTCCTGCACTCGAAAACTGACTGCTATGGTACATATGTACTTACAATATGTAAGTATAGCTTACAGTACCTGCAGCATGTAAATTGAAGCTTATGCCATTCAGGTTAGAGTCCCAAAATATCAGCAGCTCTTTTCCCCCTGTTAGTCACAGATAAAGGTTTGAGAAACTGACATCCTATTCTCTAATGTGATTTGGTGGTTCGTACCAGACACCATCTAACATCTGCTATCTTATACTTCATACTCAAGAGAATTCCTTCGGAGCTGTCAGTGATTTGGAATCAGATAACGCCATATCTGACGCAAAATGACTCTCCCAATCAGTTCTTTTTAAAGAGTTCATGCCTATTGATTTTTAACATCAAGTCATACAAATCATGTCTCCCAGTTCTAATGCTACCCAATAGGTCATATCTGTGCTCCTAAGTGAGAAATTCCAGTTTATCTTAACTTTTTTACAGGACTGTGATTTCTAATGAATAAGCACTATTTTTGTCATTTTGTTCCCTTTGATCTCTCTCAACTAATTTTGTTCCCAACACCTCGAATTTATGCTAAACGAATGTTCATTTATTTAACACACAAGTAATGGTTTGATCAAAATTACTGGAAAACAGAAGAAATTGCATGATTTATGATACACATGTATCATCTAATTATCTCTTTCTATCATGACCTCTGTAAGTAGCTAGAGTAACAGCCACCCATTTTCTATATAGAAAGTTAATCCAATTTACATTTCACCCAGCCGCTCACTGTAGTTTCTTTCTACAGCTTGAGTGAATTTTGTTTCGTCTGTAAGTAAGTTAGTTATAGTGGAAGTTTGCTAGAATCTTCTGTGGGACTTTTTGTGTTGTTTTAACCTTCAAAATTTTACTCTTTGCCTTGTGCTTCAGCCCTCACAGAGAACTCCTACTAGCACAGATGTCAGTACACAGATATTTTGAGAGTCACATTTTTCATGAGGAACATCCTTGTTAAGACCTGACCATTTGAATGAAGGATCCAGAAATCACAGGGTAGGGATGAGGGATCTGCTGTCTTTATTTCTATAAAACCTAAGCCAGGAAAATTTGCTTTATGACTTTCAGGTATAATCTTCCATAGCAACTACTTTATAAAAACTCTTACACTGAAAGTTACAAACATATAAAATATAAAATTAATTCCTAGCTCCTGGCAATTTAGAAAAATACAAAAATTTAAGCTGTAATATTTATGATGAAATAAACCATTGGCAATACGTAATCCACTAGCCCTCACAGGCATTTTTCTGAAAGTGTCCATGATTTTTTTCAGAACCCTAATAAGTAAGGGAGATTAGTGAATTCTATCTTAGTATTTATTTACTGTGAACACTAAGTGCTATTAATATATATCATCAATACAAAAGTCAAACTTTTGAGCAAACAAGCTGCTTTGAACTTCAGCATTTTTCTGTGTTGACAGCATTGGCCTTTATCAAATAGAGCAACTTTATTAAAATTAAAATTAATTATTTGGGATGTTACACTCAAAGCAAAGAGAGCCTGACTTGACTTACTGAGGACAAAGCACTTTTGATTTCAGGTCTTTGTTGGCAGTGTTTATTTTGTGCTGTTGATAAATTAAATGTAAGATCTGCGTGAGCAGAGAGGTCTGAAAAATTCTTGCTCGGTCCAAAACTGTGGATAATTTTAACATCCATACAGTGTTATATGCTGACCAAATATTCCCAGAGGGCCAGAGTTCAAGCATTAATCTAAGGTCTACGTGAACTAGAGACTTTTTTTTCTTTTTTTTCCTACGGATGGAAAACATTTAGGACACTTTCTGGAGTTCAGGAGCATAGACTCTGTAGATGTAGTCAGTAGTCCATTAAGAATGATTGCACACAAAGTGCTCTTTGCATTATACCCTGAGGCAGAACTACTCAGAAGAAGGCAAGGAAGCTAAACAAATGTTCTTGGACCTTAAAGTTAAGCGAAGTATCCTTATAGCGTCATTACGTGTCCACAGAAATAAACAAAACAAAAACTACTGCTTGTTAGCATCCTTCAAGGTTACAATGGGATGTTTTTCTGTAAGCAGAAGAAATTGCCACCGAAGTAACTAATAAAAATAAAAAAAAAAGATATTTCAACAAAATTATTATGTTGGGCCTTTCTCCTGTTCAGTAAGCCTCTGACTTTTGCTCTCTGACCCACTAATCCTACATTGACTACTTCAAATGCTGTGAAGATATTAATGAGAACTTCCTGTGGATTTTTCCCTCATATGAACACATCTGATTAGATTATCAGGGCTTGGATTTATTGGCTGTATCTGTAAAAAAAGATTATATGAACCAATATCTGTCCTCTGGACTTAAGTCTGGAACAGAATGGTCTGCATCTGCTCTTAGCTTCCAAGGTGAAATGACCATGTCCAAAATATCTGTTTGGAAGTTTCGTGGGTCTAACTCCTAAACAGCACTGGGGAATTGTTTGCTACCATGTAAAACCAAGCCAGGCATATTTACAGTTTAACAGGGTAGACGATTACATGCTAGTTGTCATTCTCTAATGTTGGATATAGAGGTAGAGTTGTGCCTTTCAAGTCAGCTAATGGTCCAAATTCTGTTGCCTCCTCTTGGCTGCTTGAAGGAGATACGGAGTTTTGGCTGAGGCCGGGCCATCACGGGCATAGAAGAGGACATCATGAGGCCTGAGTATGTGCTGTGTGGATGGTCACTTTAGACTGTGCAGCCGGGTACTTAGTGGACTCTAGTATCAATGTCTGTCTCTTTCTATTGTAATTCCCAATTTGCCTTGGAAACAATTAAGAATTCATTAACATCTTCTTCTTATAATTTTCTTTTTTTGGTTTTGTCTTGATATAAGTCATGAGCTCTCAGACCAGGACTTCCCTTCTTGAATATATGAAGGGGTATCTAGCAAGTCAGGGTTCAGCTTCCTTTCAGGTTACTCATGAAATCCTGGTTTCTGGATGGAAAAGCAAATGCCTGCTTAGACATCCTCTCCTGTTTTGTCTGAACATTCATCAGTACTTTTTTGTTTCCTTAAATAAATCTAACAAGCTTCAAAACCACCCCCATTTATAAACTGAAGAGTAATAGGTAATGAATGGCTTTCCCCACAAATTTTAGTTGTAAGAGCTGAAGCAGAGTATTATCAGGAAGAAAGCTAAGAAAGTAAAAGAACAAATTTGTTTGATCAGTGTAAAATCATAGAATCATAGAAGGATTCTATCAGTGTAAAAAAATAGTTTATGAATATAATTATCCTTATCTTTGGGATTCAAGTGTCAAATTTTATTTTTCTTAATCTACAAATAAATACGTAGAACTGTGATTTTCTATTCACATTCCTCCACTTCTGGGAGAGGAGGAGAAATATTATTTATAAAATAATTGAAATTTCTGAGCTGGCCAAGATGCCTTAATCCAGACACTCATCCCACTCCCCCCCACCCTCACCCCCCCACCCTTAACATCAGAGAGATTAATTTTTATTAGCTAAATATGTCACCACTGTTAAATGTTCACTTCCACATTCCAGTACTGATTTACATACAGATGATGCAGACAACACTGTCCCAGAAAATGATCTGACAGAATAAAGATGTGTGAGTAAAAGAACCTCTTTAATTTTAAAAATTTATATCTTATCAACTTTATATGCAGACTGACAAAGGCATAGAGCATAAAAAGCATAAATGTCAGGTGTCTGGAAGACATAGAAGTAGTGATGTGAGAAAAACATGCAGGACTGCTGGGCTGTGAGTCATCTTTTTTGCTTTGGGGTGGGTTTTTTTGACATCTAGATTATGTTTTCCTAAAAAGGAACCTAGATTGCTAACTCACATGGAGATGTCTGTCTGATGACTGTCTGCCTGTCATGAATGCTGGAACAAAATCAATTTTTTCTCTTTCTGACATTATTCAAATTGTCTGTTTTCATGTCTTCCAGTATATTTCATGTGAAAGCAACAGATGATAGCATTATGTTAACATTATCTGTTAATGCTTTCTAGGACTATTGAGGAATGGTCCTAGCTCATTTTGTAGCATGAAAACTACAAAAAAAAAAGCATTATTAAAATGGGAATACTCAAAGTAGCAAACCCTACTCTTCACTTTTCCTTTCACTTTTTACTTTGTAACTTTAATATTCCTTTTTTTGTTTTCAAATTATTGAAATATGAGAACAAGTAAATATTTTTCTCTGAAGGTAGTAGAGCGGCATTGCTTATAGCAAAAATAATACTTTTCCCTGACATAAGAAGTGTTCTTTCATTAAAAAAAATTGGGTCCTCAATACTCTGCATTTAATTTAGCCTTTTGGTTCTGACTATTACTTTGGTTTTGAGGGGAAAGCACAGAAGCTTCCATTCCCTGTTTGTTG
Organism: Strigops habroptila; assembly: GCF_004027225.2. NCBI lineage: Eukaryota > Metazoa > Chordata > Aves > Psittaciformes > Psittacidae > Strigops > Strigops habroptila. Next base: position 43,102,458 of record NC_044282.2, on the reverse strand, counting down.
GTTTGGTTCATACACCAACCAATGTGCACAAAGTAGTCTCAACCCACATGCATGGTGGCGATATTCCTCCCAGGACATCACATTATATCTAATCTACTCCTGAAATAAACCCCATGGAGTTCATAAGGTCTGAGCTGCAAAGGATTCAGTATAGTGGTATGCTCCTGTTTCACTGATTTACTCTGCAATGTGGACATACCTTTAATATGTAAATTAAAACATAACGGTGGTGGAGGTTATTTTTGTTTTGGTTTGGCTTAGTTGTTTGTTTTTTAAAGTAGGGAGTACTAATGTAGTGATAGATTTGCAAAATTATTCCAGTGAGTCACCATACTAATGAACTGTGTTAAAAAAAACCCAGAAGATTTTTGGCAGTTTTTATCTTGGGAACACTAAATATTATCCTCTTACAAACATAGCTGGAAATCTGACTGATATGGTGGAACAATTTATAGTCATAAAACCAATGTGTTGGTGATAGGTTTACAGTTTTAGAATAGTACATTGGTTTAAACTTTGGTCTTACATAGAATCACAGAATCATAGAATCGACTAGGTTGGAAAAAACCTTTAAGGTCGTCAAGTCCAACCTTTACCCCAGAACTGCCAAGTCCACCGCAAAACCCTGTCACTAAAGGCCTCACACTATACGTGGTTTTTGAACGCTTCCAGGGACAGTGATTCCACCATTTCACTAGGAAGCCTGTTCCAATGCCTGACAACCCTTTTGGCGAAGAAATTTTTCCCAACATCCAATCTAAACCTCCCCTGGTGCAGCTTGAGGCCGTTACTTCTTGTCTTATCATTTGTTAATTGTGAAAAGTGATCAGCTACCTCCTCGCTCCATCATCACTACAACCTCCTTTCAGGTAGTTTTAGAGAGCAATAAGGTCCCCCTTGAGACCCCTTTTCTCCAGACTAAACAACCCCAGTTCCCTCAGCCATTCCTCAGGAGACTTGTGCTCCAGGCCCTTCACCAGCTTTGTTGCCCTTCTCCGGACATGCTCCAGCACCTCAATGTCTTTTTTGTAGTGAGGGGCCCAGAACTGAACACAAGATTCGAGGTGCAGCCTCACCAGTGCCAAGTACAGCGGGATGGTCACTTCCCTGGCCCTGCTGGTCATGCTATTTCTGATACAAGCCAGGATGCTATTGGCCTTCTTGGCCACCTGGGCACAAGCTGGGTCATGTTCAGCTGGCTGTTGATCAATACCTCCAGACTCTTTTCCATCAGCATCTTTCCAGCCACTCTTCCCCAAGCTTGTTGTGTTGCCTTGGATTGTTGTGGCCCAAGTGCAGGACCTGGTACTTCTTGTTGAACTTCCTACAACAGCCCTTGGCCCATTGATCCAGCCTGTCCAGATCCCTCTGCAGAGCCTTCCTATCCTCCAGCAGCAGACCAACACGCAAATTTGCTGAGGGTGCACTCAATCCCCTCATTCAGATCATTGACAAAGACATTAAACAGAACTGGCCCCAATATTGAGCCTGGGGAAGCCCACTTGTGATAGTCCACCAACTGGATTTAACTCCATTCACCACCACTCTTTGAGCCCAGCCATCCAGTCTATTTTCACCCAGCGAAGAGTACACCCAACCAAGACATGAGCAGCCAGTTTCTACAGGAGAATAGTGTGGGAAATGGTGTCAAAGTTGTGTCCCATTAGAAGCGATGGAGGAACAGAAACCTTCCGAGGATAATCGGTTTGATGTACATTAGACTTCTATTTTGGGATAAGTCAAAATTCTCCTGGAAATCGCAGAATCACAGAATGGTTTGGGTTTGAAGAGACTTTGAATATCATCTAGTTCCACCCCCCCCACCATGAAACCTCTGCTCCTTTCTGATTATTGTAAGAGGGATGCAGATAATTTGATTAGACATGAAAGTCTGTTAACAAATGTATATATTTGTTCAGATTAATTTCATTTCTGCTTTTTCTCACTCAGTGAAGCTACAGGGTCAGTCTGGAGAAAGGGCTCTATCTCACCTAGGAATTGTGGGAGAGGTGACTGCAAGAGAAAGTGTAGGAGAAGGGATGGAATACGCTAGCTAAGATTACACTGCAGCATATTTCTCTTTCTGCCTGCATATCAGAAGCTTTTCATCTGATGACCTTTTACAAAGTGTTTGTTGTTATTATTTTAAAGATTACATGGATTTTGAAAGTTTAAATACAAAGGAAATTATCTTGCAGTAGCTTTGGTAGAATGCAACAGGCAATGAGAACAAATGGTAAAAGATAGTGTGAGATGGGCTGTAGAGGGTTCCTTTATTAGCTAATGCTGATCATTACGTGATTTCTCTGTGTAGCCATCTATTAAAAATTTAAGCTAAAGACATTGATCCTTACACAGTCATAGCCATCCAGTCAATTATCATTAGTTCCAGCCCTCATCCGAACTCCTTTCCTGGGACTATTAAAGAGTAGTAATTCACTATACGTAAATCTATACAGAGTATATCATAAGGAATACTAATCAGGTAAAGTGAAAAATAATAACACTGAGATGGAAAAACAAAAGAGCAATATATCGAAATACATGAATAACAAATAATTTACATTAACCTATTTCTGGTAATAATATTTCGTTACCAAAATTCTCATGTTCTGCTGTGAAATCTTCATTACCCATATCTTTTACCAATCCAGTAAACTCCACTCACAGTTCAGGGCTTGCAAACAGGACAATCTCAAAATCCCAGAAGACATTTAAGCAAGTAAACAGTCCCTTGGCTCTGCAGGTTCTCCAAAGATCCATGTAGAATAATATGAAAAAGCTTCTTTGCATCACCTTACATGACAAAGTCTCCTGGTAGCAGGGCAGCCTAGTGACTAACATGCAGAAAAGAGTCCTTGCCATCATGTGGAAGCTTGGAAGATCCTCTCCCTTTCTCTTTCAGTTCTATTCTGTACACAGTGTTTTTATGCTTCAGTAACTTCAGAAATTACCTTGAAGGAAATTAATACACCAGCCTGCACTGTTTCTCCTCTTTCCTCCATTTGATAATAGTTGGGACTAAACTCCTTTTTTCATTCTTGGGCTGCTTAGACATCTGAATATACCTATCAGACAAAAAAGTCCCATGGCCATTCTTCCTTCTATTTCTTAACAAAAAGAAGTACAGTGCTCCCTACCCTCCAGTACGTAAATTTTTGTGCATATATGATCACATATTCCAAGTATATAGTTTATAAACTTGATAAATTGAATTGAAAGAAGAAAGAGTATGAGTAATCAGGAATAAATAATGTCAACAGAAAGACTGACTGAAAAAGCTGGAAGGCTGAGCTTGAAACTGGGATGTTGATTTCAATAAACTCTAGAGGCAAGGATAGATTTTTGTCTTCTGGCAAACATCGGAATAGAATATAGGACTATTGGCTTTTTTCCCCCTATCATCTTGCTGTGAGTAGCTATGATTTTAGCTCTTTGGAGGAAAGATAAGTCTTCCTCTTCTTGAATCCAGACGGTGATTAAATACCTATACCAAAATACTCACTTTAATCAGAAAGCTCATGTCCTTGAAAGACAGAAAAGTGTGCTAATGGTTGCTGTATCCCAGGCATCACCCCTTCAGTCCTGAGTGCAAAACAAAATGACATCTTGCTGGACTGCAACTATGTGATTCTGTTCAATACATCCTTTATAGAATTAGCTTAAAGGGGTGAAGCGTAATCTTATTCTGTTTTGGTGTATTGTCACTTTTTAAATATAACCCCGAACTGCCAATTAATAAAAGCATATTGAAATGTTAGGCTGAAAAGCCACCTTTTGATTTTGTTATTAAATGATATGAGTTCGACTGACAGCATACTGGGAAATAGGAAGAAGTAATGAAGTGTTTATAGTTTGCTGTATTGTCTTCAAAAATTAAAGAAAGGACTCCTAGTGTGTTTCTCTAACTGGGAGTTCAATCCAATTCAACTGTCTTGTACGTATTATTAGAGCCAAGGAATTTTTATTGTTAATGGAAGTGAAAAGTAATCACAAAAGTGTGGCCCAGAAATTTTTTGAGGTGCAAAATATTCCCATACCCCTTAATTGTTGTAATTAAAGTTCAATGAGGAAATTAATTATAGCTGGTTTCCTGAGATGAGACAGGAGAGCTAACATTGTAGTATTCATTCCACCTTCACTCAAAAAATTTCCAGCAACAGAACATATTATTGTAATTTGCAATATACTGATAATATGTAGCTTCCATTTGCATTTCCCCTTAAGACTGTTTGTAATTCATATTAATGATCATTAAGCAAGCCAGTGATTTTCAAATACATATTCATGTTTTTTGCTGTTAATTATGTAAGTAAAACTAATAATATTTTTCTTGTTCTTTCTTTGCATGAGATTCTGAACAGCAGTGCTTCTTGCAGTACAGGGGTGTCTACAGAATTGCTTAGAATCATTTTGATTTTTATACCCGAGAATGATCTGATGATAACAGATACAGCCTCCTAATGTTTTCAGGATGAAGCAGTAGCCCTTTTAAAGTCAAGAAATAAATCAGTTACACCATGTAAAGCTGCTCTGGAACTAGATGATCTTAAGGTCCTTTCCAACCCTAACCATTCTATGACTCTATGATTCTATCAAAGCGGTGGTTTTGCCCTAGGTAGCGGAAGGGGACATCCATTCCTCAAGCCAGAAATACCAATTTCAGATAGCAGGAAATAGTCTGGGTAGGAAGAACACATGTTCTCTCTAGTCTTCCAGACAGAACACTACATTAGGACTGGGTAAATGGGAAAAGATCTGTTTGGAACAGAGAAACGAGAGGGGTCTGGAAAATGCATATACGTATAATATATGTTCTGAGACAGGATATCAGGATTCCCAGATGAATACTCTAGCTAGCAGCCTGCAATGGTGTTCACTTTTTCCACAGCCTGGAGAACATACTAGTGATAAACCCACTCAATCTGTGTATATTGCATGGGCTTTGTGAAAGACAGCACTGCTCTGAATGAAGTCTCCCAATTATAGGGGACAAAAAAAAATGTGGCTGAATTGTGTTCTGGTCTAGAACAGATGCATCTCATCAGCATTTTCTATAGTTTAGCTAGGCAATTTTTCAGTCTATTTGATTCTGTGAATGTTTATCTTTGATATGGATGGTTTTGTTTACATTTTCCCTGTTCTTTTTAGGAACTTGACCATCAAATTTAAGGCAGAAGATTTCATTTGGTAACAAGAGTGCCACAATGTTTGCTACTGAAACTACTGTGACTGAACCAGTGTGACACTGGTTCCTTTGTAGAAATTCTCTTAATTTATGACTTCACTTAATTTCCCTCTGTTATAAAGAGCAATTAAGACATTATAAAAATGAAGAGAATGTGGGAAACAGTAGCTAGACACACTAGACCATGTCACCCAAGGCTCCGTCCAACCTGGCCTTGAACACTGCCAGGGAAGGAGCATTTACCACTTTCTTGGGCAACGTGTTCCAGTGCCTCACCACCCTCACAGTAAAGAAGAACTTCTTCCTTATATATACCCTGAACTTTCCCTGTTTAAGTTTAAACTCATTCCCCCTTGTCCTATCGCTACAGTCCCTAACGAAGAGTCCCTCTCCAGCATCCTTGCAGGCCCCCTTCAGATACTGGAAGGCTGCTATGAAGTAACACAACAGGTGTTTGCTCTTTTCTATTATTAGTCTTCATTTATTCAATTATCTTAACTTACAAAGTTTACTTGCTTAGATATTTTAATCATAGATTATTTGAGTATAGTGTAACAAAAGAAAAACAATTACTCTTTTTAATACAGTGGAATACTTTCTATTCAGGGAGGAACAGCCAAAGGAAACTAAATATTATTTTTAGTATAAAACTTTCATGCAAGTTTGCTCTTTTTTCTAAAATAGAAATTCCCTCAAGAGAAAAAAGAAAACAAACAACCCACAATCTGTCAAAAATGTTATACTTATCTCTATTGCAGTGCAGTGGCTTGCCTTGTGCTGTTAACCTAGCCTGAGACAGTCAGAGAAAAGATTCCCCCTATCAACAAGCATATTTCAATCAGATCTCAGTTGAATAATATGATATTGAGATCCCCAATTCCTAGTTTTATACAAACTTTATGTGTAGACTGTTATAGAAAAGGAAGGTCATCACTGAAAAATTATTCTGCTCCAAGCAGGATTGAATTAGTAGGTGCAGAGGACTATCTGATGTCTTACCACTTTTTATCCTCTTTAAACAGACCTTCAGGAACTGGATAAATGTAAAATTTTAATAGATATGGCATCAAAGCAAATAATGTTTGTTTAATATTTCAACAGAAACAGAATTTAGCCTTTTTTTTTTTTTTTAATATCAATTGCAAAATATATGTTATTACTAGACACAAAAAAAAAAGCTCTTATTTACCTACTAGTCCTTGCTGGTATTTAGAACGTGGGACAAAATTTAGAAAAGCTAGTGCAGGAAGCAATATAAAGCAAAATCTAATTTCCTGGCCAAATTCATGTCTGTCCTATACTGTTTTACTTCTCTGCCTTCTACTCGCTATGAGACAACTTGAAGAGCTGACATAGAAGGTAGGCAGCCCAGGAACATCGCTACTTCTTACAACTGCTTGTTTCTTTGGGCAGGAAATGACCTCAAAAATATGTTACATCCTACCGCAGCAGTTCCAATTTCACACTGAGCTGTGCAGAATGTAGAGGTTTCAACTACACTGCAAATACTACTATGGATAAATATGTACATAACATTGGGAGGTCTGGACTTAAAACTTTTCTAGCTACCAACATGAAGAACTATTTACAGCTTGACGATACCATTTGTTTCTAATATATCTATTATTCTAGGTGAAAAGCTATTATTCACTCAATGAAGCAGAGAACAAGTGGCTATAAACAAAGGATTCCTTGCTTTAAGTTGGAAAAACAAGTTTACAAAACCATTAGCTTTTTGAAAAGAAATTCTTGAAAGAGACGCTTGCCTTTAGTGTTATTTCTAGCACACACTAAAACAGAACAGACTTCAGAATGCCTCTCTTGTGCGATGAGCCTGCTGCAATAGACAATGGCATATTAACTGTCCTAAATGCAAGGCAATATCATACTTAGAGCTACAATTTATGAGGCAGTATTTAGATAGATTAGAAATGTTCATGAAATGTTTGGCTAGCTGACATTTAAAGCGATATTTCATTAATTAGGACAAAGCTGACATTCCCATGACTGTTTGTTTGCTTATTTGCTTGCTTGCTTCTTTTTCCAAGCTCTGGGTATGAATGGAAAAAAAGTAGAAGAAAGATGATCTAGGACAACCTAGTTTCCTGGATATTGGAAATGAAAAATACATGTAGCTATATCTAATCTGCAGGGATTTTCTTTTTTTTTTTTTTTTAGAGTATAAAACTGCCATGTATAATCAGTGTCTGAATCAGTGGCTATTCTTTCTTTGTAAAGGTAGAATGACTTTGAAATGCAGCCTCCTCATATTCCCCTATTTCTCTGCCCTGGGCAAGCAGTTACAGCTCAATGGGAACTGTGGCAAGAGGGAGTCTGGGTACAAATCAGCTAGGCTTTTGGGTATCTAAGGCAGCATATTTGTCTTCTTTCACAGTGCTGAATTTAAGCTATCCCTGGCCCTTTATGTTTCCTGAAGTTTTTCTCTGAGCACCTAGTTCTGAAAAGTGCTAAACACACACCACTCAGCTGAAGACCAGTACCATTAACAGTGGTAAAGCACCTTACTGTGCCTTTTCCATGCAGATCTTTGAAATCTGGTGAATTTTTATTCAGTGAAAGAGCTGAGGATTCATGGGCATTACTTTATTTGGAATATGATCAGATATAAACTTGTATGTATAAAAAAAGGTTCAGAAAACCTGGCTGGATAATAAAATAAAAACAAGACTGAAATTCAGGGGTTAAATCCATTTCACCATTTAATGTACCAACACTTGAAGTTTTAAGCAGTTATAAAACCATTAAGAAAGTGGGGTTTGCTGGAGAAGAAGAGATGAAACTTAGAAAAAATCTATTAGCAATAGGTTTTGATTTTGGCTAATTACTGACTAGTTTTTGCAAGCAGAGAGGCTTGATAGGGGTGCTTAGGTTCATCATAGTCTGAAAGAACCTGCAAGCAGATTCTTTCTGGAAACTTCACAAGCAGTTAAAACCTGGATTATATAAGGAGTAATTGGCCCTTTCTTTTCCAGTCTGATTTTCCACCTGACATGACCAGTACCAGAAAGGTGTCCATTAAAGGTTGAAGACTTGCAGAGGAAATAGAGTGGAAGTAATCAGGCATTATACAGCTACATTTCAACAAAGAAAACTGAATTTCAGGGCTTACACTTACATGTACAGTTTATATAATATAAAAGGAAAAAATACAACCAGGATTAAATGGGTGAGCTTCACAGTCACAAAATGTCTCATGTGACACTGGAGCATGTTCTTCTATTGGTCAATCTAAATGATGGAGAGAGCACCAAAATCCCCTTATCTTCCCTTTCTCCTAGAGTTTTTTTCCCATACATTATGGCTTATCATTAATCTTCACTTTTGATTCTAGACTGTCATAGACATCAAATAGGTATTTTGAAGCATTATATAGGCAATAAGTGTGTATACAAGTAGAAGTTGATGGGGAAGGGAGAAGAATTCAGTCTGAATTCTGGTTCGAGATCTTTGATCACTTCTACACTCGAGCCACAGCCTTCCTATAAAAATAGGAACAGCCAACCTCCTCATAGCCCAGAGTTATATAAATTGCATAAACAAACTGCATAAGACAGTGCATTTACTGAAATTATTGATGCCATGGTTACAAACTGTACAAGGCTGAGCCCATCAGCAAAGGTGGTAGAACCTCTGAAATAACATAATTTAGAGGGGGGAAAATCCCTGCACAATGGCAACTCCAGACAGAAGAGAGGAGTGAGAAGATGTGAAAGAAATATCTCTGCAGACACCAGGGTCAGTGAAGAAGGAGAGGAGGAGGTGTTCCAGGTACCACAGCCCGTGGTGCAGACCATGGTGAGGCAGGCTGTACCCCTGCAGCCCATGGAGGTCCATGGTGGAGAAGTCCACCTGCAGCCCATGGAGGTCCATGGTGGAGAAGATGTCCACCTGCAGCCCATGGAGGTTTATGGTGGAGAAGATATCCACCTGCAGTCCATGGAGGACCCCACATCAGAGCAGAGGGATGACCAAAGAAGGCTGTGACCTGTGGGAAGCCTGCACTGGAGTAGGCTCCTTGCAGGACCTGTGGCCCCATGGAGAGAGGAGACCATGCTGGATCAAGTTTGCTGCAGCACTTGTGGCCCCACGGGGAGACCCATGACAGAACAGCCTGTTCCTGAAGGGCTGACCCCGTGGAAGGGACTCGCACTGGAGCAGCCTGTTCCTGAACGATGCACCCCATGGAAGGGACCCACGCTGGAGCAGTTTGTGAAGAACTACAGCCTGTGGGAAGGAGAAGTTGGAGAGGTTGGCAGAGAACTGTCTTCTGTGGGAAGGACCCCAGGCTGGAGCAGGGGAAGAGTGTGAGGAGTCCTCTCCCTGAGGAGGAAAGTGCGGCAGAGACATGTGAGGAACTGACCACAACCTCCATTCCCCATCCCCCTGTGCTGCTCAGGGGAGAGAAGAAGAGAATTTGAGAGTAAAGTTGAGCCCAGGAAGAAGGGAGCAGTGGGGGGAAGATATTTTAAGGTTTGGTTTTGTTTCTCATTGTCCTGCTCTGATTTGATTGTTAATAAATTATACTAATTTCCCCAAGTCAAGTCTGTTTTGCCAGTAACGGTAATTAGTGAGTGATCTCTCTCTGTCCCTTATCTCAACCCATGAGCCTTTCGTTTTATTTTCTGTCCTCTGTATAGGTGAGGAGAGGAGTGATGTAGGGGCTTTGGTGGGCATGTGGTGTCCAGCCAGGATCAATCTATCACACCAATATACACCTTAATTATTAAAATGAAGAGAAAGTTTGCCCAAGGTGACTTTGTAGGCAATTTGCTTTATGACACAAAACAGCAGAAGCAATTTTCTCTTGAAACAGAGGTGTCTGCAAACTCAAGTTGCTCACAACTTCATGAAAAAACTTCCCCTGTAAAAAGAATTCATCTGATTATTTCTGTTCAGTTCAGAATTTCTGCTATATTCATGTCTTTGGTCTCTCTTAATCACTTATCTTGGCTACAGCAATATTCCTGCTCCAGGTCTGGCCCTGTCATGCAGATAACATCAGTGACACTGACCCATCTTGTCCTCACAAGCCATCTAATTTTCTCAAAGAATCAAGCAGGCTCACAGGGGCAGCACCAACTACATGTACTCAAGACAGTAAAAAAAGAGCAGTATGGCTCACTCACATACAGTGAGTATCCAGGAAACTAATGGTCATATTGCACAAATAGGAAATTCAATGTATTTATAGACAGGAAAATAGCAAACTGTCATGAACCAGGGTGCTTTGTAAGAAGGGGACTTCTGCATACTGTCATTGTAATTGAGTGCTAACTGAGACTTTTTGAGATTCCCAGGTCAGTATCCATTAAGCAAACTCTTAAGCTGTACTGTGGCTTGTGATTGTAATGAGAGCGTTTTGGTGTCGCTCTCTCTTGGAGTGGTGTATTCCCAGTACTTGAGCTTTTCTGATTTTAAAGCTGAAAAAAAGGAAAGAACAACGTTGTAACTGGTAAAAATTCTGTAGATTTTTTTCTCTGTGAGTTAAAATGCGTATATGTAGCACCTCTGATGAAAACTGTGCTGAGGTGAACATATGAACAAAACAATGTATCAATGCTCTTTGTTCTTTAAACTCTTTTTTTGTCTACAGCTCTTAAATATGCTGTGTACCTGAGAGAAATGTAGCTTTTGAAAAAGATAAAGATTTGGGCAACCAGGTCCTTCATGTCTCTGAGTATTTTGAGTCAGAAACACAGGCAGATTAGAGCCCAAATGATGTCTCATCACTAGATTCTTTTTGTGAATTTTTGGGTTAGTTTCTCTTGCATACAGTTACCAAAAAGAGCACCAGAGAGATGAGGGGATCTATATTCATAACATGCTCCATTGTGGCTTGACCACATGGGCACCAGAGAGTGTGCAGGTTCTGAGAGCCCCTCTGCCTGAGGCAGTCCTTTTAACCTAACACTGGTAATGGTAGGCAAATGTAGGTGATGGCCATATTCAGATTGCTCTGGATGGAGTGTGGACCTTATCTGGGATTTCAGCCAGTATTAAGGATTTGGTTGCACTTATCTTTTAAACATTTCTCACAAGTACTCATTATTCTTATTATTTAATTTTTCTCCCTTCTGATTTGTTCATGTTTTCATTTATGTCTTCAAAAATTACTATTTTAAACCACATCAGAGATCTATTACATTATGCTTATTCAGATTGTATGTGGTCTGCCAGCAGAAAACCATAACCACTTGAAGTTAAGCAACTAATTAATTCTCTGATCAATTCTTTTCCTCAATAAAAATAATGTTTAACATAAACATCTTTCCAAGAATTTCTATCAATCATGTGCAGTTGTCCTACAGGGACATCTATAAGATAGAATTTGACTTCATGTTCCCAACTTAGCCATTCTCATTTTCTTACTTTTAGAGTTTAAAATCTCAAGAGATGGAACTGAAGGTAAATGGTACTATTATTCCTACATATTTTAACACTGTGAACTAGAAAAGAATAAGATGCATTTCCAGGGTCTTGCAAGAACGTAAGACCATTTTCTCTCATTTGAAGCATTCCTGAAGCACAATGACTGATGACTATAGTCATAGCGAACTACTTAAAGGCAGGTTGTGGGTTGGTTATATATTTGTTAAGCATATTTTTCACTATGGAGCACCCAGCTACCTATACAAAACCAAAGTTCACAGATATGGCAGATCAAAAGCAGCAGGATTTGAAACTATTCCTCAGTCCACTCCATAAGATCTTCGGTCTGATACATTATTATGCAAAGACTTCTATATCCTTATGTATCATGCTATACAAACCCCTGAGAAAGTTAAATACCTTCCTCCCCCATATCTAGACTATACTGAATGCCAGTACTATGTACTTATGTATCTTTTTACAATACTCTGTTAATGAAAAACAGTGTTAAAATTAGAATAGATGAATATTTGCAAATTCTGCTATACAAAGGAAATTCAGGACTTTAACATTATGCCACATTCATATTCATGCCATATTAGGGCATTTTTCGTAGGATGGACATTCAGCACAGTGTACCTTTGATAATGCTAAGGTGATTTTTAGTTATATCACACTGACCGGATATATATAATACTGAAAATTTTAATTTTATATAATTTCTTTTTGATTTGTTGAATATATCCAGAAGACTCTATTTTAGTCTGTGGAATCAGTAGATCGTTTTGAACACTGCAGGTCAGGATTCGTTACTCCTTTTGCATCTGACAAGATTATATGATATTTTCTGTTTTAATCATAATGACTTCTATCAATCATGTAGCATTTGTTGAAAAATGTAGTCTTCCAGAGACTCCAGCAGTTAAATGCTGGGAAAGGCAGCCTAACTCAGATGTGAGCTGTGAGATAATTTGTGTTTCAAGACTGAAATATCCTAATTCAAGATGTTGAGAAATTTAGTATTTAAAGATTAATAGATTATTGAAAAAAAATTTGTCAAAGAGAATTGTGCAGGTGCTTAGTGATACTAACAATCTTGATTGAAAATTCTGAATAAAACCTAATTAATCTTTCTTTCAGTATTTTTAATTGGAACAATGTGGTTGAGATCATATTAGATACATTTCCATTCATTCCATTGAAGTTTTTTTAAGGTACAGCTGTGGCTCCATTCAGAATTGTCTGGTATTTAATATATGTGATATGATGTAAAGGAACAGCAATCTGTTATGTGACTATTGCACAGGAGAAAACATAGTATCTGATAATGGGAGGAGATAATATTTTCCTTGATGTGCATCCGTAACGTTGCCTCGTACTGGAAGAAAAACAGTGAGGTATTTGAAGTATTTATGGAAGTGTATGAGACAAGAGTTAGCTTTTCAGTATGCAATGATCAAAAATACCTGAGAGTGGAAAAAAAAAAAAAGAACTTTCATGCCAAGACCTTAGAAATACCTGGTATTACACTTTAGCATGTGGTCATCTGAGGTGTTGATTCATTGTGACGTTGCTAAGTAATGACCCCCTGTGCAACACTTAGAGAAAGCTTATGATTGGATCCCACAAGAATTTGCCGACTTAAACTGTGGACCAAGCATACAGAAATAATAATAAAAAAAACCACTAAACAAAATATGGACATCTTGATCTTTGTATATTTCTACATCACAAGAACCTTATATCAGGCACCACTTAAGATGAGCAACCTTGAACTGTGTCAGTGAATAAGTAACTCCATATGTTTCCATTTATCTTAAAAATTCATTGGAATAATGACAAATCCAATAGTTCCTTCTACTAAGGGTATGTCACAACCACCTGGCTAAGAATCAAGCCCTCTTCTTTGATTATTTGAGGATTTAATTATTTAATGCTGTTGAATGGACTGGTTCTCCATAGAAAATTAGGAAGTAATTTATGTTAGGGGAATAGTTCTGGCAGATTCCTAAGAAGCTGCTTAATCTGAAATTCAAGCAGAAGTAGGACTTGAATTCAGCTCTCCAATGTCTTAAAGGTTATTTTACAGACTGTGCTGTGAGAGATGATCAAAATGAGCCATAGCACTCTCAGATGCATGTGATGCCTGTTTTGTGAACTTACGTAGCATTTAGTTGGACTGCAGGAAAGAAACAAAAGACCTAGCTCCATCTGCAGTATAGGATTTCAAGAGATATTTAATAATTGTAACTTCTGAAAAAAAAAAAAGTGTTCATTTCAAATCAGATTTCAAACCTTTCTAATTTGACATTTCCAGTCTTTTTCCAATCAGCTGTAATCACCACTTTCTGGCAGAACTGCAGTGGAACTGTAATTATGATTCTGAAAAGAGCCTAATCCAGAGACAATTTATCTTACTTGGACGTTTCCCATTGGCTTTTTGGTGTTTACATCAGGTCCCCAAGGAAAGGTTCAATAAGCTTGGCAGCAAGCAAAAAAGACCAGGCAGAAAAATGAAAGAAAATTGTTTTATTCTCTAGATAGAATAGGAACATGAAATGTCATGAAAAAAAAGAAAAAAGCTTGAAAAATAGTGGGAGACTGTTCTCTTTTTTATAAAAGTAAAAATTGGGTAATTATACAGTCCAGCATCTGTGAAGTTTTGCCTTTAAGTTTATGAAAGTCAGGTACTCAGAGGCAGTCTGTGTGTAAAGTCATGTGTAAAGGAAAGTGTTCATAATGGTGTAGCTTGACGTCTGTGAGTTTTAAAAAAAATCAGAGCTGGAGTCTAACTTGCTCTACAACCCTTTGACACTGTAATTAATGGAACTGCATATCACAAACCAAGTAAGGAATTCAGATTTGTATTGCTTCAAAATCTCCTAAGCCATTTTTAACTGCTTTTGGTATCTATAATGTGTGAAGCTAAAAAATTAGCAATGTTTAAACACTTTCATTATTACTCAGCACTGTGGGAAAAAAAAAAATGCCGTTATTGAACTTAATTGATAAAATATCTTGTAAACTTTTCTATTATTTCAAACTTGTAGTAATGGTATCTGTATATAAACTCTGTAAACATAAAAAAAGCAGATAAGTATGCAGTTGTGCTTTAAGTGATACTTTTTTCTGTTGAAAAAAATGACATAAGGAAAAAACAGGTTTCCAAACATGTGAAATGTTCCTAAGACACTGATTCTCATTAATTGCTGTATTATATAGTGGTTTAAAGTTTGAATACAAAATACTTTTCTTGTTACTATAATTTTTCTACATGTACTTAGAAATCAATAAATTTTATGACTATAAAGAAAATATTTAAATCAATGACTGTGTTTGTGATACAAATATTTATACAATATATTTATTAGTTCGTATGCACACAAACACAAATAATATGCGAGGAAGGATACAAACACACATACATGCATATGTGCACAAAATGTAGAGCTGATTCATCAGACAATTTTTCAATATATATTGCTTCCTGATTTATATTACAGCATAAAACCAAGCAAAAGTTATTTTATATGGAAATAGATGCTAGAGCAAGATGCCAGAAAAATAAATAAAATAAAGACATAAATAAATAAAAAGGAAAAATTAAAAACAAATATAAAAAAGGAAGCTCAGCTAAAAACCAGAACAGTTTTGCTCACTCTGATCCAAATCTATTACAGAATTATTCCTCTCCACTTTTTTCCATTTCTATTTTAAATCCAAATTCAGATCTAGTGCTCTAACTTCTAATAACCTTTGCCTTTGTCATAAAACCACTGAGCTAAAGGTGAACTGAATTCAATTCTAAATTCATTTGTTATATTTATTATTTCAAACATAAAAAGCTTCTTGTTGAGCTGTACATTTTCACAGCCAAAAGTAAACAAGATGAAAATCAAAGTCAGTTATAGTAATGAAATACACATGCAATTTCACTCAAAATCCCGCCTTGCCAGAAATAAAAGTGGCAGGCATCACAATGTCTCAGTGGGGGAACAATTATGAAATACTAAGCTTTGATGTCCCTTTTATCTCCCATGCATTTTGTATAAAACTCCACAACTATTGCAAAGTAGCATAGGTGACTGATCAATGTGACTGCAATTTTCCTACATCACCCAATTTTTCCTTATCTTTTGAGGTATCTGTATGCCAGACATGCAGAGTCTAATGTCTCTAACCCAATATATATCGGCGTCTGCTAAACTGTCAAGTAGTTAGTATTAAGAGCTTGACACATCATAAAGTTTATGACTGTATTTCTACTAGCCAACAAATGTTATAGTTTTCTATTAACTAGCAAATTCTCTATGTCTTTCAAAATCTAATACACTTTTAATAGTTACGATAACAACTCTTGATCAATTTTAAGCTCCTAAAAACCACTTCCCTTCCAGTTGCCTACTCTTAACCCTCCTCCAAAGCTTCATTTTCTTTGGTGCAAGAAGCTTACTAGCACCTTTGAATCCTTCAGTAGCAGCTTCTCAGCAGATTGCCTTTACGCTTCCATATCTTTCATATCTGTTATTCTGTTATTCATATCTGCTGTTCAATAAGCAGCAATTTTGGGCAGCATTTCATGAGAGCACACAAAGAAATGACTGCTTCAGGATAAAAGACCTGCGGTCTTTGTTTCTGTTTTCTTCAGAAGATAGCCTTCTGGGTTATGGTATCTTTGGATTGAAGGAATATTCGCTCTGATGCTGGCCTCTCCTCATTTGCTAGATATGTTATGTCCTATGCTAGGTATGTATATGTATCTGCTCATTTGTTTGTTTACTTTGTTGTTTAGCCTCATTTCAAATGAGTAAAGATTTAAAATACTTTTAGAATTATGTGGGGCAAGTAGAACTGAAGGAATCCTGCAAAATGCACTAAGCCTCAGAAATTTAGCAGGCAATCAAAGACAATTATAATAGTGGATCCTATTGATTACAAAGTTAACAAAGTTAATCCTATACTTCTATTATTTAATCCTCAGGTTTCCTATAGTATAATTTATGTATATAAGGAAAGTGAAAGCTTCCCTCTGGAAGCTAGTCTGCAGCAACTAGGGTTTGGACTAAATGGAAAGTTTATTCATTAAAGGAGTCAGATAATTATTTTTTTCTTATTCAGTGCATTCAGACTTGTCTCCCTTCAGCAACAGATACATGACAGAAACCAAACATTTTTCAAGACTGAGCATCGGGATATTCAAAAAAGTTCACCTTAGCTTCTTCTAAATGTACAGCTAATCTGGGGAGAATAAAGCTGTTGAACTGGGGACGATAACAATCAATACACTTTAGATAAAGCCTAGTCTTATGCTTTTTTCAACCAGAACTCCTCTCTTTTAGCTTCCTAAACTATTCAGTTACTGTCCACACAGCGGAGGAATGGATATGCAGCTTTATTATAAAGTCAAAATACAATCAGGAACGATATTGCACAGTCTTCCCTCAATTGTTATAATTGTCTTGTGTTATTCTAAGTCTTTGGTCATCAGTCTATATTGAAGTACATCAGAAAGTTGTTATCATTCATTTAATTGGAAGAAAAAATATTGTCCATCATTCTAACAAGTATTGAGCAATGGATATTTAAAGCCCTTCCCACCAACTTTGTGTTTATGTGCATTGTTTCGTTTGGAATCAAATTGAGTAAAACCCTTTGGAAGCAGATGGAAGGACATTTTCCTCTTACAGATAATTCATAGCTTAGATGCAATTGTTTAAAAGCCATCTATGTTCTTAATTAATCTTGTTGGAAACAGTCCAAAATTTCACCAAAAAGGTCAGATTCACAGAATTTGATTTAAGCTTAACAAGGCTTATCTTTTATATGGCTTCTGCAGTCAATACACTGGCAGTTACTCATGGAGAGTGATTTGAAGTAGCAGCCTCCTTTGACTGCTCCAAACTCACCTCTGAAGGTACCCATCTCTCTTTTTCCATTTCAGTCATCCTCCACAAACAAATTAAATGTGGGTCTTGCAGTGTTTTTTTACCAACCTGTGACCAATCAGAACCAGGGATCCTTCTCCTAAAGATAATCTCTTCTATTCTTCTGTCACTAAGGATGAATCTTTCTACCTGTTGATAAGGTTAATTTTTGTCCCACCCTCTGCCTCAGGCTCTTATTAGCTTATTTGGATCCTGTCTATCTGTAAATACAAATCTTATCTCAATTCTTACGCCAGGTCTTTGTCCTTATCAAAATGGCCATCCTGACCATCCCATTCTCCATTCAGTGGTATCTCTGTTAAAAACAACATCTCCAATTATCATGTGAGTTGAGCACTCAACTCACATGATAACTCTTCCTACTATTCAGTTTACCTTAATCCTTATCCTCCTACTTAATTTTGTATCTATCATCTCTAATTTATATGCTATACAAACTACAGCTTCTTCACTGAATATTTCACTTACTACACTTGAGCATACTGCGTCAAAATAATGCTCTTATAAACTACTTACAGATGTTGTGTCCAGTTCTACAAAGATTTATGAAAATGTTTTATTTCATATGATCTAAGCAGTACTGTTTACCTCCCTGGGAAGAGCCACTGAGCAAAAAGATAAACCAATAGTTTACTACATTGGATAGAGAGATTTTTATACAGAAACAAGATATTTTTGCCATTTTAAAGCAGCATGAAAGCTATCCTGGAGATCCACATGCATTTCTCTACAACATAAATCTAAACTCTTTTCAGTCGACTGCTGTGCATGCATAGTTACAGAAATCAGAAAAGCCTCATGGCAGTGATGAACCAAAAGCATATTATCATGAGGGCATACTTTTGATTTCATAGAAGGCATTAGACCAGGAGATTATTCAACCTGCAGGAAACAAGAGGGCAGTACAATTTCTGAGAGAGCAGACAAAGAGCACTATCTTTATTCCATTTGTTTTGTAAGTAGCTGATGTTTTGCCGCAAAAATTTGTCAATATTGGATAATGTTCTACACATAAGATCAGCTTAAGAGAAAAATGGGCATTTACACTCAGTAAACTAATTTAAAAAATTGCTTACACCTAATCCCAAACAGCCATCATTTTCAGGATGTTTTCTATTCTGTCTTTATAATTAATATTATTTCTATGTAAGCCTTCACACACAAAAGCAGCAACTTCCACAACCACCTTCCAACAGCTGGTGCACTACAAATCATCAATAGATGAAAATATGTTGAAAGAAACAGGAATGAATGGGGATATAAACTGAATTCATTAGGTCTAGTTTATAAATTTTAAGTAGCTTAAACTTTCTAGTATGGATAGACTCATCTGCATGCATCCATATCTTCTTATTTCCACATGTGTAGGGCTACTCTCACTCCATTCTCTGCCCAGTGTGTAGTTGTGCTTGGGATTGCCCTGACCCTGGTGCAGGACCTTGCACTTGGCCTTGTTGAACTTCATGAGATTTGCATGGGCCACCTCTTAAGCATGTCAAGGTCCCTCAAGGATGGCATCTCTTCCCTCCAGTGTGTTGACAGCACCACACAAACTTGCACTCAATCCCACTATCCATGTTGCTGACAAAGACGTTAAGCAGCATTGGTCCCAATATCAACCCCTGAGGAACACCACTCATCGCTGATCTCAATTTGAGCATGGAACCGTTGACTGCAACTCTTTGAGTGCGACCATCCGGCCAATTCCTTATCCACCAAGTGGTCCACCCATCAAATCCATGCATCTCCAGTTTAGAGACAAGGATGTTGTGCGGGACAGTGTCAAATGCCTTGCACAAGTCCTGGTAGATGAGGTCAGTCACTCTTCCTTTATCCATCAGTGCTGTATCACCATTGTAGAAGGCCACCAAATTTGCCAGGCATGATTTGCTCTTAGTGAAGCCATGTTGGCTGTTATCAATCATCTCTTTATTTTCCCAGTGCCTTTGCATAGTTTCCAGAAGGATCTGCCCCATGATCTTGCCATGCACAGAGGCGAGACTGATCAGGCTGCAGGTCTTCCCTGGGACTTCCCTTTTTTCCCTTCTTAAAAATGGTGGTAATGTTTCCCCTTTTCCCAGTCAGTGGGAACTTCACCAGTCTTCCATGATTTCTCAAATATGACGTCTAGTGGCTTAGGCACTTCATCTACCAATTCCACCAGGATGCATCTCATAGGATCCCATGGCCTTGTGCACCTTCAGATTCCTTAGATGCTCTCAAACCTGATCTTTTGCTACAATGAGGAATTCTTCATTGTCCCATTTCCTGCCTTTGCCTTCTGTGACTTCAGCAGTATGGCTGGAGTACTTGCTAGATATCCCAGCTACCCATGTCCAACAAGTGCAGTGCAAGCTATACTAGAAATGCTAATTACCAAAAAAGTTTTTTGCTTTTTAAAAGTAGAGAAATCACCAGGGACCTTCACTAACAAATGCCTTTAGAATCTAAACAACTTGAACTATAGAAGCATTTAATTAAATCTACACTAAGTGATCTACTATTAAATTTTTTACTAAAGGCAAAGTAAAATCCCTTAAAAATCCTCCAGCCATAAATACATATGGTTTTATAAGTAACAGCTTTTTTTTTTACAGTTCTTAATGCTATGGATGGAAATAAAAAATTCCAATCATTTTCCTTTGACTTAGTGTTACAAAAAATGCTTGAAGGGACAACACCGTTAACCAAACACGTGCCCAGCCTTAAAGACAGCTCAGGATTAGGTACTTAAGTCCATTAGATATTTTTACATGAGTTCAGAAGCCCACCAAAGTTATGGAGTTTTATAATTCAACAGGAAAGTCTCTCAAGGTTTAATGAAACGCAAATGTTTCAATAATTTATTGAACTGTGTCATTTTGTGAGTGCTTTATCAGATTGATATTGGACTGATTTGATTATACTCCTGTTAGCTTCCACAGATGAGGATGACACCTTGTGAGAGAAATCCACTTCACCATTAATGGCAGCTAGATCTCAAACCCTACTGCAATTTCACAAGTGATAACCATAATAGCTGACTAGCACCGACCCTTGAAATTTAGGCCTTTTTCCAGTCTTCTTCCATGCCTCGTATATATTGGATAGGATTTACCACTGGAAGAAACTTTTCTGTCACACTAATAGCAATGTTACCATGCCATAAAATTAGCATTAGCTGAAAAATATTCCCACTATAATCTGGTACCTCATATATCTTTTGGTGGACCATTAGGAAGTGTGAAAGTGGTTTATGAATCACTCCAACCCTAGGCATGAGTTTCTGCTCCTTTAAAATAATCTCTACATCTCCAACCCTAGGCATGAGTTTCTGCTCCTTTAAAATAATCTCTACATCAGACAGGATTAAAGTAGAAGCAGATAATTAATCTTAAGAAATCCAAGATATAACCAACATAAAACACTACAGAGGCAGATGTCTCTCTCTCTAAAAGTAAGCAGATGTCTCTCTCTCTAAAAGCAACAAATACACTTTAGGTTGTCTATCTGTTTCACTTAGCTAACCAACTGTAACCATGCTGATATGATTTACTAGCTGCATTCAATTTGTATGGCAAGATCCACAGGTTGGATATTGCTTTTCTTGAGGGGAATCTAAATGGCGGGATGCATACATCTCTCTATGCCCAATCTCTTTTTGCAGGTTACATTCAGGCTCAGACATTTGTCCTTGTTGTTGCACGAATCTCTGGTAATTCATCACTTTATCAGAATGTCACTTTGTAACATCATGCCTATGGGATTATTGACTTCCCCTCCCCAATCGGAGAAGGGCTAATGTCTGGACAATAAATAGAAAGTGTTAACATAGCTCCCAATATTTAAGGAAATCATTGACTTCTTCTGAGCTAATTACTTCTTCCTGACGAGGCTTTGATAAACAAATTCTTATTTATGTAAACATACAATTCCTATAACAATACCTTGACAATCAGACTTTGTAAAATCATGTGTAAGGAAATATCAAATGCAGTTTACCAGATCATGTTTGAGAATGAACACAGCGGTGGAAAAACTCTTTTGGGAGTGGCGATAATCTTGGGTAAGTGCCTGTAACTCTGGCTCTGAGGTATACTATGATATTGAGGGTTTGTGCGATCCATAAATGTAAATAATTACAGCTAGAATATTATTTTCAAGCCTACAGCAAGCTTGTATATAAGCCAATATAATTTTAGTCTCTTAGTTTTGATATGAGCTAATTTCTTAGACTACTACCAGTAGTCTCAGAAGTACTAATACAATCCTTCAGGATAATTTCCAGTTTTGTACCAGTTTACCTGAAACGAGGTTAATTTACAAGTGGTCCTTCTTTGACATTTTCTATGCTTTAATGTCCTTTGCCTGATCCTTTAGATTTTTGTTTGAGATCTGCCTCCATGCTTCGAAATCTAGATTTTAGAAATATTAAAATTGCTCTTTTAACATGAGCTTTTTAATGAAAAACTTCAGACTTCTGCAGGTCAATGCACCCTTAATGAAACAGAAATATGAAACAAAAATGGTCCAACTAATAGTTTTCTTGCAGCAATAATTCTTAAAATGTATAAGCTTATTCATACCAAATTTTCTATTTCAGCCAGAGTGTTAAAAAAGGGAAAAAAAACCCCAAACAAACAAAGCCTTAAGGCAAGACTTTATTCATAATCATAGAATCATAGAAGGGTTTAAAGGGACCTTAAAGCTCATCTAGTTCCAACCCCCTTGCCATGGGCAGGGACACCTTCCACTAGACCAGGTTGCACAAAGCCCTGTCCAGCCTGGCCTTGAACACTGCCAGGGATCGGGCATGTACAGCTTGTCTGGACAACCTGTTCCAGCGCCTCTCCACCCTCACAATTTTCCTACAATCATGAACTTCTAAAACAGGGTAAAAATCTTAACTGTGACTTTTAGAAAGCCAGCAGGCAGCTGGCAGTTGCAGAGGGCGATACTACTCCTTCCCTGAGATGTGTCCCATCTCGGTATGCAAGACAGGCACCTGCAGCCAGCTCAGCTTCTTCACCTTGTGCCTGAGATCCTTGAGGCACAAGGAGATGAAGTTTCACAGCATAAAAGGCAGCAGTTCCAGCACACCGAACAAAGAACAAAAAACAAGAGAAGATTGCAATCCTGACACAGGTTTCATTTGTCAGGACTGACAGGTTGCAGTGGGAAACCCAAACACCTGACATCAGTATCAAACCACTAAGACTGGCATGGCTGCACATACCGAGCAGCTCTGAGCAGCAGATCATTATTCACAAGTGTAGGCGTGCACAGACAGTCACAGAAATATTGGCTTCAATTCTGTGTTTTATTCTGTCTGCCCATCCTGTGAGAGTAACATTCACAGAAAACTTCTGACAATTAAAAAATTGATGTTTCTAAAGTGCTATGTAGGCACAAAAATTCACTATGATTTCTACAAAGCCGTCAGTGTCTGGAGACACAGAAATTGCAAAGGCTTCATCTGTCTTCAGCATCATCTCTTGTAAAGATTTTCCAAATGCTGGCAATGACCTAGTACCTTCCCAGAAGCTGCTGGATACTGCTGCAGTGGTATAAGAGTCTTAGAGCAGAAAGCAGGAGGAAGAGTGGTCCATCCTGACAGACACTGCAGAGCCATTATTCTTGCTTTAGCTGCATCCCTGAGCTAATAAATTGCAGCTCTGGACCCCACTCAGACCTTAAGCATGGCAGCAGATAAAAGAAATTTATAAAAATTATCTCTTGGTCCTTAGTTATACACAACAGCAAAACAGGAACCCATTGACTCTCTTTAATGTTTCCCTTAATTGTTATATAGTGTAAAATGAAAATATGGTTCTCTGAAGTCTGTTTCAAACCTGTGAAGTTACAATTTTAAAAGTGTAATGCATTCATTTACAACACATTCTGTTAATGTTCTTTTCCAGTGTGATACTTACAACAGAACGACTATCCAAATGAGAATAGCTGTTGCCAAAGAGAATAAGCTCAAGTTGGTCTCAGTACAAATATTTCTGAAGAGAAAAACATTAGAAATCTTTAAATACTGGTGTGTGTATAAATATGTATATAAACTGGCGCACACATACTATAGATTTGTTAAATAAAGAATACTTATAAATTGGTAAAAAAACTTTTCAAAACAAAGCTTATTAAAGAGTGGACAGAAGTTCAATAGACTTTACCATTTGATTTAAAAATACATATCTATTTCAAAAAATCCCCATAATTATGGAAAATACTCCATTTAATGTGTCATTTTTTTTAAAAACTCAGAATCTGATCATAAAACATTTCTTAAGTAGTTTCTGAATTTTCTGTTCAGACCCTAAGATTAGCTATAATTTCTAAATATTTGCTGAAGAACATATGCATCAATTGGATTATAACATTATTATAATTTGTCATCAATTTTACCTGAAAAAAAAGCACATTGCTGGTTAACATTGGTTGTAGGCAAGAAACACGTGCCACACACCTCTGCAATGAACAGAGAATGGTCACTGCTTTGAAAAACTTCCTGTCTAAAATAATTTGTCAGGTGTATATTCTGACCCAGAATTCTACATTAACTGCACAAAATCGTTACTATGATACTGAGGTAATACTTTTGAAAATGCAGTTAGCTGAAGAGGAACTGGATGTAAAGAAATTAATTTAATCAAAATGTCATTGTAGTCATTGCCAAGCGTTAGTGGGTCTTTTATGAAGTAACAAGGGTGCCAGCTAGTTAATACAGTTTTGGTATTGCAAGAAGTCACTGGCTTTGTAAAAATTGAATATTCAGGTATCAGGACTTACTTATCTGAAATTTTCTGCAGCGGTCAACACAGGGTTTTTTAGCAGTAAATGCAAAAACTGTAAGGGACAGGGAGGGGTCATGATGGTTATTTTCTATAATAATGTTTCTTAGTGTTTTATTTTGCTATTGCTGAGACTGCAGTGGCATGGTTTAACTTTATGTCCTATAGGTACCAAACCTCAGTAAGTATTATGTAACTGAATGGTTGGCCTGCAAGAAACAAACACTGTTTGTTTCTTGGCCATGTAAGAACACAGAATAGTAACCTTAGGGAGACTCTGGATCCCCCAATGTCAAGATCATGGTCCTCCTGAAGAAGAACTTAGGCACATGATGAATTTCTTGCAGACTCCCAGGTGCTTGGTTCTTGTTGAGGAAGACAAACACCATTGACCTTAGGGTAAAACGGGATATTAAAACTGTGATTAAAAAAGCAGAGAAATAAATCTCAAAAGCTTATCTACATTTTTAATGAGAATATTCTGGTAGTAATTGGACACTTTGCGCTATTACAGTTCGTATACCTGTAACTGAAATAATAACTAATTTGATTAATTATTATTAAAATACTAATAAATTTGTGCCCTACATATGAGATGTGTTTCTTTGTCCTCATGATTTACATAAGGTGCAGTGATCAAAGTCTTTAGAAGCTTTACAGCTTAGCAATTTTGGTAAAGAAACACTGTTACCAAGGTGTGGTTCAATGCCCAACGAAATTTCTGTAATTTAATTCAACGGGAGAGAAATTGGCTATTTTTTCACTTCAGTTGGTAATGCTTTGAGAGCTGGTAATCAGTGCATTTGTCTGTTAAAAACCTCAATTACCAAGACATGTAAGGAAATGTTGTAAATAAAGGTAACTACTACAATATGTAGGATGTCCTAGCAATGGTGACAGTGTGTTACCTTTCCAGCATTCAAAGCTTGTATAATCACATTATTGCAAATGCAAAGAATGCCCGCAATAAAATTGCTTTTTATTATGGAAAGAAATTGCTGTGATAATTGTTGGAACATTACAGTAATATTAAATGAAATTATTTTTCAATTTCATCAAAAAAAAGATGCTTGTAGTTAAAATGCGTTAAATAGCTTATGTACACTATAGTTCTCCCACTAGAGTGGTTAGGTCTTGGAATTATGAGGTCAAGTGCAAAGGCCAAAACTACATTTAGAGGAACACTTAATAGAGATGAGCACAAAGAATCCTTGTGGTTTTGACTTTGCCCTATGGAAGCTACTCAAGTAAGTCAGAATATAAGGCTCAAAAGAAAAGAGAAACAAAATTAAATACAAATTCACAGAAGATGATCTAAGGCTTTTGGTAACAGTAGAGCCTCCTACTTTCTTCTAAGTGTTCTGGTTTCTTTAGGAAATTTCTAAGGCATCATCTAAGGTTCAAGCCTAGAGCGCTCAGTGCAAGGGAAAAGAAAGATTAAAAAAAAAAAAAAATCCCATGAAAAAAAGCAGCAGAAAAATGTAACTTTAAATGAAATTAACAAATTACCTTCTCTTTATGTCAGTCAGGAACTGGGCAGTTCTTAGCATGATAATAAAAGCTGTTCTATCTTGGATTCAGTTGCCTACCCTTCAAAGATCCAACAAAGGCTTTTTAATTACATCTCATTGCCTTCAAGAGCCCCTTCTTTGCTACACACTTTGAACTGTACTAGTCAGTCTTGTGTTGAAAAAACATCTGGGAAGAGAAAGAAGGTGTGATTATGGCAAAAGGAAAATCTAGACAGAGGAGGCAGTGTCAGGTATGCTAATTCAGGTAACAGTGAGTGTATATCATACATTTTGCAACAATATTTTTCTTAAAAATTGAATAGATAATATCTCAGGAGACATACAATTTTCTGGAAGAAACTTAATGCAGTATAATGCTAAAAAAATTAATGGTTTAAAAAATTTCTCAAAGTGATGCTATCGTTGATCCCTCTTTTCAACTATATGTAGAGGACTGTATTTAAGCGGCAACATAAATATTAGGTCAATAATATTAGTGGTTAATGTTTTCAAAACAAATTACTTTTTCAGGATATATTACATCCCTGTAGAGTGCTGAAACATGAAATCTCGTGAAACTAAAAAAAACCATGTCTTGTTCCAACACTAATGTGAAAAAGAAATGGAATTCAATTAGATGTCTTTCATAGGAGTCTCTAGTGATAAATCAGACACCAGTTATTAATCCACAGTAAGCAATATCATTGGGTTAGAAAAAAAGGCTATATATACAAAACAACAGAACACAATTCTAGCTATATATGTGGAAAGACCTCACTGGAAATGCTCTGTGCATGCATGCTGAGTAGAATCCAGCCAAAAAGGGATTTGTTTCCAGGAAAAATGCACACAGGAGAACCATTGCTAGGATCAGTGTTTCCCATCTTACTTGCAGATTAATTCATGAGACTGTGAAATTACTCAACCTGCTGTCTCTAGGGGAATGATTTTCTCATGGTGGCCCAAATCCTCACCCATCACGTTTTGGCTCTTGGTGGGATGTCCACTCTGGCTATGCAGCTGGTATTCTGAGTTTTTGAAAATATTTTGTGTTTATGACAGAACCAAAGTGATATCTTTCAAACTGTGTGCTCTGAGAGCTGATGACCAGGTCATTCAAGCTGATAGCATACTAGGTTAAATCAGATTTAAAAGCTACTTTTTTCAGTCACTGGGTATTGAACTTCCGGAATTTTTTGGCAGAGAAGGTTGTGAAGGCAGATTATATCTCCAGATTCAAAAAAAAGGATCAGAAATTTAATGACTAATAGGTCTCTAAACATATACTAAAAGGTATACCTTCTAATACTCCTGCCATAATGATTGTGAATGCTAGAGAAATTATTTCAGAAATTGTCTAAAGACAGCATCCAGGTTTGTCTGCTTGTGGGCAACATGGATCATCCTGAGCCAGCAGGGCACATCTGATATCCCCCATCATTGCTCTGCCTCTTCTAGTTCCTATACCAGGGAAAGCCCAAAAGATTCCTACCTGTCCTGGGCCAGATGTACCAGGCACCATTTAACAATTTGTCAGTTTAGATGCAGAAATTCCAGAAATCATCAAAATTCCCTTGTTACGTATAATTTAATAGTACAGACATACTTAACCGAGACAGCATTTATGAGCTTGAAGGAAAAACTTACATTCCATGTTTACTTCACATTGCAGCCATTAACAGAAATTTTACTTTTTTTGATTCTTAATGCAGTTCATGTTGAAGATAACATATTACTTTAGAAAGAATTTGCCTTGTAAATACAGATTTCAGTTATCTAATCCATTTGCTGCTCTAGATCCATATGCCTTGCTAATGTACTGTAAATTTTTTCTTCCCAAATTAGGTATATTTTTTAGTTATAAAAAAAGAAATATAAGTATTTCAAGATTCTCTTGAAGTATAGTAGATTAGCAGAGGATATCAGCAGATTAATAGAAAAAAGGTGACATTGATTATCTATATTGATGCTTGATAAAATCTTGTTTTGCTTTTTTTGTAGAATTAAATACTTAAATTGAATATGAGATTGATATATTCTTAGTTTATTAAACAAAGGAGCTAAAAAAAATATAATAATCTTATAGTGCTCTTGCCTGATTAATATTTCAAGCCCACTGCAGTAATTCCCCAACTCTTTGATGTTGTCATATAACTCTCTTGTCTGTCGCAATCATCCACCCCATTTATACCAGAAATAAAGGAATCCTGCAATTGTATATAATTCTCATAATAAATTCACATCCCATTTCATTGCTTTAGAAAACTATACTACAGAGTCACCATGAGTAGATTCAGACTTTTCCAGAAATCTCTTCATACACATTGTCACTCTTCCTTTGTTGCATGCACAGTCTTCCTCTACAAGTGCTCCCCGACACTTATGGAGGTTCTGTATAAATGAAAACGAAATCTCATTTGCTGGTATTTTTCAATATTGACTTTAAAGATAACAGGTAAGCTAAACAAAATGAAAATAACAATTTAGGTGTCTTTAAAACTCTGTGGATGTCACAAGGTGTTTTGTACAATATTAAAAATATTTTAAGCTATTTTAATTAGGACCCATCATCCCCCAAATCCCATACACATACAGGGAAATGTAGCATTTTCATCCCATTTCTCATTATACTGAAACACTAGATTCACTTGTATTTATTGCTGTTTGTATAAAACAGCATGTGTATAGCTGGTATGTTCTCTGCAGAGAAGAATTCCACCAAGAGGGGTTTACTTTTCAGTGTTGTTAGATGCTATCAAAGAAACAAGAAAGCAGAGTCAAATGGGCTGTGAGACTAAAGGACACGGAGAAATGCAATTAGATAGGAGGTAGCCTGCTGAGACTATTTCTCCAGGATGCATTAAAAGACATGTTCAAGGAGATCATCAAGTGTATGACATCTGTGGTAGAAATAAATAGCAAATTATGAAAGTAACGCTGAGATGATAGTAATCAGAGTACAGAGCATGTGCACAGAGAATGCAAGTAGAGATGGAGACAGGGAATGGCATGTCATAAGCCAGGATGCTGTGTGGAAGACAATTGTAGGAGTAGGAGAGAAAGTAGTTGTTAGCATGGCACATTGACATATGGAAAAGAATGAGGCTGGTTAGAGGCAAGGAGTGCCAAAGTGGAAAACATATCCAAGTGGTAGTACAGGAGAGAGAAGTGGGGTGCTGTTACCAGGTGAGAGGTAGGGAGACAGGAGATCCTACATTTCTCTCAGTGACAGTGTGCTTCCCTGCAGAGGTAAGGTCTCCGTGCAGGACAAAGTACACCAAGGAATGGAAAATGGGACAGAGGCAGAGTCACAAAGCTTAAATGAGGTCTGAACTGGGGAGCCTTGGTTAAGTTTAAGCTGACAAAGAGGTAACGTGTGGCTAAGTAGGTTGAAGGACAAGATAAAAAAATAAAAAGAGAAAAAAAGGCAAGAATCAAAGTTCACAGAAAACCTAAAATTTTGTCTTAAAATTTTGCTATGTTACTGCTTCTGGAAAACATAGCCTTGCTGTGCTTGGGACTGCAGGATGCATCATCCCCAAAATAAACAATTAAATCATTTTGGGGTAAAATAGATTGTGACATTTATCAGTAAATTCAGGGAGAAAGTAATAAATATGTAATGTCAGTGGTGTCTACCTTATGTGAGCTACGGTATGTGAAATGAGGAGGAGAGAGAACAAGTTATGGTATCTGGAACATGTATGGTGTTTTCATGGCACCAAACAGAAAAAGTGTGCCACTAATGACTGTGTAATTGTATCATTTAAGCACTTTACAGTTATTTTTAGGAATATATAAAGCTTTAATTTATGAAGGGTCATGCCATGACAAAGAACTCAAGCTAGCAGCAGGAATGCCACTTTTATGCCATAGGTAGCTACCAGTCACATAATAGTAGGCACTTCTGTCTACTCTGTCACACTTCTTTGAGCAGTCTACAGCTGAATTGATTTTTTTAGCCTTCCTCCTTATTATGCACTCCTGACAAGCCAGCAGAAGTCAAAAAAAGTTTAAATAAGGATTCCTGAATCTGCTTAGATTTCCAGTTTCACAGCAAACAATCTGTATCTGCTAGCCGTGTCTTTCACCCTTATTGCCTGTCTGTAGGTGAAATGGAGATAAGAATCCTAGTTTAAACAAAGTTGTAGTGATTGCAGCATGGCTGAAGATTTCAAAGCTACTTTACTTTGGCCCCATCATTGACTGCAAAGATAAAGGCATCTTCTCCAGAAGTATATTGAAAATATTATTTTCCATATATAAAAATACGTATATGTTTTGGTGACTTTGCTTTTCAGATAGCTTTTTCCTACCAGATTTTATCTTCACATGATTTACGCCCTCCTGTCTGATGGGCAACTTTGTAGGTTTTATAACAAGAAAGTTAAATTTAAGAGGAAATAGCTTCTTGTTTCAATACTTATTCAGCAAATACTCATTTGCAATAATCTACCCAGGCCAAACATTAGAGGAACAAGAAAGGTATGAGATGAGATTTACCTCTCATCTATACTACCTGGTGCTGCCACACTCAATGCTGTATGCCTGCAAAATGTTAAGTCTCTGCTCATTTCCATCAAGGAGATGTCTAGATTTAGTTTAATTCCTCTCTTCCAGCAGGTTAAACTCAATTAGGTACCTCACTTAGTTGACACATTAATTCAGCTATCCATCTGTGCAATTATATCTTGGTAGATAGATAGATAGATAGATAGATAGATAGATAGATAGATAGATGACTTCCTCTTGGGAGTCTCTCCCTATCTATGAGCACCCCTCTTCTCTGCTCCCTGAGGCAGGAGGTCAAAATCCTTTTGCAGTTATGAGAATCCTCTGTAAATTCAGACCTTTACCACCAGAAGACTTCTGCCCAAAACCTTTCTTTCTATCAGCTTGGATCTATTTTGTCACTACAATAGGCTTTTCCTTCAGCTTGGAATTGCCATCTGCTCTGCCAGGTAAGCTGATATATTTTAGGATCCTTTCCGAACATTTCAGATCCCAATTTCTCAAGTATGAATTGACTTTAGTTTCTCATCATTATATTGAAAAACTAATTGCTCTCAGTATGAAAACGTTTTTTGTGTTGCCCTGATTAGTGGTTTATAAGGAAGACAAAATAGGTGACATTAAACTTCATTTCTACACAGTTCTGTATTTACCCAGTTTCAGATGTATTAATTGAGAAAAATACTAAATGCTATATTATTGTTATGTATGAAAAAGCATTATAGTTATAGGGTTATTTATTTCAAAGTAATATGTACACAAATATCTATATGCCAAGCAGCTTTATACTGTGCTTTGTGTGTACTATATACTGTACTAGTCCGGTACACCTGTATTTCACTGGTTTCTGTTAACTGAATATCAGCACCTGAAATGACTGCTAAAGACCAGAACAAGATGATTGCATGGTTCCATAACCATTCCTCTATGGGAAGCCCTATTCCACCACAGTACACCCTCAGTGAGGATGTGGAGGGGTCCTGGATTTCTTTATGCTTCACCCCTCATCTTCCCATTAGAGAAGGGAAGTCAGAGGAAACTTGAAATGAAGATGCTCCTCTGCTCTTTTGTCACTAATGGCCAAGCAAGGCCACAGGCAGGGCATCCAGTGACGCTGCATGAATTGCAAGGAGATAAAAATCAAATGACAGGATGCAACAGACCAGAAAAACCAAAGCTACACAAAACTCAGGAGGATTATGCTAGTGTCACTGTCCCCTGTCTGTAATATGGTGATCAGGAGGTGATTTGTCCTGAGACACTATCAGCTGCATCTGATTACAGGCACTGCTGAGATCACGAAAATTACCCCAGCAATTAAAATGACCCTTGCAAAGAGCCCCCCCAATTCACATCCAGTGGCTCAAAGACTATTTTGTTTAGTTAGTTAACTAACTTCATGGCCTACACTGGAAAAAATCTGATAAAATCAGTCACTAACAGATAAAACTTAGTAAGGAGCATTAAAAATATATACACGAATAGTGCTATGCACATACAAAGCACTATGTGACATTAGAGTAACTCTCATTATAGCAATCAGACTCAGAGAAATTCTGACACTCAAATTCTTACCTAATGATATTGAAAGACACAGAGTAAAAATAAACATGCTTTGAACAACAGATTGTTTTTCAATAAATGAAAAAGTAACTTGTAACTGACAAAATATTAATCTTTCCTATCCATTTTTACATTAGACATGTTTTTTTCTGAAACACCTGAAAAATATACAATGGGTTTACACATTATATAAAATCACCTGTATATATTCTCAGTGTTAGTTTTTTACTTAATATTTACATTTATTTAAAATGGTAGTATATTAATTGTCGTGGTTTGAGCCCAGCCGGTAACTCAGAACCACACAGCCGCTCGCTCACTCCCCCGCTTCTTCCTCCCCCCGCTCCTGGAGGGATGGGGAGGAGAATTGGAAGAATGTAACTCCCACGGGTTGAGATAAGAGCAGTCCCGCAACTAAGGTATAATACAAAACCACTACTGCTACCACCAATGATAATAATGATTAGTGAAATAACAAGGGGAGAGGATACAATTGCTCACCATCCGCCAAATGATACCCAGCCCGACCCAAGCAGTGATCTGCCCCTTCCGGGTAACTCCCCCCGGTTTGTATACTGGGCATGACGTGCTGTGGTATGGAATACCCCTTTGGCTAGTTTGGGTCAGGTGTCCTGTCTCTGCTTCCGCCTGGCTTCCCCTCCTCCCTGGCAAAGCATGAGACTGAGAAAGTCCTTGGTTGGAATAAACATTACTTAGCAACAACTAAAAACATCAGTGATATCAGTGTTGTTCCCAGGCTGAAAGTTAAAAAACACAGCACTGCACCAGCTACTAAGCAGGAGAAAAATGACTGCTATAGCTGAACCCAGGACATTAATACATTGGTAGTTAACAATCTTTTCTCAGGTATGACTAAGTAATTTTTCAGTCAGCAGAATGGAGATGCTGAAAGGTTGAGGAGCTGCACTATGTCAGTACAAAAGGACAAAAATTCTAGGCGTTACCTGCTGCATCTTTTTTCCAAGAAAGACTGAAAAGGTCATGGATCTCCAGCCACTGAACTTATTCATAAGGTTACCAGACATAGCAGAACTTCCCTTCATTAGCTGAGATGGTGTGAAGAAAAAGGTCAAAAAGTCACCTCCTTATAAAGGTTAAATTTGCTTGCTCTGTGAACTATTGCGTTGAATACTTCGTAAAACCAACAATCCTATAAGAAATTTCTTAATCTACAGAATTAATTCCTATGAGAATCTGTAGGCTCCTGCAAAAGTCATCCCTTCTGTACAAGGTGTCTGAAATAGTATGAGTTCAGAATGCTACCAAATTAGTAATTTCCATACATGTTTTACAGACTGTAACAGAATACTATTGCATAGATGCACCATATGACTTTGATTCTGAATGTATAATCTGATTTTAGCATTTGAAATCTGATATTGTGATCATTGCTTCATCAGCTTGGGATAATACAAGTATTATAGGCAGAGGCTTGTCGTTCATATTTTACATTACTTTTCAGAAACAGAACTATGTGGAAGCCATCACATGAATGCCACGTAAGTATGTAGGAGGCAATCTGTAAGCAGGGGAGGATAAACACTTTTAGTATAGTACAGAAGTTGACTGGGATGATTTCTTTTCTGATGATGTCAATTTTCAACACCAGAGATATAAAGAGATTGGTACTGTAATATACTACTGTTAACATTCAGCAACTGAGAACAACACACTTGGATTACACAAAGACTTGCAGTGTATTATTAGTTCTGCATAGGTCAGGAAATTCATAAATAACTAAAGGATGGAAGAGATTTTATGGAAAATAAACCTTGACAAATAAATCTGACTATGTGGTTGGCAATTATTAGTTTGTCTGAATAGGAAAATGAAAAGTGCCAGATATTTGAAAAACGCTGACTTAGTAAAACACGGCATTATGATACAGAATTGATACTACATGCTATATTTAAGAACAGATTATATGATCTTCGATATAACCGTTAATGTCACAGTCACATTAATCTCAAAAGGGAGATTTTCAAGAGGACTGTTTTAGTCTTGATTCTATCCAACACTGTCATCAGTGACATGGAAGCTAATGCACAAATTGCTGCTGATCTGTGGATGGTAAAGACTCATATAATGATAAAAATAGATGAATACAATGCTGTTATGTTTGCATATGTACTTTGGAATTCTGAATATTTTGTTAAACAGAATGCATTCAAACAGATTCATTTTAGCATCACTATCTATTACTGGTTTAGGTATAGGAAGTTAAAAAGAAGCATACGTATGCATACATGTGTGTATGTAGACAGACACAGACATAAGTGTGATTTATACCAGATTTCTGTGTCCAGTTGTGATTAATTTGAAACTATCAGACAGCATTAGAGCTATCCCAACTTTATATGTGGAGAACTTTATAGACTAGTTCATGGTCCTTTTAATAATGTTGATAGCTTTATTGAGTTTTATTCTGATCCATTACTGATTCAACTACATTCCCACCTTCCCTACATTCCTACTTGAATTATTCATTGCTTAAAAGCAGCATGTGGAAGGGTTCTTTAGTATGGTATGGTCTAAACTGGCCATATAGCCAGTTAATGAATTCAAGCTGAGCCTGAGTTTAGTCTCTTGAATTTTTTTCAAACCTAGGCAGGAGTCATGTCATTAAAGATCCTGTTTATAAGGGATTTGCAGCAACATTACATTACAGACTAAAAGCATTGGTGGCTGCTTTATGAATCACAGCAGTAGGAATTCTGCACCAGAAAACACAGAGGTGTTTAAGTTCATATATTCAATATGTAAAGACTATGCTAGTATTTCAACACTGGCAAAGAATATGGCTGTTCAATAGTAATCGCAGCATAGAGGAAGACGGATGAAAGGCAGGGATAGCACTAGAGGCAAAACTGACATTTTTCTACACAAAAAAAGAATTGAAAGCTAAAATGTAAACCTTAAGCCATTATATTTTGCATGTAAAAAAAGGATTTCAACTTTAATTTTATCTTTTTCTGTCAAAGTTTACATGTGTTGCTATAATATTTCTAGTTCTAGTATTTTCTTAGGTTATAATTTCCAAAAAGTCCTAAAGGCACTTGAGATAAAGGTTAATTGGATTTACATGTCTAGGCACTTTGAAAATCCCATTAGGCTTCTCTCTGTAATCTTTAACAACCCTTGAAAACTATTTTCCTCCAAAGTGAATTGATAGGAAGTTAAGGAAATGTAGAGCTGAGATGAATATCGTAGGCCTGCTGGCTGCAAACTAATCTTTTGCTCTCTGGTGGCCAAATTCTTGACCATATATTGTGCTGGTTTTGCCTGGGGTAGAGTTAATTTTCTACGTAATATCTGGTATGGGCCTGTGCTTTACATCTGTGCTGGAAACAGTGTTGATAATTCAGGGATGTTTCAGCTACTGCTGGGCAGTGCTTGCACAGAGTCAAGGCCTTTGCTGCTCCTCATTCCACCCCACCAGTGAGTAGGCTGGAAGGCAGGAAGGCAGGCAGGAAGAAAGGCAGGAAGAAAGGCAGGAAGGAAGGCAGGCAGGCAGGCAGGCAGGCAGGAAGGCAGGAAGGCAGGCAGGCAGGAAGGCAGGAAGGCAGGCAGGAAGGAAGGCAGGCAGGAAGGCAGGCAGGAAGGCAGGAAGGCAGGCAGGCAGGCAGGCAGGCAGGAAGGCAGGAAGGCAGGAAGGAAGGCAGGCAGGCAGGAAGGCAGGAAGGCAGGAAGGCAGGCAGGCAGGAAGGCAGGAAGGCAGGCAGGCAGGAAGGCAGGCAGGAAGGCAGGAAGGCAGGAAGGCAGGCAGGAAGGCAGGCAGGAAGGAAGGCAGGCAGGAAGGAAGGCAGGCAGGAAGGCAGGCAGGAAGGCAGGCAGGAAGGCAGGCAGGCAGGAAGGAAGGCAGGCAGGAAGGCAGGCAGGAAGGCAGGAAGGCAGGCAGGCAGGCAGGAAGGCAGTCAGGAGGGCAGGCAGGCAGGAAGGTAGGCAGGAAGGCAGGCAGGAAGGAAGGCAGGCAGGAAGGCAGGCAGGAAGGCAGGCAGGCAGGCAGGAAGGCAGGCAGGCAGGCAGGAAGGCAGGCAGGAAGGAAGGCAGGCAGGAAGGCAGGAAGGCAGGAAGGCAGGCAGGCAGGAAGGCAGGAAGGAATGAAGGAACGAAGGGATGTTCATAGTGATGGCATTGTTCTCCCCAAGAAACTGTTATGCATGAAGGAGCCCTGCTTTCCTGGAGATGGCTGAACACCTGCTTGCTGATGAGAAGTGGTGAATGAATTTGTTACATTGTTTTACTTGTGCACAGCTTTTGCTTTACCTATTAAACTGTCTTTATCTCAACCCTGAGTTTTCTTACTTTTAATCTTCTGATTCTCTTCCCATCCAGATATGGGGGGAGTGAGTGAGCAGCTGTGTGGTGCTTAGTTGCTGGCTGGGATTAAACAACAACATATATAAAATGAGTAAAAGGGACAGAGTAAACCAATGCATAATACTCACCAATTTGGCATTCCATAGATATGTGTGGTTTATAACTTTAGATCTCTAGGGAGTAAAATGGATATACTAGAAAAATAAATTCAAAGGCATTAAGAGATGAAGCAGACAGGTTCTCCATTAATTTTTGCTTATATGCAGCCTCCCAACTTCTTGTGTCTAGTTTCAGAATCAGTATTATTTATATTCATTAAGCTATAGGACTACAACCTGTTGACAGCAGGTACTTACATGCCGTACCCTGCCTTCATACCTTACCATTCCATTCCCTTTATTTTACATTCCTTGCCCAACTTTTTAGCTTTATGTGCTTTTCAACAGTTCTTCAGATGTTTACAGCCTGCTTTCTTCCACCCCCACCCTCTATAGAGAAAACATTTAAAGAGAAACTTCATCTTAAAAACATGAATAGCTCCCCCTTAATAAAAGATTTCATTTTCAACAAATCATCTGTTCAGCTAGGCCATATATAGTGGAGTATAAAGAGTAGCTAGCTGTTTATTTTTGCAAGATGAATTGTACCATGGTTTTCACCTACATTTGCTAAGTAACTTTCATCGACTTCTGCAGAGTAGCACGCATTTATGACAACTGAAAATCTGCCTCATAATGTGTCTTCATTTCTACACTGTTTATCTACCTTCTTAATCTTAGTTTTTCTTGGGCATTGATGTGGAAATGTCGATGATGATATGTAATTTTAATCATAATGTCCCTGTGAAAATTTAGTGGTGGAGCTGCTCAGTTACTGGCTGTAAAAGAGCTAATCTTGCAACAAACTGTACTGAAAAGCAAAGAGAAGACTTTCACTGGTAATTTGATTTATATCTCCTTCCCTTCCCTCTTTGTCTTTTTGTAACATTAGATAAGAATAAATCATTAGCAGAAATAAAACAAAATAGTAGATATTCAATGTAGAATATTAATAAACCAATTAGAGGGCACTTAGGTTATTTACATGTTTTCAGATTATTTTTTGGTCATACGACAATCACAGAACCAGCAAGGGGGAGAAAAGAGGAATCATTCAGCTTAACCTCAGTTCCTGGAAATCATCCTGTTTGTTAGCACTTGAAAAGCTACAATGAAATCAGTAACAGCTTACCTGCATGTGAAACATAAAATGTTGGCAAACAAATTAAATTCCGCCTTCACTTCTCTAAGGCTTTTGAGACTCTCGACATCTGGGTTATCACAAGGAAAGTTCTGGAAGCTTAAGTTCAGTTCTTTATTTTCATTATCTGGATGATAGAATACAGACTATGTTCAATAAACTTACAGGTAAAGAGAAGAAGAAATCAAAGAACACTAGGAAGCAAAGCTCATTTAGTTAGGAATGATCAGTTCTACAGGTAAAGGATGGAGGAGAAACAGTTATTGTAGAGGTCTGTAAAAACGGATCTCGGTTTAACAGTGTCACCATATCTCATATCGTTGTATTTAGTTGGAGGGACAACAAGTTAAAACATGCCATAAACTTTCAGCTCCATTCAGCATCATTCAAAGCTCACCTGCAGTGCTGTTCTCAGGCATGAGCTGCAAAATGGTACAGCACAATCAGAGACCAGAAGGAAGCGATGCAGATAATCAGGTTCTTGAAACATAATCTGTGAGAAAAGACCGGAAAAAGTATCTTTTAAGGGAAGGACTTTGAGTCAGTATATAATCAGGTACAAATATTTTTAAAGCTGTTGGAAATAGCTTTTCGTCATATCCAGGTTCAATAAAAAAAGAAAAATTTTTAATTGCAGAAAGATTCAAGTTAAATAGTAGGAAATGCTTTCAAAAGAAAAGAATAACTAAGTCCTGGAGAAGATTATCTAAGATCTTTGTGAATTTCATTAGAGGTTGGAGGAAAGGTTTGTATGTCGAGAAAATGTCTATTTTTTCAACTTTATAAGGCACTTCTTGACAAACAACTATTACTTTTCTCAGAATAATAGCCTATGCTTATGTCTTTATATCTTTTCGAGCAGGTTTTCATTTTCCCTCATTTGGAAAAAAATTGTCTTCTTATCAGTGAAGCTGCTGTGGTGTTGATTTCCAAAATGTAGCCAAAATGTAGGAATTTTCACTGATTGATTGAGCTAAAATCTGATTTTATTGCAACCTTAGATAACTAAAAAAGTTGGATGGAGTGCCGCAGTAGCCCTGGAGTAACACAGAATCAAATATAATCCTAAATACACCCCAAATAAGTCAAGTCTAATTTGTCAAATACTTTACTGAATTGTTGCTCATAGGTGGTTTTTTTTGTTTGTTTGTGTTTGGGGTTTTTTTTGGTTTTTTGTTTTTCTTTCTTTTATAATTTGATTCTTTTCTTCGCTTAACTTTATGTAAATTTTCCAACATATTTTTCAGCTGGTGAACAGCTAGAACATTGTGTTGCAATAAATGCTAAGCATCATTTAATGCTTCATAATAAATTTATCTTATTTTGAAGTTAACATTGCTCTACAGGATATATAACAGTCTTTATTAACAATGTTTTAATATTGTTTTTAATATTTTGTACTTTAAAAATAAAGACAGTAGATATTAGGCAGATATAATGACAAATCAGGAAGTCTCTGCAAGAGTTCATATTTCTTTTTCAGCAGAGCACATGCTTTAATGACACAACCAATGGATTTTGTCTAACATGAATGCTATGATATGCATTAAAAATGTCAGTTTACATTTGTTCCCTTCAGCCTATAAAGTTTTCCTGCCTGAAGAAAATAAAAAGATTTATTGTTTGTAAAAAATACTGACTCACTGAAGTAAAAAAAAACCAAACTAAACCACAAAACAAAACAAAACAAAAAAGACCCAAACCCAACAAAAGTGAGCTCAAAACCCTGAGAATGAACAAAATAAGTGAGAAGCCCTCACATTTATTCCTTTTTCTTTTTTTTTCCCCATGAACAACTTTTCTGGAAGTCCCAAACCACATATTACCAATAGGTTGGTTCCTGGAGCTATTACAAAATGAGGTGAATTCAGGGTTCCCAGTGTTCAAAGGAATGTCAGATTATGTATGCTGTTCTCTCTTTAACTGTAATAAATACCTGTTTAAATGATGCTTGACAGAGTCTGAGTACCTTTCTTACTGGGTTTTGCAGCACCTCCTGCTGCAAAAAAATCTATTTCTACCATTTTCCACTATATGAAGGGAGATTATACACCAGATAGACCCAGACTCTTCCTAGAGGTGCAGGGTGAAAGGACAAGGTGCACTGGTCACAAGCTGCACAACTAAAAGCATTGCAACTTCCATCAAGGGAAATTGCAGTTGGGCATGAAGAAGCAGCTCTTCACCCTGAAAGTGGAGAAGTCCTGGAGCAGACTGCTCATAGAAGCTTTGGGATATCCACCCCTGGATGTTTCCAAAACTCAACTAGATAAGCCCCATGGCAAACTGATCTAGTTTTGAAGTTTACCTTGCTTTGAAATGACCTGCGGAAACCATCCCAGATGAATTTTTCCTATGATATCATGCACTCTTTTACATCTGGGGCAATACAATTCAGTTTCAACAAGCCAAGAAGCTATGTTAATTTGTTAAAAATATTTATATTTCTCTTTTAGTAGAACAACCAACCTTTCTATGTTCATTATTTGTATTACTGTTGGTAGTGGTGTATTTCCTCTTGCTATACTCAACTGTGTAAACAAGAATCTAGCAATAACTGGTGCTTTCATTCTGAGAGTGAAAATATGCACAGCCAGATACCACCATATCTAAGCAATTATGAAAACAAACAAGCAAACAAAAGGCTGTCTGGAGTTCTGATAAATTTTTGTTCATTTTTACAAGGCCTCCTTATGGTGTGCAGTGGTAGAGAATTTTAAATTAAAAAGAATATTGTGAGAGGGTATGTAGGTGTTGTTTTCAAATACAGTAGAAAAAAGAAATTCTGAAAGAAAACATACAAGCATTCTGTATTTAATAACAGCAATGTATTAGAAACTCTAGAATGCAAAGGGTTACCTGGGTAAATTAGTCCAGTGTCCTGTTATTTTAAGTAATGCATTAGGGCTTTCTAGACGTCTGCATGGGGCTATCAAACATGGTTTTCCTGCCTGTCACTGGAACAACACCTGGAAGCCAGACACCACATCTGAAATGACACTGGATCCCTGTGTTCAGAATACTGTAGCCCTCCTTAGATGTTCATTGACAATAATGGGAGATAAATATCTATTTCTAACACACACATGGACCCCTACACACAACTGTCTAATCTTGAGCTGGTCCTTTAACTGGGTGCTTGATTCAGTTGCCTAATCATAAGCACCTTGGACTATCTGAGGAGCCTTAGCATATAAGTAATTTAGAATAGAATAAATAGAACAGAATTAGAATAGAATTAGAATAGGACAGGACAGGACAGGATAGGATAGGACAAGACAGGACAGGATAGGCTGCTCTCCAGCCACTTGTCTCACAATTTATATTTGTGCCCAGTATTACTCTGTCTCACGTGCAGAATCCAGCACTTGGACTTATTAAATTTCATGCTATTGATGACATTCTCCAATGCTCCAAACTATCTACATCCCTCTGCAAGGCATCTTGTCCCTCTAGAGAGTCAACAGCACCTTCAGTTTGGTGTCATGAACAAACTTACTAATGGAGCATTCAATTCCTATATTCAGCACTTCTGGGTCATTTGCTATTGCTGTTCCTAGAAAACATTTACTGTTGTAGACTTGGGTAATGCAGATAGGATATTGTCATGAAAGAAGCGGGGTTTTAACAGCATTGTCTTGTCAGCAAGATAAGAAAGACGCCAGTTTTTCACAAAACTTTGATCTTTATTCTGGTGAAGACTACAGACCATGTAATTTTAGTATAGTGTTGTGGTAGGTTAACCTTGACCAGCAACTAAGCACTACACAGCTGCTTATTGAGTACCCTCATCCCTGTGGGAGAGAGGAGACAATAGGAAAAACAAAAGTAAAAAAACCCTTGTGGGTCAAGATGAAGATAGTTAATTAGCAAAGGAAGAAGAGAGAAAAAACCATCCAAGTGATGTAGCGGCAGTCATGTACCACCAGCCCCAAGTGGATTGACTCCAAGCCAGTCTCCCAGAAATAGCTACCATCCCCCAAAAAAACCTTCCCTCATTTTTATTACTTAGGATGATGCTATATGGCATGGAATATTTTGTCAGATGAGGTCCACTGTCCTGCTTGTGACCCCTCCCAAGTTCTTGCATACCTCTGCAGCCTACTCACTACCGGGGTGAAGTGGGGCAAAATATAAAACCTTGACACTCTGTAATACTTTGTAATGTTGCTCAGCAACAGCTAAAATGCTGGTGTGTTACCAACACTGGTTTAGTCACAAATCAAAATAACAGCACTATATGGGCTGCTATGGAGAAAATCAGCTCTATCCCAGCCAGACCCATTACAGGTATTCACTAAATACAGTGGTTTACCAGTTTGGATAGCTCCTTTAAGTGCTGTTAGATTAGCTTGAACAATTTCAGCTTTTATTAGACTATCATATTGCTTCATTTTGAAGCCTGAAGGGATTAAATTCTGTCTCAAGACATTTACATTTGTACGTCTAAAGGTGTCTAGGCATCGAACTCTCTTTAGTCACTGCAAAACCTGTGGTATTCAGTTCAATCATCAGTGTTGTCTTAAATAGGATATAGATGCATGAAATTAGCCAAGAGAAACTGAAAACAACTCAATTGGGTTCAAAGATGTGACACTGGTGTCAGTGACATCTGAAGTCTTCTGGAAGCCATAGTAGGAGGCCAGTCTGGACGCTCCTCAGCACTTAAAATGAGATTAGGGTTCAGTTCAGGTGGGTTAATGTGTATCCACTGCTGTTTGATATGCTCAGGGTTACCTGAAACACCCCCAGTGGCTTGGAGATTTCATAACAAGACTTCCAAGGGACACTCACCCTTCTGGAGAGGCAGCTGGAAGCCAGGCAGGATGCCAAAAGGCACCTAAGACAGCAATATTGTCTTAGGCAGTTGTATCTAAACTACAGCTTATATTGAATCCCATACCTTGAATCCATCCAAAACCTCATATTTCATGGGTGACCAATGAGGAATTATGTGTAATGAAGTTTTTGTGATAACCTCACAGTTGCCTCCTTCTCTATATTTTCTCAGAAAAGAGACTAAATAATCACTTTTTTTGTTGTTGTTGTTGTTTTTGTTTTTTTGTTTTGTTATTATTTTCTGTTTTAACAAAACCTGTCTTATGTCATTGCCGGAAATAAGGACTTGTTTTCTGGAGCAGACTTAATACGGCCTTTTTTGCCAAGAGTTGTTATTTAGGCTTTGATTGAACTTCTTAGTTCTTTGAGGATTAAAAGCCTGCGATAGCTTAGATAGTAAATAGTAGAAAGAAGGTAAGACTGCTATTCAGTTAAAAATTCATACATTCATTCAGTTTTCACTGTTTGAAATCTCTGTATAGTCCTATAATCAAACTGAAGCTGCTTTATGTAGATGCCTGCTGGAATTATACCATCCAAGATCTGATCCTCAGTGAAAAAGTGTACTAAGCTTATTTCTGAGTATTGCCCAAGCCCTAGTAATCAATATCCAAGATGCTTCCAAGTCAAGACTATAATTTCATCCATTGTGCAAGACACTACCAAATCT
The DNA here is from genome assembly GCF_004027225.2 of Strigops habroptila. Classification (NCBI taxonomy): domain Eukaryota; kingdom Metazoa; phylum Chordata; class Aves; order Psittaciformes; family Psittacidae; genus Strigops; species Strigops habroptila. The sequence continues at coordinate 43,059,484 of NC_044282.2, read as the reverse complement.
TCACCTTTCCCCAGTACTAAGCTGAACAAGCATACTACCAGATTTGTTTGAAAAGGAGAAGACAGTTTGACATATAATACTGGTGATTAGGCAAATTTGTAACAACACATTTCTACCTACAGTAAAGGGACTATTAAGACTAGAAAAGACAGCCAGAAATTAAAGGTTTTGCCTTTTTTTCTTTTTTTGCTTTGTTTTGTTTTGTTTTTTCAGCAGGTATTGAAAATTCTCACCTCCAGAACCTCCATTCAGGAATTAGATCTAAGTAGGATTTCTGTGACTTACGAAGCAATGATGAGCAGTTTGGGATCTTATGCAATTGACACTAATTACTGCAGTAGTGCTGCAGTAGGGAAGTAATATGAACTGTGTAATGACTGTGTTTGTAAGCCTTCAGCTCCCAAAAGCTTCTGGCTAACTCTTGAAGCTAACTTAATTATTAATTAAAAAAAAAAAATATAAAAATTAAACCTCAGGCTATGATCTGACTTTGAAAACCAGAATGAAACTAAGAATCCAAAGTTCATTACAGATTATACTTTCTTTATTTACAAGGTATTTGTATTTCTTGTGATACCAGTCCGGTTTTCATAGCTCCTGACCATGATTTCTGATAATAATCTGAAATATTGTTGTGCTACAGACATTTAGTAATAAAGAACCATTTTGGCTTACATTGCAGAAGAATATTTTTGATTTTGTAGTTTGCAATTGTCTCGAATTATTCTACCTGCAAGATTGATCCAGAGTGGAAAAATATTTCAAGAAATCTTATAAGTGAATTGTAATTTCTCAATCATTTGGATTAATAATTCTGTGGCTTTGACTTGGATCTGTTGTTTCTATTTTAATATGAGTTTCAGGATAAAATTCAGGTGGAATGAGGAAAATGCTTGCATGCACACTGGCAAAGTAAATCTGTTTAGCACCATTGGCACACACAATGAAATCTGACTTTCCTGACCAAAAGAGCACTATATCTATCTATCTATCTGTTTGTCTGTCTTAGGCAAAAAATGCATACAGGTACCCACACAAACCTAGCCTTTTTGTCATATTATTTTATTACAAAATATTTGAAACTCTATCATTATAAATCTCCCTTACAGCCTAATGCTGAGTCTTTTCATTAGAAACCAGCATATTAGAAAACATTTATAGGCACAGGAGTTGCATATCTCTTACTCAAAATTTCACAGAAGTATATTAGTCATGGTGAGACCTTTATCTACAGGAAGTTCTTGGAAAAGCCGAGGGATGAGCAAGAAAAGCATAGGAACACAGAGAAGGCAAGCAGGGAAACTTGTAAAGTAACAGTGACATACCAGGAAGTAAATCACGTTTCAACTCTGTCTAGAGCAGTGAGGTGAACATGGAAGTCTATAAAGAAACAAAAAATAAGAGTTTCAGATCCTCACTCCAAAAACACCAGAAGAGTAAGAGAGGCAATTAGATTAACATAGCCCATGACCTGTTTGTTAAGGAAGTCAGAGAGCAACATGTTCAGCAACAAAGAGTTGAAACAAGGTTTTCCACTTGTTTTCAAGGTTTTGCCTTAACTAGGAGACTGTCATCTAATATTTTCCTTTTGGAGGTGTTGTACAGTTTGTATAAATATAAATTATTCAATTCTTATATGCTAAGGCAAAAATACTGTTTGTCATATATCTGCATTTAATTGTATCCTTTCTCTGGAACTATTTATTACACACAATTTGAAGGCCTTATGCCCAGGTCTTTCATGGGTTTCTGGAACCTGTAAAATTTTTTATACTAGTGTCAGTTGCTGATTGTCAACTATACTATTGGTTATATCTCAGGCTATAAGATTTCATCAACACTTTTACTCTTTGCATATTGTGCTGTAGTACAATATGTTTATTCCACATGAAGCCACTTCCATGCTGTAAGAAGTCCTTACAAAACTTTCTCATGAAAGTAGGCAGAGTGATTTTTAAATTTTTTGTTAATCTTTCACTAATAGATTTTGGAAATACTAGATTATTTTTTTTCCAACCATTTAATTGGAGGGGTTTATGCATTTTTTAAGTAGTCCCACAAACTATATACAGTCTTCTAAAATGAATCACAGTCTGTAAGTTTACCTGTACTTTCTTCCTCAATGCCTATCCTTCCTTTGTCTAAGCTGGTTGCTTCAGGTTTTTTTCTGAAGAACATAAATCTAAAACTAAACCTAAATGTTCATTTGATAGTGACTCCTAACAGACCATTATCTTTCAAGATCTGCCATCTTAATAATATCTTAATAATATATAATAAGCAATCTCTTAATCAACTTAAGGTTTTTTTTATTAATAGAGTGAAAATTTTTAAAACAGAACTGGTTTCAAAATCACAGGAAAAATCAGGTCTGGGATGGTACTACCTACCACTGTCAATTATTAGAATAAATTATTTTTTATATTATGCATAAGAAAGTTTTATTTAATATTAAAATACATTCTATTTTAAACAATTTTATGCATGACAGTATTATCCAAAAATAGTTTTATAGTTTCCACATAAAGCTAACTGCCACTTCTTTTACTATTTCTAGCGATAGATGTATGCTGAAGATATTTCAGGATACCTTGACTAAGAAAAAAACCTTCATTCACCAGTGTGGCAGAAAAGTGTCTCCTTGCATCAAGAAAGAAAGGCAGTAACAGGATTATATGATTATGACCCTAACGTTAGCTGATTTTGTTTACCACTGCTTTTAACTAACATTTTTCAGGATAAACTATCCCATCTTTGAAACTTAAAGAAAAGTAACTTAAATTTGGTTTATACACAGAAAGAGAACTATTGTAAAGACTACCATCAGCATTACTAACGGCGAAAGACCTCAACCTCTTTTCTTTTTGTAAAAGAGTTAATGCTTTCTATTAGTCTGTTAGCTGTGATACAGTCATTTAAAAATTCTGGCATTAAATCACACATGAGAAAGAAGTAGGATTTCTGTTAAATGTTGCTGAAGTGTATTACAACTAACCATGGGTTTCTTTTAACAGCCTGCAGCCAAGCCAATGTGAACATCATTGCTTTTTACTTCAACAGCTCCTGTGTGCCACTCATGTCTTAAAATAACAAGTTTCCCTGTTTACAAGAAACATGTTTCACTGTTTACTAGAAACATGTACTAAATTTATCTAAATTGGTTGTTTTGCCTCCTCCATAATTACTTCATCTATTATAACTGGGGTTTAAAGTTTTGATTTTTATTAGTAAAGCAGTTACCATCACCGAATTTTTGATAACACAGAAACATCAGTAAACAGCCGACAGTGACAAGGATAACTGTTGTCTTTGAGTACAAATAATTGAGTAGTGTATGTGAGAAATGAAATTTTGCCTACTCTAGACCAAAAAAAATGCATCCAAAAATAAAAAGAGGACTGGATGGATGTCTCTGGTAGCTAGCAATGTCTCCTCACAGGTTGTGAATGCATTTCAGTTTACTTTTTCACCTGAAAGATGTCATCTATGATTAGATTAATGTTAGCACTGGAATTGTTTTGAATACTACTTACCTGAGTGATAGGTAAGTAAATAGTACAGAAACATCTTTGCGTTACGCCTATTTAGTAGACTATCCTGCAGCAGTCCAAGGCCATTTCTTTCTCAAAAGCTTTCAAATACAGATAAAATGAAAAATATTAACATAAAATGTACAAATTAATACAGTGGTAAATTAAACTGAGGGATTTTTAGCAATCCTTCTATTGGTTTTGTCTTTTCATTGTCTTTCATTTCTGGAGTTCCAGCTCCAGGGGTGGATGTCCCTTGGCTCAAAGCCCTGCATACTCCATGTTAAAACTCATGTTGGCAGCAAGGAACTTTTGGCAGAGTCCAAAATTCTTTTATTTTTCCCTAGAAAAAACCAGTTATAAGCTCATCTTCCTGATGCTCTGATAAATCACCTAGAATACTTGTCATTCAAAAAGAGAGGAAAAAACCAGAAGTGAAATACATTAAGACTGATTTCAATGTATTTCAATCTCTCTACAGTAACTAAAAATCCCAAAGGCCCCTGTGCTTTTTTCCTTTCCACAATGGTCCAGTTATGGTCATGGTTATGTCAAGTGGTTAGGAATTCAAATGTTTTTAACCAGATGTTTTCCCTGAGCTGTAGAACCTTTATATGGCAAAGAGATGGAGCAATGGCAGAAGCTGTTGCTATGTTACATCCTTTGGAGTTTGTATAGATGCCATTTCACACAATCTAGATGTACTTCCTGCAAAGACATCCTTACCAGCAGGAGCAAGGACATAACTGTTATTCGTAACTACTCCTTGAGTATTAGGAAGCGTAAAAGGCACAAAGACAACATTTATTTTTTTGTGTGTGTGTGCATTGGTTTTCATGAGAACCTTACACTCCTGTGGGTTTCATATGCCAGGCCATCAAACCCACACAGTCAAATAAACCTGGTTGTCCCCTTCTTCCACCTGGCTGGAGGCAGGGCTAGTCCTTGTCATAGTATTCATTGCTCACTTCTTGCAATTACAAATCAGAAGTCCCTTTATTAACATCAGAAGTAAAATCAGCCCTTACACTCTGTCTGGGAAACTGTCGACTGGAAACTGGAGTAGCAATTTTCCTGAAACGATCCTTTTGTGATCATTTTTCCTTGCAATTCACGTACCTGTGCCTCTAGGGTTGAAGTAGATTTTCCATCTTACTTCCTCGTGTCCACTCGTGGTCACACAGGTAAAACCATAGGGTGGCCCATGGTGTGTGCCCACTATATACTCTCTTGAGCAGAGGTACATTTACTTCTAATAGCTGAGATTGTGGTCCAAACAGGTGGAGAGTAAGGTACATCCTCTTTGAATTGCTGGAAATCCCAGGACATTTTCTCCATAGCAGAGATGCAGGCCCATAGGGAGGAAGAGAGACTTTTTTTGTATTGATGGAGTTGGTCAGCCAATGAATCCACTTTTTGTCCCTCTCCGTCTTTTCAGGTCATTACTGGCAATGAGTTTGCATACGACAATGGTGCACTGCATAGAAACTTCCACCACATGGGTTGTGTGGACTGGGCTTCATCTGGATCTTTGGATAACTGCATATTGTCTAGGTCATTATGAATCACCTTTAGCACAGCTAATTCCCTTAGGTACTGGACGTCTCTCTCCATGATGGTCCATTTACCTGAGTAATGTAACAGCTTCCTTGAAGCTATACTCTCCCTTCAAACCTGACAGGAGTACCCTCAGAGGCTGGGGGCTTGTGCCCCTTTTCCAATTTATTTGTCAATGACCTCTTTCCTAGAAAGTGATCCCAGCTGCTTGGCTTCCCTGTCCTCTAATTCCAGGCTACTGGCTCCATTACCCTAGCATTGGAGCAGCCAGGTGACAATGTGCTTGTCTGGACCACAGCTCAAATCTCTTTGCATGTCTCACAGGTCATGCAGAGATAGGGATCAAGTGGTTACCACCTCATTTATGAGTTCTGCCTCTTCCTCCTCCTCTTTTCCTGATGGCTCTGCTTTGAGTACTCTGCCTCATCCACTTCTTCCTCCTTCCTCTTTTTAGTAGAAATTTCTTCCTTTGCTAAATGAGCTGACTTTTGCATCCTATATTTCTTTTTGCATATAGAGGTGACGAGGAAGAAAATTAACTCTATCCCAGCAAAAAACCAGGACACTGTTAGATCTTTTATTAAATGCATGTATTTCAGCCATTAATGGCTTTCTTGAGAATATCAGATTAGCTGGCAATAAAGGGACAAGATCCATGCAATACTGCTACCTGACAATTCAGTCTCTCAAATAAATAAACAGAAAAGATGTAGACAGTGAAAAGGATGTAATAGTATCAAATCTGTAGAAGTGGAAATAGCTGTGAATAAAGTGACACTCTCTCTATAATAGTCATGTTCTAAATTTGGTAGTGTGAGTGGGAGAAAGCTACTGACAACTCTTACCATCCTTGAAAATACAGGATTATATAATGCAGGCACTTTCGTCATTGAAGCCCGCTTGTTCAGAATTTATCATGAATCTGAAAGAAAAAGCCCTGCAGTGATCGCAAAAGCTAGTACGTCTAGAAAGGCAAAGAAAGGGAAGGAAAAGAAGGGTGAGAGAAAGGAGATAATGTAAGGGTGAGCAACTCCATTCCCCAACCTTACTTTTTGGTTTTGGCATATAGAATTATGTTCTTCAATTCCAATATATACCAAAGTGCCCACTTGACAATTAACAACCCCCAAACCGTTCCCCTGACAAATACAAATTATCCTGCACAAACACTCTATAAAGTTGGAAAAGCCAAATGAGGTGGAAGGGTGAAGGCAAAAAAAAAAAAAAAGGAAAAAGAAAGCAAGCTGTGAGAGGATTTTTAGGCAGCATTTTTTGTTAAGATCTCTAAACTTTAAAGCCATCTTTTGAACAGCGGTAGCTGTAAGAGGCAGTTCCCTCAGTGTGACAAATAGCTATAAACTGCAGGGATTAATACTTTTTTTGGCCCTGCATCAGAGATAATTGTTTATTTTCCCCATAGTAACCAGAAGAAAAAGGCAGATTTAAGAACAAGCTACTTGCCTGAGGCAAAGCACCTTCTATTTTTTAGGTTGCTTGACTTACTTGTTCGACTAAATGACTCATGGTGGTTTAGAAGAACCTTGCAGTAAAATGGGCTATGGCATTGATCCATCAGTAACATCTTTTTTGCCTCCTCCTCCTTTTCCTGCAGAACATGTAGACGCTGCATCCTCCTGTATTAGGAGAGCATGTATCTTGACAGCCAGTACCTGTGAATCCCCAACAATATAAAAAGGAAATACCCACTGAAGCTAATTCATTCCTACATAAGGCAAGATGTATTCTCTGTCATGTTAGTCATTACTTTATCTTAGTCTAATAATGTTCTCAGGTTGATATGTTACTCATTTCCAAGACACTCACTTTTAACCTGCAAAGTATTTAAGAATTAATACCAGTGAGGCATTAGGTGAACTAATTAATCATTAAAATTCTCATTTATTGACTTAATAGTTTCTTTCTGTACACTTGGAATACTGTCCAAATGCTACAAATACAGGTATGCTCATGTAGTTAACCACAATGAAGATCAGTCCATTTATAGTTGCCCTCATCACCACAATATCTACCCACTGAGCAGTCTGACACATCTGCAGCCACAAGGAGAGCAGCATTAAACTGCTTTCTCCTTCCCTGTCTCATAGCACCGGCACTGCTGTTCCCCACCAGCAGGTAACAGCACAGTGGCTAGGGGAGTGAGAGAGACCAGCTAATGAAGGAGACATGGGTCCTCCGCTATGGCTGTGGCAGATCAGAACAGTATCTGTAACCCTGATGAGGCCTCTGTGTCAGACGTGTCCCTGGTGCTTCAAGTAGCTCTGCTGCAGACACCTGGTCCTACTAGGTGGCTCCTTTCATGAATCTGTGTCTTGGGTGATGGAAAACTACCTATTACAAGGTAGAAGTATTACGAGGTACAAGAAGACCACGTTAACTTGAGAAGACCCTCAATTTGAGATATTTAACCCTTCTGAAGCCATTATATAGATCTGAAATTGCTATTAGTCTATCGCACATGAAAACTAAGCAATTTAGTGAAGGTGACTTTATGTCACTCTAGCAGACTAGGGGTTCTAGCCACGGGGTGCATCTGTACTGCCAAAGGCCACAAAGACCCAGGGAGGTCTAGAAAAGAGTGCCTAGAGTCTACTCTGTGTAAAGCTTAGTATCTTCTAAAGTGCCTTGAGAACATACATGACATATAGCTCTTGGCTTAGGTCTTCTTTGAGCTATATGCAGTACACCAGTGGCATTGTAACTATGTAATAGGAAGAGGGCCAGTTCAAAGCTCTTCAGATAAGGAATGATTTTTATCAAAGTGATAAGAGTGGAATCTTTGTATGAAACCCCCCCAACCTGTTCTCTGCCCTGCCAATAGTATGAGAGTTCTCTGTTGGAATGGCAGAGAGCGCTAGGCACAGCAAAGATGTGAGAACTAGACACCCATACTTTCTGTTGGGAACTGTTCCTGAAACAAACTTTCTCCAGAATCAGATCTTGGCTTGTCTAAGAACGAAAAAGCTGGTTCACTTTAAACCAGACTCAAGTGCAAAACAACAGGCACAAAAATAAAATTACTGTGAATCATGGAATTTCACATGTGGACACAAGTACAATGATAAGTATCTTGACAAACATTGTTAAAAGGAAAGGCAAAGTATTTTTGCCGAATTGAAGAATGCAATAAAACTGTTTAAGTCACTAGAAGTAATTAACTAGAAGATTAACAACTGATGTCATGAACTGAGGTAGGACATAGGACTGCATTTTCAGCTTGACATGATGCATATATCTGAAAGTTGGCTATTATTTCCTTGCATCAAAGTCAGGAAAACAGCCACCAATAGGCTTGAAACTCTGCTGTGGAAAACATCAATGAGGGTCAGATCTGATTATGAATGTTTAAAGTATAATGCTAAAATATTCTGCTGTGAAAACAGGAATTTGTCCATAGGATCATTCAAGGCCAACTGGTGTAAAACTTTCTGAAATGCATACAGTGTTAATACCAGGCTCTTGGCACCAGCTGCATAACTCTCAAATATATTCCTATCCAGGTGCATCTTTTCTCAATGTAGAGAAAACTGGACATAGCTTGCCTGCTCATTGAAGCTGCAGCAGAACACTAGTAGTCTTGATTCTCTTTTTGAAGAAGAATTTTATCCCTTGAAATCAAATTAATCTAAGGTTATAGAGGGATAATAGAGGAGCAAACCAGATTCAAGATTAAAAAACAGAAGAAACTTTCATGTTTTGTGATTGTTACATCTCAGATGAAAAATTTCTCAACTATACCTCTGTGTGTGATCAAACCATTATTATAATATATAAGCGGAATATATTTAAAAGCAACCTCATATAAAGTCTGAATTATTAACTGTTCCTGTATGAATCATAAATCATTTAGTTACTAGTAAGCAATCATTTTCTGTTTCAAAATAAATTGTTAACAACCTCATAAAGCTATTATAACAAATGCTAAATAAATGAAAGCCTGAAAGGAGGATCTGGGGAACTACAGGGCTGTTAGTCTGATCCTGGTGCTGGGGAAGGTTACGGACTGATCATTGTGAGTGCCATCATTAAGTTCATCACCTTAGGCCTGGGAGCAGATAGATCAACCCAGATACCTTTGCAATTTCTGTTAGTGTTGATTAAAACTTCTTTTTTTTCCTTTCAAAATAAGATTTCAGAAGTTGCACTAGACACGAAATGAAAAGGTTTCACTCCAAAGCAGAAAGCAGAAACTTTTTTTTTTTTTTTGGCTTTTTCAGTATTTTCTGTGGAGTGGATTCTAATTAGCCCAAGCTGCCTTCAGTCTGTGGCCTCTGTAGTACTCTCAGATGTGCCAGGAGCCTTTCTGTAAGCCATGCTGAGAATTGTCTGTAAATGTGTTCAGTACAGCTCTCACTGATCCTACCAAGCCTCTTGGAAAGCCACCTTACTGTCATTGCATGCAATGTTTCATGGCCCCCATAGAATTATTGACATTCTGCAAAGCATCTTTATAAATACTCTAGGTTTAGTAAATTATCAAATATGTAGGGAAAAACAACAAACACACTACAAACACTCATCAAGTCTGTGCTCACATACTGCAAGCCTTACGTAAAGCAGATAGACTTTTCAGTCCTCCTTCTGCTTATTGTCTGCATCAAACTATCTCAGATAATATTACCGTTCCCTCCTTCAGTTGGCTGACATAGGAATAAGAATTTTGTTCCTCTTTCCGTCCTTTAGACGACTAATTTGTTAACCCTAGCTCTTGAAATGAGACGCTCAAGTCTCAAGCAGGAAGATTATCAAACCTGATGACTTTTTGACTTCTAACTTATATGACATCAGATGTGCAAGTATGAAACTTCTGTCTTTTTTGCAGAGGCTTTCAATTAACATGAATATCAAAATGCAGGCCAGTGAAATATGAGGCTGAATGACAACTGTTTCGCTTTTAATCAGATGAGTGAATGAGGCATAGCATTGCAAAAATATGGTTTATTAAAATACTCTTTTAAAGAGAAACAGATAATTCTGAAAAGAATCAAGTTTTTTCTCTTTGCAGAAAACTAATTTGATCATACTGCTAGTATTAAAAATACCCCTGGCTGATGTCAAAGTGTTTACCAACCTAGAAGCTGCTAAAGTTGTTTTATTCTATCAAATTACTGTGCTTCCTTTCTGGTTTTCATACTGCAGAACAAAATCACTGGAATGCACAACTTACTTAACTACTTGAGCTGACCTGCAGTATATACCTTTCATTAGTCCGTAAAATCTTACAGTGATAAGTTATCTCAAATATCTTAATCTTTTCTTCTCTGTACAGTAAAATAGAAACAATATGTGCCTGATGTTTCAAAACATTTATTTAAAAGAGCTAAAGATAGATTTTCTTTTCTCAGGACACAGTTTTATTTTCAACAAAAGCGGAAGCATAGATTTTATAATATACACATTGAAAAAAACTCACCCATATTACAAATGAAACTGCACCCATTTTGCAACTGAGCAATAAGAAATTTCATAAAATAAATGCATTTCTCCAACTGAAACAAAAATATGATCTATAATTGTATATATACACTATAATAATATAACACTGTAATGGCCACTGACATGTTTCTCCCACTGACACATTGTAACTAAAAGCTGGCACGATAAGTAGGATTACTAGACTGGAGGATTCAGAAGAGAGAAGGGAGCAATAATGCAACTCACAGAAATCCTAATACAGCAATCAGAAAAAAGGTCAATATTTAACCAAATGATTCATTTTTAAAAACAAATTTATTTTTATGATTCTTAAGCCAGTGTTGAATAGGACTGATGGATTATTTCACAGTGGTTTAGACACCATATGTAAGCCAGATTTCCATGGTAGCTCTGTGTCACCTTGGAGATAAACTGAATGAAGACAGTTCATCTGTGGCAAGATCTGAATTGTCTGATTCAGTTTTTGAAGTCAAAACCAAAGGTAAGGCTGCCTCCCAGCCCAGCTTTGAATTAAACTACTGAAAACGGTGCAAATTACAGGGCTTTCCAGAGAGGTCCCATCTAGGTACAGTAAAAGATGTAGACATGGCAGGGACTGAGCTGTGAGGTAATAAAGAGCTGAGTAATGAAAATGTTAATTATCTAAAATGATAAGGCAAAAGCAGACAACTTTTTGAGATACTGAAACCAAAAGGGTATTTGGCTTCACAGAAGTGCAGCAAAATGGCTCATTCTGCAAAGCGTAAGGCTCTTTATAACAGAAAATTACACACAGCCACAATGGGGACTTACCTCCTGCATTGGCCTCTACTCTGCTCTCATGAGATGCACCTGGAGCACTGTGTTCAGCTCTGGGGCCCCCAGCACAAGGAGGACGTGGACCTGCTTGAGTGAGTCCAGGGGAGAGCCATGAAGATGATCAGGGGGCTGGAGCACCTCTCTTATGAAGGCAGGCTGAGAGATCTATGGTTGTTCGGTCTGGAGAAGAGAAGGCTCAGGAGAGACCTTACAGAAGCCTTCTGGTACATAGAGGGGGGCCCTCAAGAAAGCTGGAGAGAGACTTTTTACAAGAGCATGAAGTGACAGATCAAGGGGCAATCGCTTTAAAATGGAAAAAGGTAGATTTAGATTAGATATTTGGGAGAAGTTCTTTCCTGTGAGGGTGGTGAGGCCCTGGCACAGGTTGCCCAGAGAAGCTGCGGCTGCCCCATCCCTGGAATTGTCCAAGGCCAGGTTGGACGGGGCTTTGAGCAACCTGGTCTAGTGGAACGTGCCCCTGTCTGTGGCAGAGAGTTTGAAGCTAGAGGATCTTTAAAGCCACTTCCAACCCAAACCATTTTATGATTCAATGATAACTTTTGGCCAGTAATGAGTTCAATCTTGAGGCCAGAGACTCACAAATACTTGATTTGCAACTGATTTCAAATAGAGCTTCATGTGTGTGATTTTAGCTAAACTATGTAGGGGTCCCCATGCAGTTGCTCAGTCAAAATGACATTTCTACTGTTGAATTAATTTATGTTGAACAGAAAGTGACCTCTTTGGAAGGAACCTTCATGAGAAGTTAGAGAAAAGGTGTTTCTCACCTCATCTTCTCATCTGTGGACAATGCAGTTTTGTACAAACGAAAATCAAAACAACTCATAAGCTTCCTCTCTTGTTCCTCCCTCCAGTAGAAAGTGTTACTGGCTTGTTCCTAAGGATTCACTGATTTAATAGCACACAAGCACTTTTCATAGAAAGCGTGAGAATGCCAAATATTTGTCAGACCCAGGCAGTATCACATAATTACAGATTTTACTGTGTTCTTCTTATAAAGGTCAATGGTTCCTTTTTATTGCAAAGCGCTGCACAAAGAAATCCACCAGTAACAGGAAGAGCATATACGCACGTTCAAAATTGAAGGAAAATCCAAAGGAGCTGTTTAGAATTTGCTAGTATGTTCTTTCTGAAAGTATTAAATTTTTGTGGTCTTAATTGCTGAACATTCCTACTTATCAGGCAGAGAATTTCTTAGCATATATTCTGAAATCAAAGGCATTGGCTTCCACCTACTAAAACAGTATGTTATCAGGACTAAGAAAAAAAGAATATAAATCCCTTGAATGCCCTTAAGCAACACTGTGTTTCTGCATTCTGAAAGCTTTCCATATGTCATGTAATGCTTTCCAAATCATCCAGTTATTCCATGGCAGTATTAATAAAGGATTCATGCATACAAAAATAGGCAAATATGTAAATAAGCTTCCACATAACAGAGGAGGAACTTCAGTATTTATAATTGAGAGTTTGTACACTTTTCAGGTTCAGCAAGTGACATTACATAAACATCTGGAAGATCTTATGCTTATTATCATGTCCATCTCTATAAAACAAGGTATTTGCTTTGTTTATTACTAAAAGCATAGGGGTGGTGGCATCTGACTTGCTCTTGACAGTCTCCTGGATAATATTTTTTCCATCAAACATAAGTAATGCATATTGACTTCAGTGAGGCATCTTGTGGAACAAGGTACTACACAAAGAATGTATAGTTTTTGTTTCAGTTTCAGCTGCACAAGTTCATTTTATTTGTATCCTGGAATTGAAAAACTATATTTTAGTTACCAGAACTATCCTGCATAATGTATGAAGTAGTCTACTTAAAGATACTGGGCAAGTTTTCCTGCCCAGTGAGTTCCCAAACTCCATCTCTCCACTTGTTCTAGATACGTTCATATTTAAATTTCAATCGGTTATTTTAATCTTTTCAATTTCATAGAGTTCCAGAATCATTTATATTGGAAAAGACCTTTAATATCATTGACTCCAACCACCCAATTTGTTTATCATGTGGTAGAATCAGGGGTAGGATACATTATTCTTGTGCTATCCTATGTCTCTCAGGAAATGTTGCTACACTGTAGGGTTAAGTTTAGGGTTGTTTGTTTTGTGTTTTTTTTCTCCTTTATTTTATTTCCTAAATTCACCCTTTTTATATTGGTACAATAGTCTTCCAACTGCCTTTGCCATATAAATGTATAGACTCTTAAGGTTGGATTTGCTTCTGAATTTAGATGTCAACAACTTAGACATTTACATCTGGACAGGTCAAGCCACACGCTGATTAGTCAATGGATAGACACTCCTAGGGCAGAGTTACGAAGTCCTGTTCTAGAATTGAAGCTGTGATGCGATAGCTTGCAAGTTCAATTAATTTTCCTCCTAGAGGGCACAAAAATGGTAAGTTCAGATATATACATTTCATCAAAGGAATCTTAGGATAAAATTTTGATTAGCATCTATGGTAATCAAGATCGTTAACTGGAATTCATAATGCTAAGTCCTCTGGAAATATTTGAAATTTTCATCTGCAGACACTGAAGCTGCACTGATTTTTGAGTGGTGCCAAAGTCTGCAGATAACTCAGTGATAACTTCAAAGCCTAAGTATTTTATTTAAGACACCTGGGTTTAGATTATTTCTTTTTTTGGTTACTTTATCAGGCAATTGGGAACCTAGTTGTTGAAAGTGGTGGATATTGTTTATTCTTTGCAAATTCTAAGTCATTGTATCATGCCTTTTCTTGGCTCTCTTTTGAATACTGGAAATCCTCATCAGCTCCAGTGCAAGTTGCTAAGTAATGGAACATTCAAAGCATGGACAAAGAACAATTGTATACACTATTACTCTGAAAAAATGAAATTCACAAAAAATCTTCCTTTTTATCAATATATTTGTAGTGTTTACTTCAAAAGAAATTGTCATTTTCAGCTTGTGTTATACCATACTGGTGGATGAAGTTAGCAAGGGCAAGTTATTATCTTGTAGTTTATTAGATGCAATCAAGTGTACAAGCAGAAGGGGCATCCTGATGAGAAGTCAGAAGTCTTGAGAAATTACTGTCATTGTGCATGGAACTGAGGTCATGCCTAGAGAGAGGCTTGGATTAACGATCTGTCACTTTCTGTAAACACACATTTCAAATACCATGAACTATCTACGACTGAATGACAATTACTTTAAATGTTTTTTGGTATTATAGCTATAAATATCAATGAGTTTATAAAAAAAAAATGTGCTTGTGAAATATGGACCTTTTTACTTAAAGTATATTAAAATGTTAAATCATTAACTATTACTTACCCTCAGAAAATACATACCAGTAGGTACTAGGAACAGAATCACAGGAGTTATTACATGCATATTTCTTGATGACTGATCGTTTATTAAGTCATCAAAATCCAAAGCAGTGGTGCTCACCCTTCAGCTCTCTGCAACAGTCAATGAAGTCAAAGGGAATTTTTTCACTGGCTCAGAAGGTGGCCAGTTGAGCTTCCTGACCTTCTTGAGATGTGCAGGAACTTCTGGGAAAAAAATTCTCTGAATTGCTCCCTGATTACATTGAATTCTCTGCTCTGTTTAAATATTCTCTAGTTGTAGCATTGATATACACAATTTCACCACAGTTTCTAAGCAAGATTTAGCTTATGTGTGAATGCTTGATGACAAAACTGCCTTCAAAATTTTAATCAGCCAGTGTAATCTATTTTGGCAGGTCAGTGAAAATTGACTCAATCTCCAGGAGCCTGTTTTCTTTTCTGCAAATACAGGACGATAAAAAGTAACTTTCTGCCATGGGTTGTTGATAGCATAAGGGGCTGGTTTTGATTATAGAAGAGATTTTCTGAAATCATAAACAGCCTAGAAGTCTACTCATTAACATGGAAAATACAAGTGACTTTATCTTAGTTCTCCTAACAATCATATCTTTTACAAGGTTATTGTTCCAGGCTTGGAGATAAAGAGAATTTTACTGTTTAGAAAGAGTTTACAAGAAATTCAGAATAAATTCAAGAAGAAAGCAATTAATAATTCAACACTATTTCAGCATAGAAGCCCCAGTGCCTTGGACATTTATAGTCATCCCACTGGTCTTCTTGAAGGGGTAAGTAATCCAATCTAGCATTTAGTTAGTCCTTTCCATCCTTCTCCTCATTGCTCATTTACACAAACATTCTTGTTTAACAGGCCTGCTCACTATGCCACCCTATGTTGCAGCTGCTGAAGTGAACTTGACAAAGTTTCGTCAGACCAAAGACAGATGTCTTTAGTCTAAACACTCTCCATTCTAGCAGCAGTTCTCACACTGCTGTTCTCACAGTGCCCAAAACAGAATAGATCACTTGTTACCAGGAAGGCCCATTTAGTTAAAGTTTGGATGGGTGGTTGCAAAGAGCTATGCTGTTGTAATTTCTCATCCACGACATATAAAGGTAATTTTTTCTTATCATTATGCAAGAAATACAACAGCATTTTAATCTTCTTACCCAAATACCCAATTGTCCAACTACCCTAAATAATTTAAACGACCAAGAGTCAGAATCCCATTTGTACTAACTGTTATGGTATTTTATGTGATGCGGTGAGGTGTCACTTAGTGGTAAGAACTATTTCTGCCATACTCATTTAGCCAGTAACATTTGGCATCTTGTGAGATGCAATCCAGCCTGGAATGCCAGTTCAGAAACCTAGTCTATAAAGAAATACAAAAAACAAAGCCAGAGTCCTAAATAGTACTGGGAAAGAATTGCTGGAGAGCAAATATTTCTCATTTTTAACCTTTTGGAGAAGAAAGAAGAATTAGATAAAGTTATGACACAACATGGAAAGGAGAATAATAGAATGAATCTTGTGGAAATTCAGTTTTGCCTTTTGTCCTTTTGCTGTATAGTAGACATTTAATATTTTCATATCCACACCTCAAATATAGCAATTGTTATTGTGTGTATTTTTAACTGTAGCAGAAATACTGTTAGGTTGTTATGGATAATAATAGGAACAGCTTGAGTTACTATAACAGGTGAATAGTCTGAATATACAGCTTTCAGAATGCCAGTCACTCTACATTTAGAAAATTCAGAGCTGCTTGTTGGTTTGCAGCAATGTTCCCTGCTGCACTGAAATGTGCTTAGAATATACTGTAGTGGAAGACAATCTGGAATTTCTGTTTTTCCCTTCTCAAAAAGACAAATAAAGTGGAGTTTCTTGGGATTTTGATAATTAATACTCTCATTCCTTTCTATTCCTTCTTTAATACTCACGTAATTGTCAACCCACCTCTGGAATCTCCATTTCCGAATAAAGGACAATATAATTCCAGGGTATTGGTCTGCCAGTAGTATTTCTGAGTGCTCAAGTCTGCACTAGGAAAAGCATGAAGTTGCTGCTGGACATTAAAAGACACTTTTCACAAACAGACCAGTAAGGAGAAAATAATTCTAAACCCCAGATATAATTAATTGATTTGTTGGAAGTGAATTATTTATGATTCTCAGTCAAGATAGATGTAGCATTGGCACAAAGCAATTTATAGATATTCTGTACTTTAATTACAACATGCCACCCTCAGACTAAGAACAAGAGACACAGGAAAAAGAAAAAGCAGTCCTCCCAGTTGCCCAGACTGTAGAAGAAGTAATGTATGCTCTGATGAGTTTAAAAAACACTTTGGGGAAAAAAAATAAAATCTATGTTTTATGTAAATGGATAAACTGAACATTTAGTGATAGGACAAGGAGGAATGGCTTTAAGATGAAAGAGGGTAGATTTAGATTACATATAAGGAGAAAATTGTTTACTGTGAGAGTGGTGAGGCACTGGAACAGGTTGCCCAGACAAGCTGTGGATGCTCCATCCCTGGCAGTGTTCAAGGCTAGGTTGGATGGGGCTTTGAGCAACCGGGTCTAGTGGAAGGTGGCCCTGCCTGTGGCGGGGGGGTTGGAACCAGATGATCTTTAAGGTCTCTTCCAACCCAAACCGTTCTATGATTCTATGATTCTAGGAGTTATTGAAAAGTACTTGAGAGACAATGCAGTCCCGCACAGGTTCATGAGGGGAAAGTCCCGCTTAACCAACTTAATTTCCTTTTATGACAAGGTCATTCATCTAGTTTACCAAGGGAAGACAATAGATGTGGATGTTTTTAGCAAAGCTTCTGATACTCTCTCACCAGCCAGTCACCAGAAGGGCTCCCCAGGGACCAATTTTAGGGCCAGTGCTCTTTAATGTTTCTATAAATTATCTGGATGCAGGAATCAAATATACATTAAGTAAGCTCGCAAGTGATACTGAATTAGAAGGAGCTGTGGACGCCTTTGAGTGTAAAGAGGCTCTTCAGAGAGATCTGGATAGACTAAAGAGCTGAGAAATAGCCAACCACAAGGAATTTAACAAGAGCAAGTGCCAGATTCTCCACCTTGGACAGAGTAATCCTAGTTATGTGTACAGATTGGGGGATGAGAGGCTGGACAGAGATCTGGGGGGGCTGGGTTAATGGCAATTTGAATATGAGCCAAGAGTGTGCCCTGGCACCAAAAGGTGCCACTTGGTGTGTTGATAAGGAATGGTGAAGAAATCCTGCATGCTCTCTACGTTTCTGCAAAGTTCATGCAGAGGGAACCAAAACCCTTTTCTTTCACCTCTAGCATTGCCACAGTCAAATGACTGTACGTGGTATAAAAGCCTTTATTGATACGGTCTGAACATACAGATTCATTTACAGGGACACCCTGCAGCGGTGCCCAGTGTGTGGCCGCCATGGGCAGGGACATCCCCTTGGGCCTCCTGGGCACAGGCACTGCCTCAGGGCCAGCACCCCAAAGGCCTTTCTCCAAGGGATGCTGGGCGAAGGGGCAGCAGCAGGGCCGCGGTGGGCAGGGCTGCAGGGGCCCTGTCACCCCGTCAATGCAGCAGCACAGTGCTCTGGGGCAGTATAAAGCCCAGTGCCCTCCCGCATTGCTCTGGAGCTCCAGTGCCAGGCACAGGAAGGATTCTTGCCCCCAGGGTTGATCACGCCAGTGGCATTTTGCTGTTGTTGGAAGCCCCGGGGATAGCTCCACGTGGAGGCAGAAAAGTCAGTGCCAGTGTCTCCTTAGAGGCATAACCAGCTGGTGGACCAAGAGCAGGTCTTGCTCATATGCTCAGGGGGTAGCCGATCGCCAGCGCTGGGGTCAGGAAGGAATTTTCCCCCAAGGCAGATTGGCACTGGCCCCGGGGTTTTTTTAACTTATTCTGAGCACTGACATGAGCACTTGTCAGGGCTCCTCTGGTCCTGGTGCTCTGGGTTATCGCCTGGTGCTCATGCACCATGAAGGTGGCCCCTGTGTCCTGCAGCTGGGGGGGAAGGGCTTTTTTCCCCCCAGGGTGGACTAGCAAGTGCCCCCGGGGTTTTTTGTCTCCTCTGCAGCCGAGCACAGCCCCTTGCTGGGGCTTCTTTGGGCTATTGTGGCCCAAAGGCTGCTGCTCGTGCTCCATGCAGGTGGCCCTTGTGACCCACATCTGGGAGGAGGCAGATTCTGGACTTCCAGGGTGGCCCTGGCATGGTCCTGGGACTTGCTGCTTGTCCTCTGTAGCACTGAGCACCCCCCCTTGTCAAGTCTTCCCTGGCCCATTCTGGCTGGGTTCTTGCACTGCTTTCGCACCACCACGGCACCGCTCCTGTCCCGGCTTTCCTTTTTCAGGCTGCAAGGGATGTCTTTTCAAGCTAAACTAAAGGATGCGTCAGCCTGCTGCTGCTGGCTATGCACGTGCATTGTGTTAATGCATCAGCTTTGAGAGATTTAGAAAAAGAAAATAGAATCTAACCTAAACCAGACTGAAATTAACCAAACTAAGCTAAACTAAACTAAACTAAGACAAATAAAATAACTTTATTTATAAATAAAATACTCTTTCCACCTGTGACCTTTCTGATTTGTGTCTTTGAAAGTGGTTTTGGTGCTGAAATTCCCTTGGCATTTCAGGTAAATAATGGTCTCATCATTATACAACTCATTGTGAGTGCAGGGGGTGGAATGGAATAGAACAGAACAGCTATATGTTATGCATATAGAATCATAGAATAGTTAGGATTGGAAAGGATCTTAAGATCATCTAGTTTCAACCCCCCTGCCATGGGCAGGGACACCACACACTAAACCTAAAGAGCCTATAACCTCCCATTCCAACACTCCACCATGTTTCTGTGATGCCAATGATATCATATCCCTATAGACATGCACACATCTCTAACTCCTCTTGTTTATTCCCCATACTATGCGTGTTTGTATAGAGGCATCTGAGCTGAGCTCCAAGTGAAGCTGACACAATGGCTGGAGCAGCTGAAATATCTCTGCATCACTCCAAGCACTTATTATAGGTGCTGGCAACTGACCGGGAGTGTTGGGATGGATTGATGCCCCCCTCCCCCATACATCTAGTTTAAAGCTGCCCTGACCAGCCTGGCAAGCCTCCTACCAAAACAGCTCTTCCCCTTGTTGGACCAGCTCCACCAGCCTCCAGTAGACCTGACCTCCCAAATTGAGTCCCATGTTCTAAACAGCCAAACCCCTGACTATGGCACCACCGTTCTAACCATTTATTAACCTGCCAAATCCCCCTGGCCTTTTCAAGGTCCTCCCCTTTGACCTGGAGGATCAATGAAAAAACTGAGCCCCAGAGCCCCCAGCCACCTCTCCCAGGGCTCTGGAGTCCTTCTTAACGATTTCCCGGTTACTGCTGTCAGTATCACTGGCACCCACAAGGACCACTAGAAGGCGGTAATAGCCGGCAGGATTTACTAGTCCAGGCAGCGCCTCTGCAACACTCCTGATCCGAGCCCTTGGCTGGCAACACACCTCCCTCGAGACTGGGTCAGGCTGACAGATGGGTGCCTCTGTGCCCTTCAAAGCAGAGTCACCTACTGCTGTGACCCATCGCTTTTTCCTGGAGGCACCAGTAATGAGCCTCTTTACTGGTGCATCAGCAGGATGTTCATTTGGTGCGGTGGGTGTTTCCTTGTTAGCCCCATGCAGAACTGCGAAGCGGTTCTGGGTGGGGATGTCAGAATTTGGAGGAAGCCCCTTGCTGTTAATTGTCCTCTTCCTCCTTTTTTTGTTGTTTGTTTTTGTTACTAGCTCCCAGCTTCCTGGACTAATGCCCTCCTCTTTTTCTTTATGCACTGTGCTGGATGCTTATGGCCCTGAAAGTTTGGGCCCGGAGCAAGCAGTCCAGCTCCCCCTCAGCTTCCCTGACATCTTTTAGCTGCTGACAGTGTCCCGCAGCTCAGCCCCTGCTGCAGGAGGACCTCCACCAGGCCGCACCGAGCGCAGCCCTGCCCATTGCGCACCCTCGCCCCAAGAGACCAGCGGAGGCACTTTGTGCACCCCGAGCTCTGCGCCGCAGCCTCCCCTCCCCTCGGCTCTGCCCGGTGCCGCCGCTGCCGCCGCCGGAGCAGAGCTCCCGGGGCGGGCCCTGCCCCGAGCCGCGCGCTCCCCGCCCCGCCCGCTGCCCGCCCTCGCTGCCGGCGCCACCTGCCGCGCCCCGCGCTCCTCCCGCGCTCCCCGGGGCGGGTTCTCCCCACTCGGGCGGTGCCGCCCTCCCGGCGCCGCCCCCGGTGAGTCCCTGCGCGCGGCAGCGGGGCTGCGGCTCCTGGGCGAGGCCTGGCGGGGGCTCGAGGCTCCCGCGGGGCTCCCGGCGCTCAGAGCTCCGGGGTTGAAGCGTCCACTCTGGGAATACTCGCCTCGGCAAATGAGCAGAGGAGAAGAGAAAGAGAAGAGAAAGCTGAGGAGTGACTTCATCACAGTCTACAAATTCCTTAAGGGCGGCAGCAGAGGGGGAGGTGCTGACCTCCTCTCTCTAGTGACCAGCGATAGGACATGTGGAAATGGAGTGAAGCTACGCGAGAGGAAGTTCAGATTGGACATTAGGAAAAGGTTTTTCACTGAGCAGATGGTCAGGAACTGAAACAGGCTCCCCAAGGAAGTATTCAAGGCATAAGCTGGTCAGAGTTAACAAGTCTCTGGATGCTGCTCTTAGTCATACGATTTAGTTCCAAGTAGTCCTGTGAGGAGCGGGGAGTTGGACTTTATGATCCTTATGTGTCCTTTTCAACTTGAGATAGTCTATGATTCTAAGAGTCTGTGTATTTTGTTCATTAATTCCACATATTCTGGGTTACCACTAAGTGTGAGAGGGTAGAGATATATACAAGGTAGGACGTATATTTGGCTGTGGGCACTCTTCATGGTGAGTTAAAGAAATATGTATACTTTGAATAGCATTTAGTCTTATTTAAACTATGTCTTTTTCAGACATGAATGTTAAGTTTAGGGGTGGGGTTTTTTTTCTATCCCCCCCGCCCCCCGCTAAAAGTGGAACAGTAGGAATCAAAATTTTTTAGACAAGCTGAGAGTGACATTTATATCAATTGATGGTATAGCAGTAAGTAAAAGCTTTGAAAAATTCACTGATGCGTGTGGGAGGAGCACATTGTAGAAGTGCTAATAAAGTCTCTTCCTCTGAATCTGTCAGAGTGTGTGCCAATTCTGTCCCAGTCAGTCCCAGGAGAATTTGACGGGATGCTTCTAAGAAGTGAGGTTTCTCACGTGAATGGCGGAAAACTCGTGACTTTTGATTTATTTGCCTGGGTTTGTCAGATGGTTGTGAAAAAATGGGTACAGATTTGTTAGTAACTGGCATGGCTGGGGTTCACACAAAGAAAATTTAAAAATACAGTTCCCTTTGGAAATTGCTACTTAGCTCATAAAAGGAACGGAACTTGTTTCAGCATAAAAGGTATAGGAGATAGATAGATAAGCTACAGTGCTTTACTTAGAGGGCAGCTCTTCCAAAATGTGAAGATTATTGGGGGAAAAATAGAAACATGCAAAAAATGTATCAGTTGGTCTATAAAAACAATCTGTAAAGTCTATATTCTGCACACAGAAACAAATAGAAAAGTATAAAATCAAACTCTTAAACAGAACGCCGAAAGAAGATGGAGAAAATGCAAATGGGCTTAACGTTATCATAGAATCAGAATAGTAAGGGTTGGAAAGGACCTTAAGATCATCTAGTTCCAACCCCCCTGCCATGGGCAGGGACACCTTGCCCTAAACCATGAGGTCCAAGGCTCTGTCCAACCTGGCCTTGAACACCGCCAGGGATGGAACATCCACAACCTCCCTGGGCAACCCATTCCAGTGCTTCACCACCCTCACTGTAAAGAACTTCTTCCTTATATCTAATCTAAACTTCGCCTGTTAAAGTTTGAAGCCATTACCCCTTGTCCTACCACTACAGTCCCTAAGGAAGAGTCCCTCCCCAGCATCCTTATAGACCCCCTTCAGATACTGGAAGGCTGCTATGAGGTCTCCACGCAGCCTTCTCTTCTCCAGGCTGAACAGCCCCAACTCTCTCAGCCTGTCTTCATACGGGAGGTGCTCCAGCACTATTGTCATCCCCATGGCCCTCCTCTGGACTTGCTCCAACAGAATCATGTTCTTTTTATGTTGAGGACACCAGAACTGCACACAATACTCCAAGTGAGGTCTCACGAGAGCAGAGTAGAGGGGCAGGATCACCTCCTTTGACCTGCTGGTCACGCTTCTTTTGATGCAGCCCAGGATACGGTTGGCTTTCTGGGCTGCAAGCGCACGCTGCCGGCTCATGTTAAGCTTCTCATCAACCAACACCCCCAAGTCCTTTTCTGCAGGGCTGCTCTGAATCTCTTCTCTGCCCAACCTGTAGCAGTGCCTGGGATTGGCCCGACCCAGGTGTAGGACTTTACACTTAGCTTGGTTAAACTTCATAAGGTTGGCATCGGCCCACCTCACAAGCGTGTCAAGGTCCCTCTGGATGGCATCCCTTCCCTCCAGCGTATCAACCGAACCGCACAGCTTGGTGTCATCGGCAAACTTGCTGAGGGCGCACTCCATCCCACTGTCCATGTCGCCGACAAAGATGTTGAACAGGACCAGTCCCAACACCGATCCCTGAGGGACACCACTTGTTACTGATTTCCAACTGGATGTCGAGCCATTTACCACAACTCTTTGCGTGCGGCCATTGAGCCAGTTTTTTATCCACCGAGTGGTCCATCTATCAAATTGATGTCTCTCCAATTTAGAGACAAGGATGTTGTGTGGGACAGTGTCGAACGCTTTGCACAAGTCCAGGTAGATGACGTCAACTGTTCCGCCCCGTCCATCAGTTCCGTGGCTCCATCATAGGAGGCCACCAAATTGGTCAGGCAGGATTTCCCCTTAGTGAAGCCATGTTGGCTGTCACCAACCACCTCGTTGTTTTTCATGTGCCTTAGCATGTTTTCCAGGAGAAACTGTTCCAAGATTTTGCCAGGCACAGAGGTGAGGCTGACTGGTCTGTAGTTTCCCGGGTCTTCCACCTTCCCCTTCTTGAAAATGGGGGTTATATTACCCTTCTTCCAGTCATCGGGAACTTCCCTGACTGCCACGATTTTTCGAATATGATGGACAGTAATCACCATAATTGAAATTGATTTTGTTAACATTTTCAGGATCTGCTGCTTTAAACAGCCTGAACCACACCTGATGTAAACAGTTGTAACTCACAGCCCACAATCTCTACCATCCCATACTAACCTTTCAGTCAGCTGAGTCTTTATATCACTTGTGCTGGGAAGCAATTCAGACCACTTATCTGAGATTGTAGTTGTTCCAGGAATACATAGATTACCCATACATGGCTGTTCAAGTTCAAATGGA
The DNA here is from genome assembly GCF_004027225.2 of Strigops habroptila. Taxonomy (NCBI): domain Eukaryota; kingdom Metazoa; phylum Chordata; class Aves; order Psittaciformes; family Psittacidae; genus Strigops; species Strigops habroptila. The sequence continues at coordinate 43,035,399 of NC_044282.2, read as the reverse complement.
CAGTAAAATCTTGAAAGTTACTTTATTGCTTTCTGTAAGCCTTTTATTTTCATGTACAAAGGTACTCAGAAGGACCACATTTTAAGGTCAAATACTTGAATTTTCCAAAATTAAATTTCAAATTGCATCTTCAGTAGTGATTTTCATAGGTCACACTTGGTGCTTATCTTTGGCTAGGTGATGATAAAACACTGACTGTAGTATATGAATGTAGTATTTGGACTGGCCCATTAGTTATCACCGGAGTGTCTTTGAAAACACCTGTGAGAAATTGCACTGAACGTAAGGGCGACAAAGCTTTAGTGAGAAGGAAAGCTCCCGTGAGGAGTAAGGAGACACAAGAACAGTAAGAATTGGGAAGGAACTTCAGTAAGAGAAACTTTCAAAAGTGTATAAATACTCTTATGAAGAATATGGTACAGTTCTTTTGAGTCCAGCCTTCAGATGAGTTGAACAGCTCTGCAATAATTTAACAATAAAGTTTAATTGTTCATTCCTGACATTTACAATTGTTCTCATTTCAGCTTCTTTGCTTGCTGTTTATTCACTTTGAATTCTAAAGTAACTATTGGATAATCCTGAATTCTTAATGACAAGTACAGTACTAGATTATAAAGAAATCTGACAAAATAAAAAAAAAAAATAATAAATCCTTTCTTCTTGGCAGATCTTGGAAAACTCACAATGGCAAAAGTAAATTGAGGTATGTCATGTACATACACTGCAATAAAACACACGATTTCAGCAGAGATGCACATGGGTTAATTACCTGATATTAGTGCTAGTAGTGTGGCAATAGTTGAAGACAACATATAACCATGTCCTCAGTGCAGTAGAGAGCAGTTTGTCAGATTTGTGACCAGCATCAGACAGGACTCTGCTAGTAATCAGTACGGTTAGGATGAAAATTAGAAGCCCTTTCCACAACAAACCTCTGTGATTCTGAGCATTGATAAAACCTCCTTAGTTGTTTAGAGGAGCCCAGTTAGTTTGTGGAATTCTACAATATGTTGTCCTATGAATCTTTGAAGAGAGAGGACAGGACTGTCTACAGCAGTGACTTCTGCTCTTATGTTGCTGTATCTCACAGATCAAATATTCTATAGAAAAAATCTCAATTTTTAAGAAAAAAGGGAGATATTTTACTCTATCTGGAGGCTGGCCTATTTTATATTAGTAGATTTTTATAAATAAGATGTTGAGGAAGGGAATATATCAACCAGGAGCGATAGACTAGTGTAGTGTTTGTTCAGAAATCAATAGATGCCGCCTTCATCAGAAGAGACATCCTATGAGGAGCAGTGAAGGGCTTTAGGCTGTCTAGTTTAGAGAAAAGGAGGCTAAAGGAGAAAAGGAGCCTCATTGCTCTCTACAGCTTCCTGAGGAAGAGAACTGGAGAGGGAGGTGCTGAGCTCTTCTCCCTGGTATCTGGTGACAGGAAGCATGGGGATGGTTTGAAGCTGCATCAGGGAGGGTTTAGGTTGGACATTAGGAAGCATTTCTTTAGTGAAAGGGTGGTTAAACATTGGAACAGGCTTCCTAGAGAAGTGCTCAGTGCCCCATGCCTGTCACTGTTCAAGAGGCATTTGGACAATGCACTTTATAACAAACTTTAACGTTTGGTGAGCCCTGAAGAAGTCACGGAGTTGGACTCAATGGTCGTTGCAGATCCCTTCCAAACAAAATATGCTATCCTGTTCGTGGGCCCTGTTTTGACCATCTGTAAATCAGCGATGATGCTATTGAATGCATTTATACATTTTTTTTCAGGTTTAACAGTAAAAATCAATAAAGAAGAGCCTTTGAAAACTGTTATCACTCCACCAAGCAACATCCCATGAGAAGCAATGGAGCAAGCCACAGAGACTGAAGGTTTTCCTTGACAGTTATGTACTGAGCACAGTTGTTCTGTTTTCATTTAATTTCACTTCCTGTCAGATGCAAGAAGGATACCTGAGAAGGAATGAAAGATTAATAAATTAAAGGTTTATATTTTAGGAAAACCTGGTTTAGTATTTTCAGACATTGATCTTCTGTGTGAAGACTTAGTTCACTATAATAGAGGAACTTGAACTACAACTTAGAATTCAGTAATGCTGTGTAAGAATTCTTCGAAAGTTGTTTCTTCTGTGAGTTTGTCTTGGCATCAATGAGCTTTCAAAATAGTAATATCACATTGGATAACTTCATTTTAATAATTTGATACTGCAATTTCATAATTCCTGGCCCAGCCTCCTAAATCTTTAAATAGCAGCAATATAAATCTACAATGAATAATTTTACAAGGTACTAAACCCAGATGCTTAGAGACAGTAGGCAAATTCTACATATGCCAGAACAGCCTCATAAAGTTCCTCATAGACTAACATGCCCTTGGATCTATTCCAAAAATTGTCTTGTTTTGAAAAGTACCCTAGCCTGAGGGGTTTCACAGTTCCAATGCCAGGAAAGAGGTAAAATACCCACAAAGAGAAAGGACTGTAGAATGCCATCATTCTGACATATCTTTTTAAAGGAGGCCATCTATCAATGTTTTTATCCAATGATGGAGAAAAGGAGAAAGGAAAAACCCATAGCAATTCATGCCAGAATTAGATGCTGATGAGTCTTTGATTTTATTCTGTATGCTTCATGATTACATTTTGCAAGTCCAGAATATAAGCGTGAAACAAGATACATCTAATCCGGTAACACTATCTGCTGCAGCATACACCTAAGGTCACAGATCCCTGCTGCCTCTCATTCATTTACTGCCAAGTAGAGAGCCAAGATAACAACATGAATGTCAGGATAGCCTGCTATCACTGGTTTTCAACTCCTGATGATGTTTTTATCATGCTTTAACAAAAAGGCACCAATATATCACTAGAATTTCCACTAGCAAGATTGAAGCAGACAGAGCCTTGGCCATATGAGTAATGGCCAGCAGTGGGATCTGATTTCCCAGTGAGAAGGAGACACAAAGCCAGCAGTACCAGCGTCTGCCCTAGAAAAAGCCTCACGACAGAGTTCAGGGGCTTTTCGGGGATGGTTGTCATGCAGCTCTTAGAAACCAGCTCACCAGCTCTATCTCAGTCTGAACTACTTTGTATAGATCTTGTTGCTCTTAACAGGGCAGATTTGTGATTTTGAGATTCAGAAAGTTTTTCAATACATGTAACAGCCACAATTCCTTAAGTGGCAGAAACACACACAGAATACTGGTAGAAATGAGCACCCATAATGTATCTGACATCACTCTGCTCAATTTATAGTCATTAAACACCTGTTGTCTTAATTATATTCAGTAATTTGAGCAATTACTATGCTATCATTTGACAGAAATAAAATACTGTTTTCTCTCCCTGTACATACTTAAAAGAAGGACAATACCCAGAGATACTATACCTATTTAAAACATTCCATAGACACCCCTATCATGACGTGTTGCTTAAAAGTAAGGTTAAGTTTATTACTGTACAGAGAAATGCTTTAAACCATGATCCATAGATTACTTAGGAACTTAATTCTTTTTAGACGTTTCTCATAGATTATAAGTGTCTGTAAAGTGTTTGAAGCCTGAAGTACCTGTCCTCCCAAATGCTTTCCTAGATTGTGGTCCCTGTTATTTGCACAGAATTACTTTGAGTTGCACTTAGAAATAATGTTTTTAGTAAGTGTTTTTAGAATGAAACAACATTTGTAAACTGTTTTTAATGCACTGCTAAATGTTCAATTTAATTTGATCTTTATATTATTTGTTCTATGGTAGCAAATAAACATTTTGTGTTACTGGATCACAAAAAAATCCAACCAAACAAAAAACTTCATAGTTCTTTCTTGCCATTCCAGTGTTATCAGTGTTCCTGAGAAATAAATTTTGTTTATGTATTTATCTAACTAGACTGAATTACCAAGCAAGGATATGAGAGATAAAGGGAAATAGTCATAAATGTGGGAAGTTCACATAATAGGGTCCTTTTTAATTTGACAGAAATATCCTTAGGCCTATATGACATGTTGTAATGTTATAATGATAGGGAAATTTGTCATCAGATATTCAGCCTATGCATTGGCTCTGACAAACATCCTTTATGCTGTTTTGCTGAGAGAAAAAATCCAAAAATCGTCTGCCTTACATGTCATGTTCAGTTCACCAAAGTACCAAGTTTAGTTTTAGGGTCTTTCTACACTAGTGGACCCAGTGGAGAAAGATACGCATGCCTGTCACAATTACCCTCTAGAGCAATTAATTTCACCTGCCTATTTTAGAAAGGGATAAAACTACTGGGAATCCAGCTTCCCTCTACAGATTATAGAGAAAATAAAAGAAATTCCATAGAACTAAGATTTCATTGTTAGATAGTTAAGTGAGAATGATTCTCTACTCTAAGAACATACAGATGATGGTATTGCAAAAGAGATTTATGGAGAGTCTAGAATGCAAGCACTGTACTCCCAGTAACATCCCTTTACCATCTGTCATTTACAGCTCTTAATCAGTAGTTAATAAACCATGAGCCTTGTGTAAGGTTATTAGGATTGAAGAAGGGCTGAAAATAAATAAAGGAAAATTGCAAGTGGGCTGTGTAGGCAAAGTCATTCAGCCTGTGGTTGGTGGACCGCATATGCTTTGTAAAGCATCTGGAAATACTCTACAAAATTATTAGAAAAACCAACATGTCTGCAGACATCGTCAGGAGCTAATCCTTGATGGCAGATGTCATTCATTCATTAGCAGAGCAATTGCAAATTCTTAAACAGTGGCAGTAATGCGGTCCATACCTGAAGGTTTGGTGTTTCTGCAGATAAAAAAACCCAACCAAACAAAACCCCAACCCTATTCAAAACAGCAGCTGTCTGTGTAACGAGCTGTGTTTAAAAGAGTGGCTGCATTGGGAGACCTCAGAGTTAGAAGCACCATGAAAAATTAACCACCTTCTTAGTTTTAACAGTAGTTTCTAAGCTAATGTCAAGGAGTGATTTGTTGCAGTAGACACATTACCTCTACAGCTATTGTGCTTGTGCTATTATGGGCTGCATTTTTGATTCCAAGGTCTTCATTCTGGACAGTACTTTCAACAACACGCTTATTTTTTAAATGCTCTAATCAGTCCTACATTGTTATTTTTTCTTAAAGTGATTGCCATAATCATATTACCATTTAAGCACATTAGCATTTAAAAGCTCTCAATCTAGATTCTCAAATTAATGTCTTGTGTTTTATTCAAATTTTAGCAGGTATCGCAATAGTAGATAAGTAAATCATATTATTGTGAAAATGTAAAACAGAGTGCAAGAAAGGACTACAAACTGTCTGAAAAAGGGCTTAAAAGGCCTTCAGTTCAGTAGGGTGTGTATGCTTTCCTGCATAAGAAATTGAAATGGGAATTAAGATCAGAAAATTTAAAATCATTTCACATTGATCTATTCCTTATTCACAGTAGTGTGTATTTCCCTTTGAAGCAGAAACACTCACAGAAGTGTAGAAACATGCACAGTTTATTCATTAGCTTTTCAACAGCCCATGTTTGTGAAGCCTATCAGATTGATGGTTTGTCTTTCACAGAACGCAACAATTCCTTCAACATACCATAAATTTGTGTGTTTTAAAAGTCTTTTTTTTTTTTTTTTTTTTTTAGGACAGATGATAAAACAATTAAATCAGGGTTTTGGTTTTTTTTCAAATTTAAAGAAAATTGCAATAAAAAGTACCAGCTAGCTAGGCTGATCCTCTATGTTTCCCTTATACCTTTATTAATGGAGATTTAAAAAAAACATATATCCTGATAGTTTGGGCTGTATTCAAAGAAGGTGAATATGTTTTACATATCTGAGGGTTTTATTATGTTGGACACTTACAATGTTATGGTTTTTTTCTTCCTCAACAGGCAAATATTATTTTCCCCAATTGCAGAAAATAGATCCCATTAGAGAAACTAAATGTTGGATGTTCTACATCATAAGACAAAATTTAAATTATTTTCTCTATGTATTTTATAAACCATCATTGTATCTTCTCCATTCAGTAAATTCATCACCCTTCCCTTCCTTATGCATGGTGTATTTGTAAGGTAAAGTATGCCAAATTAAACCTGATGTAGAAGTTAAAAAAGATGCCTGAGGCAATTTCGCAATTAATGACTGCAAAGAAAAAGAGGCCTCGCATCCCTCCTCCCTTAGTGTGCTCTTCCCTTGTATTACCATATCTGTGTGGTTTTACTTTTCCTGAAGCAGTGTGTCTGGTACTCAATAGGTATGTTTCTGTGCCAGTTCAACTCACTGATCCTGCAACAAATAATCCAGTAAAAAAATAAAGACATTTCTGCCAGATGAGATTAATTACATCACAGAAGGCTCCAGCTAGCACCAGAGTGGCACATGAAAATATATGCGATCTCATACAGCAGTTCAGCTAGCAGGTGTTTTAGTGTATTGAAATAAGAAAACCCAAAAGATTCAATTACTAAATTTATAAACCATTTTCCTAAAAGCTTAAATTATATTTTCAAAATCTGTACTCTTTTTTACACTTACCATTTATTTCACCTAAACATCTATTTATTAGTTATTTATACATTTATTTCACTTAAACAAATGAAACTGTTCCTGCGACGTGGTTGTTGTTATAAACAGTATCTAGAAAGAGTTAATCTAAGTAACTTGTTGATCATGAGTCTTTTCACTTTCAGCAGCATCATTATAGAAAGCCATTTGCATGGGTTTTTGGTATATGAATATTTGAGATACTTAGTTTTGTGTTGATGGCTCTCTGCAGATGGCTGTGTTGCTTTCCATGGAATTGGCTGAGCAAATGTTCTCAAGTGAGAACATTACAGTTTGCATATTCAGGTTGAATATCTGACAAAATGTACTTTCTACAAGTTTCAGAGTCCCCTTTTGCTTTCTGCTGAAACAGCATTTAAGAGCAAAATATACTCATTTAGGCATGAGCAAAATGGATTGTTTTGACTAGCTGTGCTGCACATAAAAATGGACAGAATATAACCTAATGGCACATGAAATAACAGTTTAGCAAGCAACAAAACTATCCTCAGATTTGCTGAGATTTCATATTTATGGTCATATACTGAAGCTGGAGGCTAGCTGCAAACTATATAATGACCAGTTGTAAACATCATGTTGTGAAGTTATTGCTTAGCTTTCTTGCCATGAGTCACTGTGAGGCAACACAAGGAAGGGAGGAAGGGAGGGAGGAAGGGAGTTTCAATACTAACAAAAAAAAATCAGGCTATCAAGGAGTTACTAACAAGAAACCCAGCAACACGTCACCTAGAAAGTGTGTTTGCTAGAGCCCTAAGCTGAAGTGTTATCAAGGTAATGGCATGGGCAAGAATTTTCTTTGCAAGGGATAAAAAAATAGTGTTTGCAGGAAAGAGTCCTCCTGAAAATCACATGCAAGCAAGCAAAAAGTGGTGATTAATAAAATGAGGATGCTAAAATTCAAAGAGGATAGTGCCTATAGATCAGCTAAAATGAAGAATACTAGGTATCACTGGAGACAGCAAGGCAGAGATTGTGGTTATTTATGCTGCCCACACGGAGTGCACAAGGCTGTAGTGCTAAGAATACAAGGAGGTAATACTCAAGGAGTCAACTGGCTGTGTTCTCAGAGCAGCTACACTTTCTGGTTTTGATCACATTTGTTACAGCTACAGGTTGGGCAGAGAAAAGATTCAGAGCAGCCCTGCAGAGAAGGACTTGGGGGTGTTGGTTGATGAGAAGCTTAACATGAGCCAGCAGTGTGTGCTTGCAGCCCAGAAAGCCAACCGTATCCTGGGCTGCATCAAAAGAAGAGTGACCAGTAGGTCAAAGGAGGTGATCCTGCCCCTCTACTCTGCTCTTGTGAGACCTCACTTGGAGTATTGTGTGCAGTTCTGGTGTCCTCAACATAAGAAGGACATGGAGCTGTTGGAGCAAGTCCAGAGGAGGGCCACGAGGATGATAAGGGAGGCTGGAGCACCTCCCATATGAAGACAGGCTGAGAGAGTTGGGGCTGTTCAGCCTGGAGAAGAGAAGGCTGCGTGGAGACCTCATAGCAGCCTTCCAGTATCTGAATGGGGCCTATAAGGATGCTGGGGAGGGACTCTTCCTTAGGGACTGTAGTGGTAGGACAAGGGGTAATGGCTTCAAACTTTAACAGGGGAAGTTTAGATTAGATATAAGGAAGAAGTTCTTTACAGTGAGGGTGGTGAAGCACTGGAATGGGTTGCCCAAGAAAGTTGTGAATGCTCTTCCCTGGCGGTGTTCAAGGCCAGGTTGGACAGAGCCTTGGGCGACATGGTTTAGTGCAAGGTGTCCCTGCCCATGGCAGGGGGGTTAGAACTAGATGATCTTAAGGTCCTTTCCAACCCTTACTATTTATTCTATGATTCTATGATTACTTGTAGGGAAGTGACCAGTGCTTGATAATTAATATTGGCTGCTTATGAGGAAGCTATATTATTCCATGAATAATGAGTCATGGAATAATTCCATGACATGATGAGAGTCATTACAAGACAAGAATAGGCAAGACAAGAATAATTCCATGACAAGAGCCATTACCAGACCAACATAGACCAGTGCAGAAATGGAGGACACTACTTCTGTTTCACTGCCAGAGAAAGCATGTAAGCAGTCGTTGTTCAGAAGTAGGAAAGCCCTGGAATTCATTAGATAGTGCCCATTGCTTTCCAAGGTATGAAGCATCTTATTTACAGTTCTAGAGCTTATTTATTTAGGGCTATTTATTGTCTTCTGTAGAGTGTTTTAAAGCCAATGTTGGTATGCATGGTTTTCAGCTAACTCTCTTCTATGGCAAATGTGTGTAGATGAAATTTCCAGTCTGTATTACTTTTCATAGCAATCCCCAGGGCAAATTCATCTCAAAAGTCGGGGAAGAGATAGAAAGAACTACACCTTCTAAGGTTTTCCAAAAACATCTGTTTTGACAGACTTTTTACAATACAGAGGTAATACTCATTGAGTAGTTTTCTTCAGAATATTTTGCTTACAAGAACTCTCTACATTCCAAAACACATTTCCACTTCAAGTCCAAACCACAAATCAAAACCATGTTTTGTAGTTTTGGACACTTTTATATCAGACCCTTAAAAAGTGCAATTATGTCTTATAGGAACACTTCAGATTAGACATTCCTAATATATTATCACAATGCTTTCCTTTTTAATTTCTGAAAATGCTCTCACAAAATTAAGAAATGTTTCCTATCCATTTATTTCTATTAAGCCTACAACAACAAAACCAAATAATCACACTGATTTCAACAGAATAAGGATGTGACCTTCTATGAATAAATAAAGCCTCTTCAAATTGGGTTGTTTCCTGGCAGTTTAAAAATAACTCCTATCTGGTATGTCTCTCAGTAATGTAACTAAAATCTCTGAACTAGACTTTATGTGCTACAGTATTTATAACAAGGCCCTCAGGAAGGTTCTGGAGCATTTCTGGCTATCAAACAGGAAGATGAACTTTTTAAAATAATTTGAAACATTAAGAAGAAGATCAATGTTTTGCATAATTGAAACCCTATACAGCATAGTTTGTACAAATGTATTTTAGTGCAGGTCAACATCTGAGCTGTATAGGTTTGAATGAGCAAGTAAGAAAAGTAGGTCTAAGAAGAAATAGCAGTAAACCGACACATGTAATAGTCTTTTGTGAAACTAAAACATAAGCAGGAGAACCTAAGGCAAAATAATGCATTTAGTTCAAATATACTATGATTATTAAAAAGAATAAGGGTTGTTATCTTAGTACTATCTCTGATTTGAACTTTGCAGTCTCATCAGAACATAAAATGAAGAAATGTTCTGCATTTTAATACTACTGCATTCATAATATGGCCTGCAGGGGCCACTGTGATCATCTTATCTGACCTGCATAGCAGAAGCAACAAGAATTCACTGAGTTCAATCTTTTTTGAAATAGAGAATGAGAAATTTTTACTTCCATGAGTCCATGATTTTATGACAGACATTCAAAATGTTCTATAAGAAAATCTGGGAAAAGAGAGGAGTGGTGAGTATAATAGACAGTTGTCACTAGGCATAACTAGAGCTGTCATTTTCCTTAAGCCTACGCAGGGAGGCATCGCATACTTCTTCAGTCCTGGCTGTGCTCTGGACTCTCATCATCATTTTTTATACAGCTAATGGAGATTTTTGAGCAGAAACTCCAGCGAATTCAATATAGCTTTCATTACGTGGCATTTATATACCTAAAATTATGGGTTTGGATTTTCATATAGATTGTGGGTTTTAAATGACATTTAAAGTCCATCTTGCCCATAAGAACCAAAGAATGAAATTCCACTTCTTTTTGTGCCTCACTGAAAAGTATGTAAGACTGTTAAAACAATGCTTATTAAAGTAATTAAAAACCTATTTATTTTACTTTATTTTACAGTTTTATGCCTAATAAAAGAATCATCTTTATTTTCTAGAAAGTGCATGAACTACTAAAACAACCTTTGTGATGCTATTCCAGAAATACAAAGGAATAATGTTAACTATCAGAACCTGTCTGTCTTACTTGTTGAGACTCACATGTCTGCATCTATTCACTTCTCAGAATTGTTCCATAATTTATTGAAACCAATTTTTCAAAATGCAGTTATTAATTAATGAAGAAATATATACCTGACTTTCTAGATGAGTGCAAATTTTGGTACTGCTTTACCAAAGCAAAGTCACCGCTTCAGCTGTAAGAGCTTCTCCATGTTCATCTTGATTCTTCTGATAGTGTTAGTTGATGACTTCTCAGAAGGAAAAGTTGGACACATTTTCTTAGAAAGACTTTTCTTGAAATTTGCTCTAGTAAAGCTCCATCCCCTGTTTTTTAGATACAGAGAGTGTAAAGCTAGAATTTGCAATTTGAAAGAATTCATGCACTTCAGTATATTTCTTATATGGCCCCCTACCTTGAGCAGAAAAATGTCCTCCAGCTGATCCTTAAACACTGTGCTAAAGTGTTAATTTAGTTTGTAACCCATTGATAGTTCAGCTAGTACTCCATAATCATGGGAATGGACATGGCAGGAAAATACGAACTTAGAGTCAGTCTTAGTCAGCCAAGTAAATGTTATGGCTAGAATTTTCTTTTTGCTTTGTATATAGTTTTGGGTTTTAAACAATTTTTAACACTGAAATGGGATTGAGGCTAAAAAATGCTTTCTTGTTAAAGCTGTTAGGGGAATGGTGAGATGCAGTAGTGAAATTTTACTGGTAAAAACACATCAGATTTCCCTCTGGCTAGAATATAATATTTGCTTTACAACCAAATAACAAGTTAAATTGCTGAATAGAAAGGATGAGGTTATTATTTCTGATTATAAGAAAAGTGGTATGATTTTTCCTCTGGACTTCCAAAGGCATCTTTAAGATATCTGTGCTAAACAGATTTGTGTCTGAACTCAGACAGGGCAATAATAAAAACTGACAGTTATATAGCATATTCCAGGCAAAAATATCAGTAAATTCTGCAAACTAATTAAAAATTGTATTTGCAGGGGTCGCTTTCCCATCACTGAAATCTTGACAACTCTACAGTGAAAATCAGCAACACTTTCAACAAAAACACAGAAATCAACATGTTCAACATTGAAAATTAAAAATGCTGTGTCCCCTTGAAACTTTCAGTATAAATTTAGCTAGGCAGAAAACATAAGGTCTAGTGTAATTTAGCCAGAACATTAGGTGAATGCTGCGAAAACAATCTGGATCATTATGTGTTTAGAAAAAAAACAAACATAATGTCTTAAAGAATGAGCACATATATCTGCTTTTCATTCAGGGTCACTAAACAACTGAGCTAGAGCAATCTCTGTATTTGCACCTTGTACTAAAACTGGATTGTGCAGAGGTGAAGTTGCTGAAGACTCTCAGTATAAATGCTCCAGAGCAATGGGGCTCAGCAAAGGCTATGGATCAGCTCTGTTTTGTCTGTCCTAGGCCTTTAAAGAGCAGTAGCCTTATTACAATGCTGAAGTACACAATGCTGATGTTCCTAAAAATCATCAAAGTATTCTCATCCGGAAGGTTTCTCATCAGCCTCCCCTAGCAGGAACTGACCCCGTATTGAATGAATGGACAATTTTCCTCTGACATGCTAGAGCTCACATGTCAGCTCACATGCGCACCATTTTCTTACAGACAGCTCAAGGTCATGTTGTCATTTAGTAGATGACAATTTTGTACATTCATAAATAGACTAGGAAGATGGCAAGAATAAGTGTGTGCAAGGGTGCGTGTATGAGACACATGAAAAGTGCCCCTGCAGAAGACAAGTCGATATCAAACCCCCAGAGTAAAGGACTGCCTCCAGGACTTTTGCTATTAGAGGATGGTCTTCCTGTCAGTGGAGATGGCATTGAATGAATGAAGAAAACGAAAAGTAATTCCATCAAGCTCTTCAAATAGCCAAAATAGGTAATCACAAATTTAGGCATTAAGAAGTAATTCACAAGAAAATGCTTTACTTCATTTTGGTTTTCTAGCCTCTTTTGGCCCTTTCTCAGACCTCATGCTACACTTATATCAGAAAATATTACCAGCACAGGTAGCCTACCTGTACAAATAATGTGCTTCTAAACAATTGACATACCTGTACAAATAATGCTCTTCTAAATAAGATAATTTAAAATCAGTATTTATTTTTCATATATATTTTTTAAATTAAGATTAAACGGAGTTACTTTAAAAAGAAGTTGTATCATAAATACAATTCTCATTTAATTTAATTTTAATTTATATTCTCCTTTTTTTAAAATCTCTTCAAAATAATTGTCTTCTATTTCCTTGTCATTACCTTGGTAATTTCCTCCTGCTTGATTTAGAAAATGGTATTCAGGAGGGCAGTAGAGGATGAATAGATTAAGATATAATAATTCTGTTTATTGTTTTACAGATTACAGGGAGCAATTTGTTTTATGAAGCAGCACAGAACAAAACTGGAAATTAAAGGTCTCCCAGTGTGCTCCACAATTCTCTTCTGAATTAAAGATTAATTAAATACTTAAAAAAAAAAAAAAAAGTAAATGTCAGCGGCAGAGAGCTGAAATTAAAGAATATAGAATAACTATTACAAGCATAGCTGAGGCAAAATAATTTTAAATATTATCATAGGTAATGCGTAATAATGTCTGAAAAACAATCTTCTCTTTTTTAGATCCAGGTTCAGCCTAAAAAGGTATTGATATCATAACAGTGATATGTTGGTGCATACTTAATTATTGTGGTTTAGAATTGAGGATGTTGCTTTCCTCTAATATATATTATTATTCCTCTAGTATATAAAACTACACGCAATTTCCAAATAATTAATAAAGGGTCTCATTTAGGTAAACAGTTTTGATGAAAATGTACTAGACCTTTGTTTCTCCTTGGTAAAGAGAAAGTAATGTGAATGTTTTAAATTGAAAAGACACAGTCTAAAATCCTGTAAAAATTGTCAACAATTAATGTGAAGTGGGACGTCATAAATGAGATTTTTTTCCCCTATCAAACTATTTCCCCCTTCTGTGATTAACATATTGACTACTGTGAAAGTTAAGCCTTTTTTAAAGGGGAAGAGGAGTGTTAAATATAGTAAACACAAAAAGAAGCCAAAAGCAGCTTCCTTCTTGTAGCCTTCTTTTCCACTTTACCTTCTCTATCCTAATGTTTACATATACTCCTTTTTTTCCGCATTCTTCCCAATCTTCACATTCACATTGCTTCACATTCCAGCTCTTTTTATCTTCCCCTTTCTCTTCTACATGGTTTTGTGCAGTCTTGCAAATTATGTAATATCCCTGTTATAACTTCCTTATTATAACTTAGTCTGTTTAGCTCACCGAGATGTTGAACTGCAAAAAGACATAAGCTCCTCCTTTGCTTGTGAGCTATGGTGAGCAGTCCAACTAGCCGAGCATGACCTTCCTCTTAGGCAGAGAGAAAGGGACCTGTTACTGCTCTCTCTTGCTCAGACAGATGCTGACTTGTCTTCCTCCTCAGAGAGCATTCTTAATTTTTTACAATTGTTTTACAGTCTCTAGATTCTGGTCGAAATTTCCCCAGTACTCTGAAGTGTCACATGCCCCACTTAGTAGACTAGGTAGTATTACATGGTCACAGACATGACTAAATCAAAGGCCCTGCATGCAAGGATATTAAAATATTTTACTGAACCTACAGATGAAAGAAGGGTATTCAAGTCATTGAATACACTCTTCAGAGTCTTAAGCAGCAGAAAGCTGTGCTTAGAACATAGGCAAAGAGAAAAGGAGCAAATCAGATGGTGTATTAACTTGCGTTGATTAGAAACTCTTTCGCTGGGCTTCTAAAGATATCTTAGATATTCATTTGAGAATTGAGGGATGGTTTTAGCTCAGCAAGCATGTGCATTATATGCATCAGACTTACTGAGAACAAATTCTCACTGTGAATTATCATTCAAGCATCTCAGTTCTCTATATACTCGTACTTATGAATTTGCATTTCAACAGAATATGAAGCTGAATTATAGGAAATCTATTTTAGATAACATACTCAAACTTTGAGGGAGAAAATCTTTTCTAGAGCTGCAAACCTTTTATCATTTTGTCTGTTTTATGCAATTTTACAGATAGAAGACAGGAGCTTACCATTAGAGATAATTCACTGAGTAGTGAAATCAAGCAAACAAAAAAGTGAAAGAATAAGCATTATTTTTTTTAATAATTTGTTTATTTGTACATTTCAGTGGATGCTGGTGTGTGTGTATGGGCATGTGTATGCTTTATGAAATAGATTTTTAAGTAAGAAAATGGAGATCAATTTTTAGATGGGATTTCACTGAAGTGTCTGGTAAGCATATCCAGGAGGAACTCTGAAGAACTGCCTATTGAAAAAGCTGTCCAGAAAGCAGTTTTAACAGCCATGTTCTCTTTAGCTGTCCATTTAAATTGTCAAGAGAGAGCAAAGCTTGCATGGTTTGAACTGATCTCTCAAAATACAAGAATACAACAGGAACAGAAGGGAAAGGGAGCAGATAATTGACTGGGTGCATTTTGACATCTGTCATCTCCTTCTGATATTAATGCTATTAAGTCCTTTTAAAACACCTTCAGAACATATCAGGGAAAATTGAAGGCTTGCTTACCTCCATTCATTTATTTCTGACTTCTCCATCAAGGTGATGCTGGTTAATTTTATTCACAGAACCACACAATGTTTGAGATTGGAAGGGACCTCAGGAGGTCATCTGGTCCAATGCCCCCTGCTCAAGCAGGTCCACCTAGAACCATTGGCCAGGACATGTCCAGATGAATATCTTCTTTTTCATCTGACTGTCAGTTAATTCATTTTTATTGAGCTACTTGATTTTTTACTTCACTTTTTTACTTACTTTACTTTTACACTCTATCTGGTGTTCACCAAGGGGAAATCATCCCTTTACTTCAGTGGGTATTGAGTCTAGCTGTGAGTAAATGTGCCAGACTTGACATGTGAAGCTGTTTGCTCAAAAGTATTTTCAAGTTGATTTTTTCAGCTTGGAAATCGTTTATATCCGTTATCACACAATGATTTTCCTATAGTGCTTTGCACTGGACCTTTGTAATAATAGCTAACTGCTATATTCTTTTGCTTTTTTCCACTCCTATTATTTTTCCTAGTCGCCTACCTGAGACATAAAGAGAATTTAAACAGTTACTATAGGCCAACAATGATACAACAGATTTCCAGGTATGCAAGTGTGACAAATGTGTTATTTTTTTACACAAGAGTGAGTCACCCTGCCCTTTAGATGCCAGGCTGTCAGCTTCACTTGTGTAATTTGGAATGAGCATTTCCCAATTTTCATAAAATGGCAGATTTCAGGTTCACAGACTTCTTCATGAATAATTGCTGATTTCAGGAGAGTCAATGCTCTCCTTTCATAAGGATCTTTAACATCTTGGGAATTGTGCTTTATATCATGCCTTCCAGGAATATGGCACAATCATAGAATCATAGAATCACTGAATGGTTTGGGTTGGAAGGGACCTTCAACATCACCTAGTTCCAACCCCTGTGCCATGGGCAGGGACACCTTCCACTATACCAGATTGCTCAAAGCCCCAACCAGCCTGGCCTTGAACACTTCCAGGGATGGGGTGTTCAAAATATAGCATCTTAAAAGAAAATAATAATGCAAAAATAAACTTTCTAGTAAAAATAGCTGTTGAACTAAACAAAGCTTCTTGTGCTCTTTTCTGTGTATAGTGAATCATCCAGAAAATTATGCACAAATTCACAGTCAAAATTCCGTTCTCTTTTTTATGGGTACAAATAAGCTTAGTTACCGAGAAATCTAACTGGTTTAGGCACCTGGGAAATCTTCATAAATTTGACCTCTCATGCTGAATTCATACCATTTGTACTCTGTTGACCCCATCTGAATTCAACCAAGATAAAACTGGGCTTCTTTGTCTTCTCCTTTCAGATATGAGTTGTCTGTATCACAGGATATTACATGGCTTAACTTTGTTATTCATTCATTATATTTCATTAAACGCTTTGAGAAAGGACATGGGATTTTGGGGATATCTAGTTAATGGCTATTCAACATAAGAAACAAAGACAAAAACCTGAAAACCTAATAAATGAAACACCAAGATACACAAACCCTACTGAGACATAATGGAGACAAATAACAAATACAAGAACGCTTAGGTGTCTGATTGATGGAATCAAGAGAACAAGGGTCTGCCCCTAATGACTTCCACCTAACCAGCTGGAAAGGACCAGGCAGTCTGTGCTGCTCAAGTCTGTGTGAGTACTGTTGATGGTTTTGTGGGTGATAGAAAAGGTACTGCTCTGCCTGTAATGGTATGTGAGGTTGCCTGGAAAGTTGGACATGTTCAAAAAAATTCATTTGAATAGAGGCAGTCACAGAACTGCTTATATCTGGTTTTCCCCTAGAAGGTAATCAATCTTAGACATCATTAACTGCCTCAAATGCAGGTTTGTGGACTGTTATGTTTGCAGTCAGGGGAGCCTCTAGACAGTCAAATCATGTATCTTAACATTGGATTAATCAACTTCTGTAGGTAACAATCTCTGTCTATTCACAGTAGAAGGAACACAGGTGACTTAGGCATGAAAAGTAAATTTTAGAAAGCTAAGGTTAAGTGAGAGAAACTCTTGACTGTAGGCTCCAAGAAAGAATAGAAGGCTGTTTTTCTGGAAAGAAAACAACTTAGAGATCATAAAGCTTCCAGTGCAAATCTGTAATTAATGTGACCCCACACATATAAACAGGGTGGAAAGAATTAGGGAGATAGTCCTCCTTTTGTACACAGTGCTGATAAGATCAATATAATAGATCGTTACCAACAGAACCTTCCTAAACATTTTGAAGAGGATGCTGATAAACTAGAGATTGTGCAGGAAAAGCTCTAAAAATCACTTCAAGGGCTCGACATGCACAGGGTACATGTCACTTCAGGACATCAGCACATGAAGTCCTAAGAGTCTCTGGATCTCTGACACGCATTTGAATGTGTTTCGCAAACATATAAGAAAGATTGAAATATTCTTTGATTTCCCTCTTAGCCTGATTATTCTGAATTTGTATTTCCTATACCACATTAATGTTTCTTACAAAACTCTGTAAAAGTGTGGGTTTGGATGTAATTCCTAAGATTTTCCAGAAACAAATTACAAACGTAGTTCATCATGTTAAATTATGGTTCATAGAGTTCATGTATCAGTTTGAAAGATCTTTATGACAGACTTCTGTCTCTTGAGCTCCTAAAGTGATTGACATAAATAGTTATCATCTTTCGGATGAACAAGCCAATAGAAAGGATAAGATGCTAAACATCTGTATTTCACAGGTTATTCTTTTGGCAAGGGAAATATTAAGACTCAAATATCTTCGGTTCTGTTGTAGGTATTTCACTCTGGCATGCTCAGCCCCAAACTTTTTGAATACTTTCTTCTACTCCTTGAGTTTCCTTCTGCAAAGCAGAACTTCCTTTTGTGAAAATTGTTATCGAGTTCTATTCATAGATAAAGTCTGTAACTTTAATTTCCATCCTCACCACATTCAATCCCCAAACATATCATTGGCTCAAGAAATTTGTCACTCTAACCTATTTTTTTAATGTTTACTTTTTTAAGACCTCCCCCAGACAATAACTGAAAGCAGAAGACTTCTAACAATCAATAACATAGAAATATAATTTTCACAGAAAAAGATAAAAAATATTAATAATCTAAATAGGCAATATTGTGAATAAGGAAATGCATAATTCAGGTATGACATAGACCACTGTTGATGTAATACAGTGTTTTGAAATACATCACCAGTGGTTATATAGATACTAAATGAAATGTGTTCTCAAGCAGAAGGGAATAAAGGGAATTTACAACTATGGAAAAGTTTCACCTCAGGCTGCTTCAATTTTGGAAGCATAGACAAGTGTTTCTTTGGTAACAAGTGAGACTGAGGTAAAATAAGAACAATAAATCCCAAGTGATAGTACTGGGAGATGCAAAACTAACCCTTGAGAGAAGAGTTATAATTTGACATATAGCAGACTTCTGTGAATATCACTGAAGCTGAACATTGTTAGTAAGTAGACGTGAGAGAATATAAAAAATATAACAAAGAAAACCCCTTGAGCAAAGAGTTGAACATATAATGGTATTCAGTAGAAGCCAAATTAAGGTGAAGGCAGTGGATTACATAATGTTTCAGGAGCTGGTAAGCAACAGGAGAGTAGATATCAACATAACCATTATTGTTACATAATGAATTCCTCATTATGTAAAATGTCTTCATACAAGATAAAAATATTTTCTGCTTGGGCACCAGCATGTAAGTCAATGCATTGCTAAAGTCATTGTTAATTTGTTTCTTCACAAATATATAGCTGATTGTAAGAAAGTAAATCTCACAGTTTAAAGTGCTGAGTTTAGCCCCACTGGAAAAGTACATGATGGGCAAGGATAACCATTTTAAAAAGGTATATTTGCAGTGGTATGGAAAAAATGCATTAATCTCATGTTAGCACTGAAGTTGGGATAAATGAAAAAGTTAAGGGATAGGAGAATGAGGAACATACAAGCTCTGAGTTTGGGCAACAAAACCAAAAAATATTGATAATCTAAATAGGTAATATTGTGAATAAAGAAATGCATAATTCAGATATGACAAAAGAAAAATATCTGCTTGTCTCAAAATATGTTTCTCTAAGAAACCTTGTTTCTTAAGGCAGAGGCTGATAAAACAGCTGGATAAACTCTGCTGTGAGAATCCGATAATTACAGATCAGAGCAGGTCTGCTCATTGGCCACTACAGAAGAACAGACAATGTAAGCCCTCTTCCACATCATAGATCTGGACACCACATCTGTCAGTTAAGAGATGCGCCTTTTAATAAGGTGGTAAAACAGTAGATTTCTGTAATAGGAAGAGCTGAACAGCACAAGAGCTGAACAGGCACAAGCCTGTTCTTTGAATTAATTTGGGATATTATTCTTTATATGTTCCACCATCTCTAAAAAACTTATCAGGTTTCTTGTCAAAATCAAAATTGCCTATGGATTATTTTTATTTTTATAATTTACTTTTATCATTTGTCTGTTTGGTTGGGGTTTTTTTAATAGTGAGAGGTTTTTTAATTAGTATTTTCAGCTTTGTCTATGCCAACTTCTAGTTAACATTTTACGCTATCTTATTCTTTTACATATACCCTGTAGAACATCCATTACCTCATGGCATACTCAAAACACCAGATGATACTTGCATTGCTTATTACGGTTAATCTCAAATCAGTTTCCATCAGTTTTTCAAAGCTATGTGAAGAAAAATCTCTCTGTTCTGCCTCTAGCAACATAAAGCATTCGCTATATTATCCTCTGCCTCTTGTGCTTATTATGCAGCTATGTTATTATTAAGAAAAGCAAGACAAAAGTTGATAAAACTATCTTGTTGAGAAGTTTACACTATATTTAATGTGGTTCATAAGAGAATAACACTCTTGTTTATACAGCACTGAATTTTACTTGGGGTTTTAGAGACAGTAAGAAGACACAGAATTTGTCCGACAGTATGTAGGAACTCAAAGGAGAAAGAAGGTCAAAGGGATGAAGAACAAGGTGCAGCACAGGGTTTGAAGAGATGCCCTGAATCATCTTCCAGTAGTCAGAAATCAGCTTCCATTTTCCAATCTAGAGGTGAATATTGACAGTTATCTTTGTTATTTGGTGTCAACAGTCAATATTTAATATATATGTTGTGAGTATATGGAGCTTAGCACTGTTCATAGGCTTTCATGGAAAATATTATATTCTATAAACGTAGGAGCACCATAAATCTGAGGTTGGGTGGTGTGTGTGGGGTTGGTGGTTTTTTTTTCCTTGGGCACAGTTTCATTTTACTTCCTTTTTTTTCCATTTGCACTGAGTTCAGTCTCTCAACTGTTTTTTGGAAGTAGTCATAGAGCAGGAAAAGGAGCTCTGGCTTTTCCTTTGAAAGGAAGTACAGACCACCCTTTGGGGGAAGAGTGGTCAGTGCAACTGGTGGAGGGGTGGCACTGGTGCCCATTGGAAGGCAGGACAAGAAAGAAGGCAGTAGCATATGGGAAGGGAAATCTAGTCTTCCCTAAGAAGGAAGGGGTTTCAGGCAGGCAAAAGAAAGGGGGTTGGTCTTGGGAATCCCCAATGGAAACTGGATTCCTTGAGAGGAGAGGGTCGTGGAGTAACTTGAGGCCAAGCAAAGGATGCTTGACCATGTAGCACAGAAGTATTCAGAAGAAGGAGTATAAGGGGACAGGAAAGTAGGGGACAGGAAAGTAAGGGACAGGAAAGTAAAGGTGAGGAGTCCAAGACAGGAGGACTGAGGAAGGGAGGGGAACTTGTGTATGTCCATTGGGAGCGTCCCTGAATCCTGCTTATATGCACACCCTGCCCACACTAATTGCTGGGATTGCTGGGCACTCTCTTCTCCAATCTCATTATTATCCTGTGCTGTTGTGAGTACTGTGATCTGAAGCAAAAGATTTCTTGGGGTTTTTGTTTGTTTGTTTTGTGTTTTGGTTGGTTGGTTGGTTTTGGTGTTGTCTTTTTTTTTTTTTTTTCTGTTGCTGTTGGTTTGGGGGGTTTTTTGTTTTGTTTTGTTTTGTTTTTTTAACATGGATATATGTAAAAAATAGATGGACCTGTAGCTGTATAAGAGCTTTATAAGCTCTCATGTTAGTGGTTAATTCATAAGACTGAGAATGTTGAAGTATAGACTGAGAAGAATAACTTTTACTCTGACTGACTTAGCTCGCCTGAGAGTTTGGTTGATTTTTCTGTGTTTAAAGAAAATGTTTTCTTTGTGCTTTGTGGTCCACAGCATCTCCACATTTTATTGCATCTTGTACGAAAGAAATCTTCCATGGACACTTTTCACTTTGTGAAGATTCATGTAACAATAGCAGACAAGATTTTTTGTGCATGGTAGCACAATATGGAAAATCAAGAGGCTGAAGAATAGTGCCCAGCAGCCTGCTTAGTGCTGGGTTTAGTGACAGTGAGTAGAAGTACAGAGGTTGGTACCAAAATAAACCAAGGCTCTCCTGGCCCAGATCCCACTCCCATTCTCTAGTTGTTGACTATGTATAGTTAAACATAAAAAGAATATTTTCAGGTGTACACAAGTCTCACTGTGTACATGACAGAATGTTAAAATCCCCTATAATTGGGATTTTGGCTTCTGGATGACTTAGAAATTTCCATAAAAAAACTAAATATGGGAACCGTATAGCTCTCATTCCCATTGATTAAGACCTTAAAAATCCAGTTCTCTTTTTGAAAGCAGTTAAATCACTTAAGCACTTTTATCACAAAGTTCCTTTCTAAACGATAGCATATGTTCAGTTTACAACTCTGGAAGGTGTGCATATTCACATTACCACCTGCACTGGATTTAGATATACATATTTATTACAATTCAATCTCTACTCGGAGCATTGCTCACAAAATGCAGATGAAGATCTGCTCACTGCAGATGAAGAAAAGCTAAGATGACAGGACACAGATGAATGTTAATACATTTGAACTTTTGCTAGCAGTAGTCAGCTTTGATATTAACACAATCTCTTCTTTTGTCATGCTCAACATATTGAAAACTTGTTTTAACCATCTAAGTCTAACATCACCAGTCATAATCCATTCCAGAATCTGAGGGAAGTCATTGACTTTTCCCCCCTCAATCATCTTTATCTGCCTAGACTGAACAAGAAAAAATTATTTTAACTTACCAGGGGTTTCATAAATCTCTGATACTGTAATAATTACAAAGTATCACAAGAGCTCTGCTAGTATTTAAGGAGATTTAGCTTGAAATTCATGCCATTGATGAATGAAAAAGAAGTTTTCTCTTTTTATGTGCTTTTCATCAGACGGCTGTCATATCATGATGGCCACAAAAGAATGAACGTAATTTAAGTAATACCCTTTATATTACTGAATACACTGCTTATAAGTTAGTATTAAGGTGAGTCTCTGGGGAAAATTTAAGAGTATTTAACAATTATATTGTAATAAATTCTGCACATCTCTCTTTTATATCTCTTTCCAATCTGGTTTCCTATTTATTACTACTAAGACGATGCTCACTACAACTCCTTCTGCTTCTGGAGCTTGCCAGTTTTGTCAATAGCTACCACGAGAGTCTGGAGACCCCTGAGAATTTCCATCCATCTTTTTCACAACTTGCCAAACTTCAGTGAAGCAGATACACCTTGCAAAAGATATGGAACGCATCTACCACTATGCCCTTGAACTTTCACATCCTCATCGTATTTTTGGTATTATATCATTCATCATGTATAAAATTTGGATTTTTTTCTTTCCAGGGTTCTCAGGATATGTCTCTATTCTCCCAAATTGCATGAAAAAATAATTTAAAGCAAGCATGGTAAATAAGAAAAAAAAAAAAAGGCAACTTAATGCATAAAAACAGTATTTAAAAAAAATCATATGTAAGTGGATAAGGAAAAATATTTTGAATGTCATAATATTTAATTAATTTATTAATGAAAGTACTCTGTCCTACACATTAAAAGTGTTATTTACCTTGAGAAGGCAAAAACTGTGAATAGCCAAATAAATAGCAAAGCATATCACACCATGGTATGCAATAAATCATCATAAAGATTAATACCAAGCAAAGGCCATCAGTTATTCATTCAGATAATAAGTGTTAGCAGAGCACTTCACAAGTGAGAGTCAATTAGAAGTCATGGTGCTCTAAAAAGACCAAAAAAATCCACAGTATTTGTGTAAAACGTAACAAATTTTATTAAAAATAATCCTCAGTCACAATCAAGATTAATCAGGTAATTCTACAAGGGAACATATGAACTAAGGAAACACAATTTAACAACAAAAAACAGAGAAAGAAAGGTATATCTAATGTGCTTTCTACATTATGTAGGCAATATCATTGCTGCCATGACTTAAATTAATAAATTTGTTTCCAGGACAAAGAAAAGTAGTCAACAAATATATGACTGAATGGAACAATAACTTAAAACTTATTTTATTAGCTCATGCACTTATCAGCTGCACTGTTTTTAAAAAATGGTTTTAGCTGCAGAAAACCTCCGGTAAAAATCTGAGGTGATATCTGTTCTAATTCCAAATATATAACAAGTACTTTAAAAGTATAAAGACCTAGTTCTAGACTTAAAACTGAAGCAAACAAATAAACAGAAACCTTTGGATGGGCAAAAATGCAACAATGTTAGTCTGGTAAATGGTTCTTTCATGCTGGCAAACCCTGGAGACCAACTAGCAGATGCCTGTACACCCACTCATACATGAAATTCTTTCACTGTTTAGACCAAGGTGGCCATATCCAAAATGACTCTTCAGATGAGGTCGTAGCTTTTGATATATTCTGTGTTGGTGCTAAGGACTGTGCAGGAGATGACAAGTTGGTCTGGGCCAAAAACATTGTCTTAGATGCTAGTTACAGCAGCCAAGCAGTGTAAGCTGTCTTCTCTGGAAATGGTCTCTTTTAGCTATTAAGAAACAGGTGACTTCTGTGAGTTCTGTGTGTAGTTCCCAGGGGAGCCCTTTTCACTTTATGTCCCCAGTCAAAGCATTAGAGAGGGGTTCATCTCACTTGGCTTTAGGCCCCAAATGTAGCCTAATTCTCTGTGCTTTACAGTAAAGGGATGCCTTAGGGAAGCAAGTCATCTCATCCCAGCACAAGTGGGATGAATTTCAGTAGGATATCTGTCTATAATCATTACCTATAGAGAAACAGAAGACAACTAGCTTAGGCCAGATGTCCGATCTTTAAGAGACTGCAGTTAGGCGGAAATACATACCACCTGTCACTTCATTTACCCAAATGCCAATAATGAGGTAAATGCACAGAGAAGATCTGAGACAGTAAATATTGTATGGATATATGGCATAAATATGACTCTATGTTGCAGACACAGGTGAAGTTTCAAGACAGTGAATTGTATTACAGTACACAACACCAAGTATTATAGAAAAGTGTGGACAAACTGACTCATGGGCCAAGTTGAAGTTCTGTGACGGCTATATGACCAAACATACTTAGTCATTTGTATTTTGTAAATTTATTGAATATAGAATCATAGATATTTCCATATCTATGTTTGGTTGGAAAAGACCTTTATGATCAAGTCCATCCTTCACCCCAGCACTGCCAAGACCACCACTAAATCATGTCACTAAGGGCCTTATCTACAGGTTTTTTGAACACTTCTGAGGACGGTGATTCCAAATCTTCTGTTCTTGAAATGATTTAGAAATAGGCAGTGAACAATACCAGATGCAAACAAATTCATAGTAGGAAAATGGGTGCAAAATCTCACGATTCCTTTGCTGAAGTGCAGAAAAGCCATTTATTAAAAATATATTACTGAGTTGCTGGCAATAAGAAGGGGCTTGGATTGCATGACCCAGCAGATCTCCCCTATTCATATATTCCTAAAAACTAAGATTTTATGTAGACAGAGTTCTGTATATTCTTTTCATTCCTTCTGCCCCTGGATGTAACTATTTCAATATTAATACTTGGTTATACATAGAAATTGCCTATATTGATTTCATTTTAGGTCCTCATCAGAACTAACAACCAGATAAATATGATTGAATTACATGATTGGTCTACATTTCAGGAGTCAAAAAAAAAATTAAAATTCAATTAACAATGTTATTGAATTAAATGCAGGTGTTCAAGAGCAGTCTGTCAGATATTACATGTGCTTATAGTGATGAAGGCGGATGTAGTTTGATAATATTTCATTGATTAATTAACAGGTTTATTTTTTATTGAGTGGAATAGTATGAAATTTGTAACGGTTACTAATTGTTACTAAAGAATTCTTTCAGCAATGGTTTTATTCACAATTTCCAGGTCTTTAAAGGAAATTAGTTGCTTTTGCCCTTAGATGTCTTTGTGTTAAACCCATTATGGCCTAGTACTCCTCACTTAGGTTCTTGTGTTCAGTCTTTTGTGACCAAGAGTGACTTTGGTGGGACTTTGTGGCAGAAATCTACACTGTCTTCCAAACAAATGCCCCAAATTGTCCTCTGAATCAAACATGCTCTCAGTGTATGTTTTGAACATGGTGACAGACATAGCAGAACTCTTCTTTCAGACCTATATATGCAGGGACATCCAGTGATAATTTGTTGATTCTGCAGATTTCCTGAATTTATTCTGCCTACAGAACTCACAGAACCTGGTGCTCCCATCAGTCAGACATTACTCAAGTCCTTTCTGCCTCTCTGACTGGCATTGCTGCACAAGCTGTGGGATACTCAGAGTGCCGAGGTGTGTTTGTCCTCACTGGCTAGGAGCATCCTGGGGGCTGTCACATGGCGAGCAGTTCCCAGGCACAGCCTGCCTCCCTCAAAGTGCCTGCTGTATTGTGCTACACAGTTGTCTTAGGTGCACACTGCTCCACACAGTGTTTGCTGCAGTTGTTTGTTCTAAGGGTCAGGATAGCAATCATGTCTCTTTGTTATTGGGCTGTTGGGGTTTTTTAGTGATTTTAACAATGAAGTATAAAATCTGAGCTTTACACTTGGTCTGGTTTTCAGTTTAATTCTCATAGAAAACTATCCTAGACTTCATTTGAGACGATATCAGCCACTGCAATGGGAACAGGTTTCTGTAGTGATTTCTAAGTAAGAAATTTTTTTTTTTATCTGAAAAGCAAATGTTATATAAACTATCTGAAGCTGCTTAGCTTTCTGGGCAACATTCCCAGTGTTTTGCAGCAAACAGTCCACCTCCTGGAAGGCAAAAATCAGCGAAATTCCCACCCAGTAGAGGTGGCCACTATCGCTCACTACCGTCAAGGAAACCACAAAGCAGGGCATATAAGCTATTTAAAAAATAATTAAAATTGCTGGAAAGATGCCATTGTTAAGACAGAAGCTGATAACTCAGACAAACTTTCAAAGGTCTTACAACCCCTTGAGTATTCCCTGGTACAGTAAATAATTAACACCAAATGTAAGTCTTGCTGCATAACAAAAACAAATGAAGTGTAATAATACTGAAGGCAAAATATGTCTGTATTTCTTTTTTCTTGACAGGTGCAACATTATTTTGCAAAGCTGAAAGTTGTGTGTTCAGGGCAGCTAAAATATTGTGAAAGATTTAGTCCTTCAGAAGCATAATCTCTCCAGAAGAATACGTAGCCCAAATTTCAGCTTTCACATAGTAAAGTTGACTTATTTTAAGCATAAATAGCACCTTTGTGATTACATAAAAAGAATGTGATCCAGCCCAAGCCTTTCATGCATCACATCCTAGTTGCAAAGTAAGGTATATTCATGACACCATTAATAATGCAAGTAATAATTTGGTTTCTTTTATTTCAATAAATGATCATTTTATCTTTTAAACTAACTAATGATACTATTAAAATTTGTTTTCCAGGCTTCTCTTCCAACATATATGTGGCTCAGATTGAAGTATTCAATCACTAATGCTCAATAATGTAAAATTATCTAAGTAGCTTATATTAACATATTAAAAGTATAAACAGTTGTCAATATTAAAGCTATTATTGGCTGATAATTCAAAGTCAAATAAAATTTTCCATGCTTATGAACTTATTGGCTTTGACTCTTTTGGCAAGCAATAATCACAATGCACTAATAATAATGAGAAGGGCTCCTAAACCCCTGATTAACTCAGCACGAAGCATTGTTCTGTGTACAGTCACAGAAGATAAAACTTGGTCTATCCAGATCCAAACCCTGCATTGCAAGTAAAACTAACTCCGAATATGCTGAACATAATTAGAAATGTCTTTGCATGATGAGTCCCCATCAGTCTCTGAGTAGTCAGATAGTCTAATCAGCATTTATCTGTAAAAATGTGCTGATTTTGCAAGTGTTATGGTAAATCTGATGAACCTTCTGTAATACAGAGTTTACATCTTCAAATACTACCTTGATGTATCTTGGCAAAAGACCTCTGGCAATGGGGGATCTTCATGCCCTTTGCCTTCAGTTTGTGGTGACTAAAGTCAGCAATAACCAATCTGTATTTTAGTAGGTTGGCACATATTTCCAAATAACATTGAGTCAACACTTCAAATTATGATGATTATAAGACAAGCCAAGTTGTGGTTATGAGTTGTGGTTGCTCCCTCTTTCTTATAATGAATCTTCAAGCTGTTTCTGCACTGATAATTCACTCCAGTCCTTTCCTCTCAGAACAGTACTCACAGCACGATTGTCCTGGTCAAAACAGCTAAGATGGAGCCCCAGTGCACAATGGAGTCTTAGATATATGTAAAATTTTCACTGTTTGAAGTGGAAAATGCATCTGTCTAACTTTAAAGGCAAAACCAACCAGTTCAGATCCATATTCTTTCACATTAACCTTCTTTTTCACTCAGTGTCACCGGGTTCTTTCCAGCATGGTATAGATTATAGGACTATAAGGTGAGTCTTTGAAGGAGGCTCTGACTCCTCCAGCTTGTCGTGGGACCTACATAAAAATGCTGTTTCCCTACTTTGCTTTTTCCTCAGAAATCGTAGAATTCATATTCATTATTGTGGTTCCACATTTTGTAAAATTAAAAAGCCCAACATGCTGCTAGTCAAAACTCTCATGTAATTACCAAGTGAATGTTTCATTTATTCCAACCAAAATATCACAAGACATTGTGATATATAGTAAATGAAATGTACATAATAAACCAATACTTATTAGAGGGCAAAGCATTAGAAAAGAAAACACCCAAAAAGATAAACTTGTATTAATATGAGCAGACATGGCAAATAAAAGAATTCTGTATCTGTAGAGACAAAGATTTCTATCCTGGGCTGCCCTAGCAGTGATAAAGAAATACAGTATTACAGATAAATGGAAAAGTTTGAGAGAGTTTTTAGTCATTATCTCAAGAAAAAGCTTAGATATAGACTTTTTGATATCACAAGTTGACTTAGGCTCCAAAGAAATTTTAGCAGTTTTGAAAAATGTACACATTTACACAAAGACTGAGAATTGGCTGATGATTCAGTTTTCCTTTCTTGAAACTTTATAGTTTTAGATACTCTATGGAAATCTCTAAAAAGGAAAAAAAATTATGGAAATCTCTAAAAAGCTCTGAACATGTTTCTCTGAAGCCAAGCCTTCTTGTGATGCTTTACCTTCACAGACGGATGTGTAGTGTCATCAAAATCACTAGTCACTGGTTTAAAACACTGACTATAAAGGCAAGTATTATCTATCCCTTATTCACTCCCCACTCCTGCATTGACACCAAGGAAACTGAATGAAGTAATATGATGTTTTGCTACCTCTCAAGCCAGAAAAATGCAAGCAGTTGAGAAGGTGCAACTAAATTCTCCCTATTCCTATTTTCTACATGCTTAAAATATCCTAAAACAATAAGAATAAATACTTAAAAATAAAACCAACAAAAAACTTATTTTTAAAGAATGGAAATATGTTATATTTTTTGTATATGAACAATCATTGACTTATAGTTACTCTACAGTGTCAAAATAATACAAAATAAATATGATTTTTTTTTCCCCCCAAAACAATGCTGAATGGAAAGAAAACTTGATGAGTGGACTGGGAAGAAGCTATACATGACACATGGTCTCAAGCCCTTACTTCACTTCTGTTAGCAATGAGTTTGTTTTGGAGTGCAACACAGACATTAAATGTCCAACATTAGGCACCCTGCCATGACAAAATTCCAAAGTTATTAAAAAGTCTTTTATCAACACATTTACATACATAATTAAATTTCGACACTAAATTCTTGGGCCTTAGCATTTAAAAAAAGGATTAGATTTGTTTGATGCCAATTCTTACTCAAGTGGATACTTGTATTATAGACACGGGAATTCCTTACTTTTCAGGTGATCCTTTAAAATACTTCAAAATGTTAAAATTTAAGGCTATAAATAAATAAGAAGCAGGATGACAGGAATCTTTTAGTTTATATAGTTTAGATACAAATCCCTTATATTAAAGTCTGTTACAATTTATAATGCCTTTCATAAAATGAATAATGTTCGACTGAAGGTTCAGTAAGGCTAGTTATTCCCTGTCTTTACCAGGAGCACTGTTCTGATACAATTTATATTATAATGGCTATGCATTGTAATATAAACTGTAATGACCTATTACCTTCCTGATAGCTGACTTATCTCTATTATGTTGACCTACAATGGAGATCTTTTACTGTAAACTTTTCCCTTAAGCAAAAGTAGTCAATGGGCATACTTCACAAGTTCCTCAATATTGGTTACATAACCCGATACAAGCAAATTAGAGTTTATCAATCAGTTTCCACTACTTTCAGTGATAAATCAATGAACTAAAAGCAAGCTAATATTTTTTTTTTCATATTCTTTTCTGGCTTGAGGCTGATTTTATAATTTCTTTATACAAAAAGCATAGAGATCATGTAGATTACTGACATTTTATAATTCCTGACTATACTTTGAGTTTATACTGAATTTTGTCCCATTTTTGTTGATATAAATAAACACTGCATCGGTATATTTGGCAATTCAGTAGTCTTGTTTAATTAAGTTCCCCAGAAGAAATAAAACACTTGGTATGGAAACAATGGTTTTGCAGAATGTTTATGATTATTTCCTTCATGTTAGAAGAGCCCTTATACAGGCAATTAGGCTTTTTGCTGTTAAGTAGTTTGCATATTAGTTAGATTCAATAATTGAAATTAGGAGTCTTTTGTAATAAAAAGTGACCCTTCTTTGCAGCTTACACAGTACAAGTCACACTGGTTGTCCTTCCCTACTAACAAAATATTTTTTTATGAGATGATTTTTAAGGCTCTGATGCTAGATATAGTTCAGTAACATCTGATTTTTTTTCTACATTATTGAAAATATTAAGGCGTAAGAGGCTTTTTATACATTTTACTAGTCTTCTTTACCTAAAAAAAAAAAAATCACAGGAAATAAAATTTTCCAGATTTTGACTCATACTGTAGCTCTTTCACTTTTCAGCAGCCATTTTACAGTGTCCACCAGAACCGACCATAGCAGTCCAGCTATTAGCTCACAAACATTGATTTGTGTAGATACAGGATTTAAATACACCAACTTTCAAATAAATTCTCCTGATCTCATTCTTTCTATCTTCTGTCTATCTGGATTAAATCCAAGTGCATTTCAGGCATGTGGATCACTGATGGTGAGTGACAGTCTGGAGGTGCAAAAAAATTATTTCTCATGCGACCACCCAGAGAACAGCAGGGCAGGTAGGTCGGGCTACATCTACGCTTATAAGCAATGAAACTCCTGACTCAGAAGGAGAGAGCAGCCCAGAAAACTCAGGGGTCAGTGTGTTCTTGACTAGTATCATTTCTGCAGGGAAGCAGTCTGCTGGGTATGGCTTCATTTACAAAGGCAGAGCACTCACTTCAGTCCTAAACTTATGATTATTGAAAATTATCTCCTTCTATCCAGTTAAAAGTTTCTTTTATGCAGCACAACCTGAGCATTTATGATTTCTGAGAAATTTTCCTCCCTACTAGTGGTTGTACGTAGAATAGTAACCATAAGTCTATCCAGATCATCCAGTATCTACTAGTGAACTCCTGGACCAATAGATCTATAGAAATGTGCATTTCCCTGTATGCATAATGAATATATGTGCACATGTAAGTCTAAATCTTCTTTATTCTGAAGTAGGAAGCTACAACCATAAAACACAAGAATAGTTTAGAAATAGAATGCATATAGATTTCCTGTGACTTTTCTTCATGGCTTCTGGCGTTCCTGTGCCACCACCAGATAGTATTTTGAAAGAGAAGAATATTTTCTCTTTATTGCCAAGGAATTGCTCTCCTGAATAGTGGGCTGTGGAACCCAATCTTGAGTCAGTGAGTCATCGCATGCTTGTCAGGAGGATGGAAGAAAGAGATAAACCAGATCCTTGTTCCTCAGCAAGGTCTACAGCTTCTTGTCTATTTCTTTAGTGAAAATTACATCCGTCTGCCTGGCACTGTATGAGGGATCCAGTCCTGCCAGTGCAACATGGGTACACAGAATGTATGTGCACCAAAGCAGGCCCCAGACACTGGTTTCTAGATCTTATTCAGGCTTCTTTAAGATGACAACTTTGGATTTCAAAATCTGAATTTACATGAATGCATAAATTTAGATCTATCCCTGAAATTTCACTTGTAAAAAAAAAAAAAATAGCACACATACTTCCCTGGAAATATATTGCCTGTGTCATAGCTGTGTAATACCCATGAAATCTCAGCTTACAATGTGTAAGCTAATTCAGTTTATTCCATAAGTAGTTTTATTTGGAAAGATATGCTATTTATTCAAGTTAGGTAATATGTTTTTAGCAAAAGATACATTTTGTAAGAAATATAGAATTTTATTTCTTCCCCCCCCCCCCCCCAGTTTCATTGAAACCCTTACAGATCTGTTCTGGCTAGTCAGGGCACTATGTACAGCAATTTCAGTAATAGAAGGAAAAAAAATAGGTATGCCTAGAATACATCTGCCTCTACTTCTGTTGTTATGAGTAGGAGCTTGCTTTCTATTTCACTTGCCTGGGAGCATATAAAGTATGCTGGTTTTCAACTTCTGCACGCCTTGCTTCTATAGGAAAAGTACTACAATAAACATTCATGATGTCATTAGTACACACATATGTCTTACAGCATTTTACCCAAATAAGTTCTGTGTGGCTTCCTGTAATGTTTTGTATTTTAAGCAAACTAAGCAAGCTGAAATAAGAACTTAAATAAAAGACAAATATGAAAGAAAATCTTTGAGGTACATATGCATCAAAATTAGGCTCAGTTATTGAACGACTCAGAAGAATGTAATGGGTCAGGCTCTGCCAGGTATTTTCTGTTTGTGTTAGGTTTGCACTCAAAGCAAGCGGACATAAACTGTATAATACAATAGTAATTGGTGTGTCTTGATAGTAAGCATAAATCAGATCATTCACTATTAATTAAACAAATTTTAAATATTCTCTCAAAGCAGCTTTCAACAAAAACAAGTTTTCAAAGGAACTTTAATGTTGATTTATGTAATCATTTGAGTGCATTAGGGCCTTTTGTGCAAAGATGCTTGTCTCGATAGAAGTAATTCCCACTTTCAGTTTCCGTTCATCCGTCTCTCTGTCAGAAAAGAGTGCAACAACTTATTTCATTTATCAACTCATCAGGAAAAAGGAAAAGTTAAAAAGGTCAAAGTTCCTTTTGGCCACTGGAAAAAAGTGTTCTTAAAAGAATAAAAATATTTACCTTTTCAAAGCTTACACTTTTATAATTAATATATTCTCTGTACTTCCATTTACTTTATCAGAATTATTTAAAGTTCAAAAATTAGTCATTGTACATGTGACCCCACTCTTTATTAACTTCTGTAGGCAAATACTGACATGAAAACCAGTTAGAGGATTGAGGCCACTCTTTATGGCACTTCAGGGGTGAATCACAACTCTTCTGACTTTTATTGTTGCTTTATTGACCTTTAGCTGCTTCATTGCGGTTCCTCTGGATAGCATAGACCGTCAGCTCACCCTCACCAAAATACAGTAGCTTCAGCCAGGATCTGGTCCTGTGTTTCCCCCCAAAATGAAGTTCTGTGTTTAAAATACAAAATGATGTGCAGCAATGGAGCCTTTCCTTGGGCCCCAGGCCCTACACCACTGCCAGTCTCTCTGCGGTTGCCGCAGCTGCAGGGCCACACCAGGGAAAGCTAGAAGGATCCAAGACCATTTCTCCAGGAAATTGGGCTGGATTATTTTCAAATAGTACTTTTATAATACTTTAGAACAGCCTGTGTACTGCTAGGGATAATGGTATTTGTCTGGATATCACTGCTGTCCTTTCAGACAAGTGTTTGGATTCAGCCAGCTGTCCCTTTTGGCCAAGAGGCTCTCTATCTGCCAGGCCTCTGTCACAAAAATCCTGAAAAAACTTCTCCCCTCTTAATTAGGTTACTCATACAATGTGCTTTACTCCCTTCTTCCCTAGATGGCCATCAAATCCTGCTCCCCTGACTTTACACTTTCATAGCACAAACCATTGATGGCTGACAGCAGAGTCACCAACTGATGGTTGTTCAGCCATTCGTCCTCCTTCCCCTTGTCCCTCGGTGCATCTTCTCCCACCTCTCAGCTGTCACCACCTTTCTCTGAGATATGCCAGGAAGATGAGGAGAAAATTAACTGTGTCAGTTTCACATAACATCTTTCTACCATCATAACCCTGGAAATGTTGTCTCCATGCAATTACAGTGAGTTTGCATGGGTGTAACTTCATTTGTTTAAACAGACCTACATGTGATCGACACATGCAAGTATGTGAGGAGAATCTTGGCCTACATCTTTGTCATTGTGAGTTATTCCAAATGTAAGAACATTATTTACTGCTTCAGTTAAATAGGGATAAGTATAGACATATATTGATGCTGTCACTTCTCCCCAGAAATACAGAATTAATGACCTCTGACCAGACAGTCTTGGCTTGTCTTGGGTTGATTTGGTGGAGGTTTTGGGGACAACATGGACAAAGCTTTTTATTGAAAGAAAATATTTTGACTAGTTAAGTTTTAAATTTGCTACAAAACTTTAGTTACAGGTTATTTCGCAAATAATACTATGAAACTTATTTTTTGCTAGAAAACTCCTGTTTTCCAAATCTGACCTGTGGAACAGCAAAGGGTTTTTCCTGGTGCTCGCCATGTTTGTGATGGGATCCATTCAGTCCTGAAGGACTCTGAAACCGTGGAGTTCATTTGTTTCTTTGTTGCATTCGAAATCCTGCTAAAGGTAAAAAGAAACACATTATATGCAAAGCTTATTGCTAAGTGTAGATGAAAACTTCACAATCAAAACAAAGAATTGCTATTAGTCGAGACCTGATTTAACAGAAAGGGAAAGAAAAAAGAAAAAAGAAAGAGAATTCCTCTATAGGAAGTCTGAATAACAACAATGCAATTAAAGTTGTTAGGCTTCCTAGTGTCTGCACCCTGCTTTTGTGCTCTGGCACCTAACATACAATGGGTTTTGGTTTCTGGCTTTACAGCATCCATTTACAGTGGATGGCTTTACAGCAGCCCCAGTCTTTCACATGGAGGAGTATGACTTTGATACTGATTGCTTTCTTCTCCATACTCTAGGGTCCACTTGCATAATTTTGCATACTTCCTGACCCTTTTTATTTCCGATTATGCTCAGAGGTTTAGTCTAAAAAATTAGCATTCCATCTTTTTTTATTTTTTTCCTCTTTTATTCAAAAGACAGCCCTTTACAGTTACTCTGCATTAAAGACAGTTCCTCATATGTATTACTGAACTCTCAATCTCAAACAAAAATACTTGAAATTTCCTATTTTACTGCCTCATCTGCCATTCTTTCTCTTACCTCTATATAGATTGCATTAGCTGACCTACTTCTGTTTGTTTGGTCTTTGTATCTAAGAGAAGAAAAATTGTATTTTTACAAGAAAAAAATCAAGGTAAGAATGCCACACTGAAATGTTCTGACTTCTCCAGCTATGTTCATAAAGATGGCTCAGTATATGAAAATATACAGTATCTTTCCATACTTCAGGAAAAAATTGAATTTGCTCTTAAATATCTTTCATGGTCCTCCAGAAAAAAGTTGTTATTCCTACTGCTGTTCATACAAAAGTGTGTGAAATGCTGTAAACAAAGAACCAATAGCTTTGTATCTCCAGCTTTCATACAGTATTCATAAGAGTCATGTTTATATACGACCTTCCAAATAGACTCTCTTATTCCAAATACTGTTACCAAATTTATCGCCAATAGGTGTATTTATGCTACTGCTAAATGCTCTATGTTATGTAGATTTGGCTCCTAATTTTCTATAAAAATGTGTTTGGTTTTTTTCAGGCACCAGAGAATTATATATATATAGATATATATATTTTTTTTTTTTCTAGAGAGTAAAATTAAGAGTAGGGAATATTGAAAAGAAGGAAATGTATTATATACTAAAAGAAAACCATAGGAAATTAGAAAATAACCTGTTTTGAATTTCAATATTTACTTAGTATTATGTAGTATTTACAGAACTATCAGTGCTTTTTTTTTTCATGCCTGCTTTTCTTGACTGTTGATTAGTTGCCATATGCCCAGATAAAGCCAGAAACTTCTAGCAGCTGAACTGGGTTTCTATGCAATGTGTATTTTAGAAAAGTTTTTGCATATTAACATGTAATTTTTTCATAATTTCTTCTTTTTTAGCATCTTTTAAAATGTATTCATAACACTAATTCTGATACTATAAGGTTCTGTGAGATTTGTGTCAGAGAAATTATAAATTTTACTGGCTCTGTGAATGTCTGTTGATTGTATTGAACTAAATAAGACTGTGGGTCTTATTTAATAAGCAGAGGTACACACAACAGGAAAAAGTGATAGGTACAAAGTCTTCCATCCTCTCTGGGCAACTTGCTCCAGGGCTTCACCACTCTCATGGTGAAAAACTGCTTCCTTGTACCCAGATTCAAGTTCACATGCTGCAACTTGTGACCAGCACATTGTCCTTTCACCCTGCACCTCTGGGAAGAGTCTGGCTCTATCATCTGCTGTATAACCCACCTGTAGGTAGTGAAACATAGGAGACAGATACATCCATAGTCTTCTCTTCTGAAGAACAAACCCAGCTCATCCAGCCTGTCCTTATACACCCCGTGTATTAGTCCCCTAGCCTTCCCCTACAGCAATCAGCTCCTTCCAGCCAATGCCCCCCAGTTTATATACTGGACTTCCTTAGACTAAATCTCCACAGTTTTTCTAGACAAATGTATTACTGAATAGATCAGTTTTACAGAATCTAGAAAGTACAGTATGCTGGTGCTGTTTAAAATCTGATGTTTGAAGAGCCACAAAATGTTTTCTGGCTTCTAAGAGCCACTGCTCATCTGAGAGACAAAAGAATTTTGCTGGTCAATTGCAAATCCAAATACTACTTTCATTTTATTATCACTATTATCAAAATTATAAGGTGGATTAGTATAAAACTATCTTTCCAATTTTGCTGGGTTAACTTCTCCCTCTTTATTACCAAACAGTAATAACATACAAGAGCTTCTGTAACTTCCATCTCACAAGATGAATTGATTCTTGCTTCAAAAAATTTGTGGCAAATCAGTTTTATACAACATCAAAAAAACTATGTGGGACAACTCTAACTTTTTGTCTCAAAATTTTCTATTCTGCTGTCAATACATAATGCTATCACTTCATGAGGTTTTGAATATGAAAGATGTAAAGGACAGAATTATTATTGTCTTGGAGTATTTTTTGGGGGGGAATATTATTTTGCATAATTCATGCAAAGTATCTTCTTAAAGAAGCAGCCTGAATTGGGAATAAGGCCCTGCACGTTATTGTTTAAATCCCTGGGGTTCTTTTTCCTATGATATCAAGAAAGTATTGGTATTTCTTAGGATTAGCTGTCCAAACCCACTCAGAGTGTCAGAAATTGGTCATGAGGATGTGTGTGCAAAAATTCTGACAGCATGATTAAATACTATATGAAGATTCTCTGAGTCTTACTGAGGTAAATGGGAGTATAGTATTTCAAAATAGATTTTTCCCTTTGTATCAGGAGAGAACACAAAACTTCACTTCTTAATGGGAAAAAATTGCATGGATTTGAAGGATAATGAAAAAGAATTCTAAATACTTTTAGCATTCATTTTAATATGAAATGTCTTCTCTCTGGAAAAACTTTGAATCAAAACCTCAAAATTTAATTTTTTTTTTTGCTCAGTAGTTCATTTTTAATCAAGTCAAGTTTAGATTTAGAAGATGTATTGGCTTTACTCAGTTTAGGAATAATTAAATCATATCCCTCTATTATTACCTCTGGGTTGAAAACATTCCCTTCTGTCTCCATTAGGCTTGTACCCAATTGCTCACATCTTTCCTTGCTGGCAGTAATTGTTTCATGCAGAGAGTCCAGCTGTTAGGCCATAATATCATTGTCCCAATCTATCATATTCAATGAGTTCTGGAAAGTTAAATCACTTCTGAAGCCTACATTGAGGAGAGATCTAACAATAACTTTGCATATATAGGACAAGATGTTTATACTGGTAAAAGTGCTGTTTGTTCTGATTTTCAGCAATCCCAAAAACTAGTTTCACAGAAATCCTACCAGGAAAAATGAAACTAACCAAACCTTATTTCAGTTTGTGAAGAGACTAATTTTGTGTTGCGCTCACGGAAACTGATACTCTTATGTATTTTATTTGCAGGTAAATGTTGTCTCTTTTACTACAGAAAGCAAATCTTTCAGGGTTTGCTGAGGCCAGTCAACCACATTGTAATTTACTTTATGGTGTGGAGTCAAAATCAGCAATGATGACTGATGTTATGTGGTTTTGACCTCAAACTTGATATGGTCAGAATTTTTTTTTGTTTTTTATAAAAAATATATAATTTATTCACAGTTAATATTGTTCTTTTTTCTTCCTAAAATAATTACTTTGGTGCTAATGTTGCGAGTGAGAAGTTAAAACTGAGTGGATGGCTGAATTCTGATCTTGGGAAAAGTGATTCTTAAAAGTATTGACTGTAAAATATTTTGAAAGGTTTTATATTTTAAAACATCATGACATACAAGTTATTGTTATCACCATTATTATTAAATAAGTTTAAGCGGCACTAGATTTTAACTGTAATGATGTATTAGAAGTTTATAAAAAATGTCATATCTTAACCTTTATAGAACTAGGAGATGACATATTGCTCACTTAATATTCTTCACTTACACTGTTGAAGACCTAAGGCAGCTTGTCATCTGAGGTGTATTAACCAGCATGACAGAGACTATAGGGATATTTTGACACATGTCAAATCAGGGTAATAGCTATATTACCCAGGCAGCATAAGGAGATGATTATGAAATTCTACTGTATGCAAACCTGTCACCATCTGGAATAGAACCTGAATTTTTACAGAACAGTTGGGGGTTTTATTTTTGTAAGTACAAAAAACTCGTAAAGTGGTATCACCTATAACTCAGCGTAGGTATATCTATACTTTAAGCATAGAGTTTGGGAGTAAAGAATTTGATGACTTGCACCAATGGTATTCTTCTTCAGAAAAAGACAGAATCCCGGTTGGATGAATTTATTATGAGGAATGAATATACTGAACTCCTATGCCTTAGATAGATACCCTCAAATACTTGTATACTGTGTTCAGTTTGGGGCCCGTCACTACAAGAAAGACATTGAGGTACTGAAACATGTCCAATGAAGGGCAACAAAGATGGTGAAGGGCCTAGAGCACAAATCTTATGAGGAATGGCTGAGGGAACTGGGGTTGTTAAGTCTGGAGAAAAGGAGGCTCAAGGGAGACCTTATCACTGTCTACAATGGCAGTTTGTAGCGAGGTGTTGGTCTCTTCTCCCAAGTAACAAGAGATAGGACAAGAGGAAATGGCCTCAAGTTTTACCGGAGGAGGTTTAGATTGAATATTAGGAAAATTTTTTTCACTGAAAGGGTTGTGAAGCATTGAAACAAGCTGCCCAGGGACATGGTTAAGTCACCACCCTGGAGGTATTTAAAAGATGTGTAGATGTGGCACTTAAAGACATGGTTTGGTGGTGAACTTGGCAGTGCTAGGTTAATGGTTGGACTCAGTGATCTTAAAAGTCTTTCCAATATAAATGATTCTATAATTCTATGATATTTTGATGAAATTGCATATGCGTAACATTTATAGCCCAGTTTGAAGCAGATGAAAAGACCCCCAAAATGCCATACTGGGGGCTGCTCACTTATTTAGATGATAAATGCTGCTGTAACTGACTATTCAGATGTGTTTACTCACAACAGGACAAATTCACCATATTCCTACATGCAAACTAAACGAGGCCAAGCAAGACACAGGCCCAAAAGCTACTGTTGAGTCTT
This sequence comes from Strigops habroptila, assembly GCF_004027225.2. Lineage (NCBI taxonomy): Eukaryota > Metazoa > Chordata > Aves > Psittaciformes > Psittacidae > Strigops > Strigops habroptila. The sequence continues at coordinate 42,995,963 of NC_044282.2, read as the reverse complement.
CAGGGCTGTTGCACACTCAGCAAGATCTGGAGCTGTGTTTTGGCCTCAGTTGACAGCCATATCTCAACATGGTGGAGGACACGGTCTAACAAGGGACCACACCAATCAGTCTTCCTTTGCAGAGTTCAGCTGTCCTATTGGGCAGCTGTATGGGCACAAGTAAAGCCATGGCACAACTGGCTTCGGAGGCAGAAAAATCTTTCTGGCCTTTTACATTTAATAATAACTGCTGTTTCTGTAGAGCAATGCTATCTTGTGCCATGGGTGGTGTAAATGCAGGGGGAACAGTAAGACAACATAGCCCAATATAGCTTGCTTCTTGCTGTGTACATGCCCTGCAATATTCACCCTATGCTGCAACCTTCCTGATGTCTTAGAAATATCTTAGAACACAATCAAACACTGAGGCACAAAAGCAGGCATAAAAAGAGTAAATGGTGAGATAGCACTGAGTCATTTATATTAGAGAGATGGGTCACTTTGCTATGAAAATGAAGAGAGAAGGGGGTAAGTGCTAGTGCAAAGGAGTCTCCTTTGTAGCTCAAGTCACTGACACAGCATATGCAACTCTAAGCATGCATGGATACTGTGATAGGCCTTTTCACAGGAAGGGTCTGAGTTCTCCCAAATGTCATCTAACAAATAAAAACATGATTGTATGAGCTCTAGTTATGACCCTGCCCATCATATCCCTGTAAAATGTATTTTCAGATGGCTAAAGGGAGAAAATGAGGTGTTCAGTCCTTAACATTTCTGTATATTTTCATGTCAGGGGAATTTGTATTGAAAATTGCAATTTTCTCTTCTTCCCATGCAGATATTAATTAACCAGAAAAAGAAAGGAGAATTGACTGCGGTATATATTTCTTTACCATACGATACAGCAGAAAGACACAGCTGAGCACATTATGCTGAGGATCCACTGCTACATACTGCTTAGTGTCTAAAAAAGTTTAATTTCCATATGTTACCTATGGTGTCCTTATAAAAATTCCTTGGAGAAAAGGCCTCTTCTCCTGCATTATTACATTTGTATGCAGTGATAATTACTGAAATGACAGAATGGAGTAGAGATGGATTACAGTGTGGGCAGGCTGGAGAGTGTCTCTAAGGTAATATCGTGTATGAGGTATGGAAGACAGATTCCTTGAGCCAGAACTAGTTGAACTTCTTATTTATGGTATTTTGTCTTTTGATTGTCAGTTCAGATATTAAAACAAAGTAGCTGGTGATTTTTCTTTTCCAGGAATGAAAAATCTCAACAATCTGTCCCTTACTTTTTTCCTGAGAATATGTAAAATACAAGTTGCTCAAAAGTATTACTTTGTCCACATTACTAAATTGAACATCACATTCTTTTGTTCCAGTAATTATTATGTTAGTGTAATTTTAGCAAACATAATCTTCTGCCAAATTGCTGTTCCCTATAGTGCTTTGAAAATCCTACTTATATAAAGAATGGAAAACCATTTGCATTTAAGATTGTTGCCAGTAAGTCCATTCATTAGTAGAACTTTGGAACCATTTATTTAGGGCCAAACAGGCTTGCACTTAGTCTTGCAACTAGCTAATACATAATGTAGGTGCAAATCTGGCCCAAAATAAATAATTGCATGCACCGAATTAAAAAGATTTACAAGCAATAAACTCAAATGCAAATTATTGAGCCACTCACAAGAATAAGTGCTATTCAACTTGAACGAGTAGAAAACTGTCGCCCCTTTAAGTGTCAGCATAGCAGCAAAGAACTAAGATAACAATATAAATCAGGGAACCATAGCCAGAATTAATAAAAGAAAATTGATTTTTTAAAATGCTGAAAATAAATCTTAATAGCTGTGTATGCCACTGAATTTAGCAATTTTCTCCAATAGAATAAATTGATAAATCTAGTCCACTTCACTGCCAGATGTTACTGAAATTATTTCAGGATCTATAAGCAAGAGTAGTGTATGCATAATCACATGTTGTCACAAATTTGGCAGCTACTCTCATCTTTGCTTCATTGCATCTCATGGTTCCCATTTGTCATTTAGTGTCACAAACCCTCAAGCATGAGCAATTAGAGTACTTCAGCTAACATGCTGCTACAATGGTTTAAATGAAGAGCAGAAACTCACTTTCTAAATGTAGTCCTTAGAGAGAGACAAGTAAGATTGCTCATAACTGCCTAACAGAGTTGATTAACAGGTGTGTTTCCAAGACTCACCTCCTTAAATTAGACCCAAAAAGTGCAAAAATGATCACATCTTTATTAATTAAGTTAATCTATCTATTAAAACTCTCTCTTGAAATGAATATAAACCCATTAAAGGATAATTACTGCACCTTTCATTCTATTTTCTGTTTAATTTGTTATTAAAATCTTTGACGTCTCTGGTTAGTTTTGAACCCATTATTTACAGGGCACTACACTGAAAGAAACTGTATCTTCAAATGAGTAGCTAGACAGATTTTTTTTTTAAGGCACAATTTAAAATAAAAAAAATATTTGGGTTGGTTTTAATTTCTCTAAGGACTCTGTTAAAACAAAAGGCAAAGGTTTCAATGCTCTTTTTCAGAATGTAATTTGTACTGTGTATCTTGCTCTGCAGTAATGGCTGCAGAGTGCTGCAGTAATACAGTATTTCAGCAGATGGTGGATTGTTTTTTGTTTGTTTTTTTTTTTTACTACCAATCATGTTATTACTGCCACAAACTGTACATGAGGCTATGTTAAATTTATTATGATTATGCCATGTATTCTCCTTTCTTCTGTGTCATTTTATTTCAGTTGTCCTTCTCTCTTACTGTTAGGCTAAACTCGTGAACAGTCATCATAAGCTTGTTCTTTTCCACTATTTTTTCCACTTGAAAGTACTTGTCAAAAATATGAATAGCTTGCTTCTCATAATTAGAAGGAAGCTAGACTTACATGCCATTCACAGCATCTTTTACATAAAAACTACTGTAACTATTACCAGACTGTGTCGTTCAGCCACGCTGAACTTACTGATTCACTGCCATTTCTCCTACAGCTGTGTATTTCTGGTAATTTTGAAATATCTTATACAGTGACACTTGTCTTTGTTCTAAATTCACTTGTATTAATCATAATTTTCAGTTGATGATCTTCTAATTATTTACTGTAGGATACTTAAATGTTATTATGTCCCTTATTTCTTCTTTATTCATTTGCATAACATCTATATTAATCCACTGTTTATGCTTCAAGTACAGAATAATATGCTGCACAAATTAAAAAAAATAAAAAAAAGAGTTAAAATAATATGACTGTGTTCAAAACCCCATTTCTGTTTACATCAGGCAGAAAAATAAATTCATGCATAACTCCATTAATGATAAAAATAGCTATTATGATTCTAGAAGACCTTTAAAAATCAGTGATGTTCATAATTTCTCCTCTTACTTTTGCTGTTTGTTCTGCTGAGCAGAGTTTTATACCTACCTGAGCACTAATCTTTTTGCAGAAATCAAATGCTCTACAATTTTGTACTGGCAAGCTTTTCAACGAAAGTGTACATTAGGAAAAGAAGAATATATTTTAACTGAATTCTTACATAGTGTGATTATATATACTTATATACACGTGTAGATATGTAGATATATTGTATATGTATATTTTAATTCTGAGCTCAAATTTCTATGGATAAATAGAAAATTAGTAAAATATGTAAGCTGTAAGGAAAGTTTACATTTTAGAGGAATAAATCAGTATTTCAAGTTCTTGTTCAAAATCTGGAGTTAAGATATTGTGGCATAGTAAATAACATCTCTTTCATATATGAAGAACTGTAATGCTTTGAAGAGAGCTAGAATATTGTAGTTCATTTCTGTTATGATCCAAGTAGTTCAATAATGCAATTGCAATTTTGTACATACAAGAAACAACATTGAATTAAATAGGAAAATAATTAGTGGATCAACACTCAGAGGTAATGAATAGCCTCACTATGGGGAACTTTGGAGGCCACTTGCTCATCACAAACTCATCAGCTCTAAGGGTTTGTCTAAGCGGGTGCAGATGAAGTGTGGGATATGGAATAAAGCCAATCAAAAGAAAAATTGTAACCTTTAATGTACTAAACAACAAATAAAAATGTATTTTTTGAACTACACAAAATTTTTCAGTAGAAGACTCTAGGATTTCATCTGTTCATCTTCCTTGAGCATGAAGATCTCAAACATGCAAGTTCGAGTGTCATAGCTAGAGAGGAATAACAGCTAAGAATCTGCCAAGAATACTAAATGCCAGGTAAAAATAATCCAATTTGCTCAGTTGCTCTGATTATCTGAAGTTTTTACATATGCTATTTAAAGTGACAGAAGTTCCATTTACTGGAGTACTCATCATGTATGGTGTATGACATCACAAAGGGCATATTTTAAAGGAATCTATGAATATAGATTCTATTCCATGATGTTTATGCGCATGATTTCGCTTTCCTTACAAACTAGTTTTGGGTTGCTGTCACGTTCCTTTTATGAAAGAGAGTTTCTGCTACCTCTCATCACTTCAAGACCATTGCCAAGAAGCCAGAGAATATGATCCTTGCCATCTGCTCAGCAGTAGTAAGAGGCATCTGGAGAGCTGTGTTCAATTCTGGGTTCCCCAGTCCATGAGAGACATGGACATGCTGGAGTGAGGTCCAGCAAAGGGCCTTGAAGATGGTGAAGGGACTGAAGCATCTGACACATGAGGAGAGGCTGAGGCAGCTGGGACTGTTCAGCCTGGAGAAGACTCAGGAAGGATCTTACCAATCGGTATGAATACCTGTTTGGGAAGCACAAAAAAGTTGGAGACAAACCCCTCTTAGTGATACCCAATGAAGGACAAGAGGCAAAGGGCACCAACAGAAACACAGAAAATTCTGTTTAAACGTGAGAATGAAACTACTGTGAAGGTGGTCAAACACTGAAAGAGATCACAAGAGACTGATCAGCCCATCCAAGCTCCATCTCAACAAGCCCAGAGAAGCACAAGAGCACAAAGACAGGTAGGAACCCAAACGAAGGACTCAGAAGTGACACCCTGTCTGGGTCCCTCACAGGGCTTTCCCAACTGAACCTAGCCCAACCATCCACCCATGAAACCCATCAGGATGAGGTAAAACTAGACTTGGACATTTTGACTAAGGGGAGGGGTGCTGTCTAGGGCTATGGGGCATGCTATGGGATGTAGGGGAAGAGCATCTGGGGGACTGTACAAGACATTATGGGATATTTAGGGAGGAAGTAAAAGTGGGGAAAGGTATGGGTATAGGTGAATTGGGGAAGAGCACATGGGGAAAGTTTTCCTCTCTGTGTGTTTGTGTACAGAAAGGTCTGTGGTGCCAGCAGGTGGACTCAGACAATTGGTCAGAATGCCTGTGTGTCTGTGTGCCAGCAATTGGAGAGCCTGGAATGAGTGAAACCATGCAACAGCCTCTGGAATGGGACCAGGGGTCAGAGGCCCTAATGTCCGTTGTGCCAATTACTGGAGCGAGTGTGGGTGTGCAAGTATGTTGTCACTAGCAAAGATGAAGTTGGATTAGTTGGCAAGTAGGTGAAGTAGCTTGGGAGTCAGGTGTACCTCTAAGGGTGAAACAATGGCACAGTTGGGTAGTAAGCAGCCAAGGTGTCTCTGCCAGCTTCTGGAGAGTAGTGTGACTGTGTGTGTCTGTGTGGAAGCATCCCAGAGGTAAGGCACCTGGTGAAACAAAGGATCCAGGGGCAGCTAGTGGGCAGACGATGTAGAGAGATCTACCTTGAGCGTATGCATATATGTATTTCGCAGTAATGGTCATCCATCCTACTCAGCTAGAGGGAACAGGATGAAGCTGTTGGGGCTGTGTGTATGTGAGCATGGACTGTGCCTGTGTGATCATGTGGCCATCCACGTATATATGCATACGTGTTGGATGTGTGTGTTTGTGTGTGCCTTCTGGGGATACATGTTCAGGCTCACTACTGGTTGGACCTGCAAACACAGAGCTGAGGCATATTTGCCTCCTGGGCTGTAGGATTCAGATCCCTTAACACCAAAGAGCTCTAACTGATCCTGCTCTGAAGAAGGTGTTGGTTAGGTGACCTCTAGAGGTCACTTCCCATCTCATCCATTCCATGAGCCCATATTTCAGGAAGTTCTCTTCTACTTCATATATAGGCCAATTTATCTTCATGAAATGTGAAACACTTCTCAGTATAAATAGCACACCTTGCCCTTTAAGGACCTGCAAAGGAGGATTAATGAACTGTTGGGAAAATGATAATATGCAGTGCTGAAAGCAGAGGAAGAGGTGGGGATGATTTAGTGGAAATGGGAGAGGCAGTTCAGCTTGTGTTGTGGCTTTTACCTCTTCAGGGACTTGGGAGCAGTTTGGATTTGATGTCTTGCACTAAAGAAAGGTACCCCCTGGCAGCTTCTCCTCTTTCCTGTGGAGTTTCTGCAAGCCCTGTGAAGCAAATGGCTTCTTCAGACAGAGAGTGTGGTGCCCATGTGGGTGTCCATGGCTTGTTAGGCAGCTGGCAGCCGTCAACAGGAATGCTAGTGGGCTGGGGGTGCCAAGTCTGCTGTTGCAGTGATAGACAACTGTTAGACAAGGGAGAAGGGAGGCAAAACTGATGAAGTCTCACACATGCTGTCTTTTGGGAGCAGTCCTAGTATGAATGGCATGTCTTGATGTATTGTAATTGAAAAAGAGAAAAAAAGTCATGAAAGCAAAACTGCTTTTGTGGTACAGCATCTTAAGTACATACATTTTTCTTTGAACGCTGTCCTTTTTCCTCCTAAAAAACATGAAAAAAATCGTTCTCTCTCTACACGTGGTGTGACTTTATGTGGTATCATTACCACAATCTCTGAACACTCCATGAATTTTTAACATCTTTACATAAAAATGTATTTATCTTCAATGCTAAAAATAATTTTGTTCTTCGTACATTATCCTCCCTCTTAATTTTCTTATACACTCCCACTCCCAGTATTCATCCACACAGTTCATTTGGTGATTTCCCTGGTTATTTCATTATTTCACTGTCCTCTTATATTATTCATTGTCATTATTTCACTGTCCCCTAATAAACAGCTCATTTGAGTGGTATGACTTATAGGTCTTATCTGTGAGAGTCATACCTATTCCTCATTAAACATCACTCATAGACCTACTCTTGCATTGTTATGCCTACCAAGGAATTAATGTTATTCAAAACATTAATTTTAAAAGTTTAATATTAGTTCTCAATATTTTTCCCTATTCTCTAATCTTTGTCTGTTTGTCTACTTACTCTACCACAGAATTCCCCAAAAACAAATGCCTGCTCCTGAATAATAAGTACCAAACAGACATGAACCAGTACTAGATAGTGGATAGCTGTGGTAGAGAAAATGAAATTCAGCTCTATATTGAGTCAGCAGAGCCTTTTGGCAATGCCTGAATTTGTCTTATCTCCTACTGCAAAGAATTTCATTAGGTTCTTGTCTTTACTATACAATACTGTGTTAATGTCAAATTTAACACTGTGTTTTATAAATGAACTGTTAGATAGAACAAAATGAAAAATAATGGAGAAAAGTTCTCTCACATGTGTGCAATTCCATGAATTTCTCATTTGTGAAGACAGGTTCAAACTCACTTTCTACAGTGACTTCAAGATTGTAAGTTTCACAGAATTAGCGAAAGGAGTTTGTTTTCACATTTTTACCAATAATATTCCAATAGAACACAGAAATGCTCGCTTCTATATGTATTTAATCACATTGTACATATTAGAATAGAGATCTTGAAAGAAATCAACAGCTGAATTAAACGGACTTTTTATATCGATACATTTTTCTTGCATTACCTCTGACTGCTATTCGCTTCATCTGTATAGATATCTGACAAAATTGGATGACAGTAGTCTGCCATGGTAGCACATGGCATATTTTAGAAGTTTACTTGAGGATGAGGTTAATAATACCACATAAGTTCCACTTTGTAAGTGCTGGTAAAGGACATATAGACGATTATCTCAGATATAAACCTCTGCTATGCATTAGAAATCTGTCTTCTGGTAATATGAACCTCTTGTAGTTTAGCAGAAGCAAAAATTTTAACTTTTCTCTCCAGTTCAGCTCATTAAATTTCCAATTTGACTAAAACATAAATCTGGTAATATCATATTTTAAGCCTACATTATGTCAAGCCAGATTCTAGCACATTTGTGTATTTTGCAGAGCTGTGGAACAAGTTCCTCTATCCTGAGTTGTATCCTGCACCTTCAGAGCTTTGCTCTCACACCCTTTAGTATCCTGTTTATTCATATTTGCCCTTATGTTTAATAGAAAATAATTGAATTTTGTGTCTTACACTGATGTTTCTATAAATCTGAACAACTGGAGACAACTCTTTCCACTGTCAATCTGGAAGGGTACAGATTTCTGGTGCTCTTACAAGGTGCCCTGCATACTTAAGAAAGGTTTTGTCTGACCACCTCGGCTAATTGTCTAGATCCCCTCTGCAGTCAATTTGAAAATGTGCCTGTTGGGCACAATTAATCTCATTCTGAAACTCAAATTAATTCTAATCTGGAAGTGCCTATTTCTCTCCCATCACTAGGAAAGAAATTTAGACAATTACCTCTGAAATATTCTTCTCTAGTGGGGACATTGAAAGGCAAGAATCCTACTCAAAGTATTTGGCCTAATCTTTAAAGAATAGCAAGGTCCATCCTGTTGAATTATTTCCTTGGATTACTCCTGAGCTCATTATTCAACTCGATAGCAGTGGCTTGCTCCAGGCAATCATTAATGATGTCAAATACATGCGCTACATCCACAGTTATGGAGTTATTGTGAGCTTTGAATGACATGAAGCTGGTCACCTGCAATGTACAGCTATTTACACTGTTCGTGACATTTCAAACTTCAGCTGAAGGGAAAATCTCTTTTCAATCTCAAACTCATTTTAAATTTTAAAAGTAATATCACAAAACTTTATACTAGCAGTATCATGGCATATTTCCTGAGTGATTTTTGTGGACATTATTATTGTATGCAGCACTAAATGAGCTTTCAGCCAAATCTTAAGATAACATTCCTGCTTCTGCCACACCATGTATATAATATACTATATACTGGGCTTCTCTCTGCCTCCCTCAGATAACTACATGAACATCTCTGCTTTTTTCAGACAACAAAGCTGGAATTGACAGGGTGATATCAGCAAAACTACAAAGATCTCTGAGTAGACCATGCCTTCTAAGGCATTAATTTCTGTGTATCATCAAAACTACAATGACAGAGCTAGAGTATGCCATCTGAGAGTATCATTACATCCTAAATGAAAAGCTGTGTCCCAGCTACATGAGACTGAAAGGAAGTAAAAGGAGCATATACTTTGAATTACATTCTTATTAGCCCTGTTTTCTGAGCTCCAAATTCTGCTTTCTTTTTTAGAAATTCAGGCAACTGAGTCAACTTTTAGATCAATGTTTACTTCAGTCCAATATCTCTCCAGAGCAAAACTAAAGAAGTTGTCATCTATCTTTATCAATCCATCTTTTTGTCTGCCAGTGAAGACATTAATCCAATTAAATCATGCCCAGAAGTAGCCTATGGCCTTTGAAACCTCACAGTACTAAATGGAAGAGATGGCCTAGAAGTTTAATTCATAGATTACTACCACAAAAAGGTGATTTTCTTTCTAGCTTTTTTTCCCCAGTTTTTCCCTCTGCTTCTAGCACACTGAGGAACAGTATTAATAGTTACTGTTGGGGATTATTTCAGTGCTTGCTGTTTGGAGCGCAGGCTGTGACAGGAAAGGCTGATGGATTGTTCCCCATGGTACTGGATGATTTTGAACTTTAGTACTCTCTGCAATTTTCTCTCTCCCAATTGACATTAGAAAATGAGGAAAAGATTTAGTTTATTCTATAAAGGAAAAATTCATGGAAACTATTCAGTTCATTTTGTACTAAATGTGGGTAAAGGAGTTGATAAACCTGTGAAAACAGAAGGTAAATGTCATTGAAATAAGCAGTACCTTAAAATAATGACATTTTGAGGCTTTACAATACTTGTATTATTAAAGGATGCAGCAAAGGTGTATTATTTCATTTTGTTCCTCTTTCTATGTATCATCGTAATAAGGGCAGAGCAGTTATAACCCTCTTAAGAAAACCAGTCAGAGGATCACTAATTTACAAAACCAGGAAAGACAAGACACAAACAACAGATGTTTCTATTTGTTTAGGAAATTTATTTCAATTTCAATATGCTACATTTTATTATATTTTCTAAATTAATGTCTTATAAAGACAGGCTGAATATTGATGAACTTCAGTAGTAGGTTTTCACCGAGTTGCTCATAATTATTTTATTGAATTTAATTACCAAGTTTTATATACAATCTGAGGGGAATATTATTTCATTATCAATCAAAGAAAACCCAATAAAAGCATGAACACATTCAAAATCTGCAGTACACCCACACCAATAAGTGACTATTCATTTTTAGAGGCTTTATTCTGGATGGTGTTGAATGATCTGGGAATTTGAAAAACAGCAGTAAACCTTGCCCAACAGTCCCTTAAGGCTCATGTCCTAACAGTAGTGCAGTATCCTCCACCAAGTCTTTCAATAATGCTTGGGTGGCAGCTGAAGCAAGTCCAGGTACTGATGTCAACCTCCATGACAGTGGCCTCTGCCTACAGGGTGCCAAACTTATCTGTAGCTATCAGAACAAACATAACTTAGATTTGTTAGCCCTTGCTGGCTCATGGAAGACACAGCCCTTATGGTACTGCAATGGTTCCTGTTGGTTCCTGTTTGGTCAAATCTTATTCTTTATCTCAGTCCTAACACTAGTCTGATAGACCCTAAAATATCAGAACTATCACAATCCATCAGCCTTTCCAGTCTCAGCTCAGATCTGTAGATAGCAGCTGTAAAATCTTTTAATCCTTGCCACTGGGTCACCACAAAACAAAGCCCTCCCTTGAGCCCTTCTCTAATTTTGTTTTGTAAATCTCTCCATTTTCCTACCATTAATGGATTAGCTGCTAATGAACCCAGTTATAAATGACACTCGGGACTCTTAAAGTCAAATTTGTCGTAGCCTCAAAGATTATGCTGGCTGGTAGAATCTAGATCATTAAAACTTTGTGACTAAACTGTAATCTTAATCCTGATATTTCTGTATTTCTCTAATCCTGTAGTTCCTAATCCTGGAGCCAGCCTTCCTCAAAAAGCCTATGTTCTGAGTACCAAGGCAGCAGAAATGTCTTTTTGCAGCCGAAAGTGAGGAATGTGGATTTTAAATGTAGGATATGCCATGCTGTGTGCCTTATCCTTTTGTTACCTGTAGATGTTCTTCTGCTTGCTGCTCAACAATGTGAATGCTCTGATTCCCACTAAGATGGCTAATTTATCCACTGTGTGGGGACCAAATGATTCCTAGTCCTAGATATGTTTTAACAGTGAAGTATCTGCACCTTTTCATGCACAACTATTAATGAGGAATAGAAGAAAATATCATTACCTTTACAGGTAATTTTTTAAAGTGTTTACAGGTTATTTTTTAAAGTGGATTTAGAATTCATTTAAGGCAAGTAAGTTTCTAGTGGTACTTATGAGAAATTGTATTCAGAATAAAAATGTAATGATTTCATGTTGTTGTTGAGACTCTTTCCTCCTTTCCTAATAAATTAATCTTTATCTTATTAGGATTAAAGTCATTCTTTTCCTCAATATTTTATATTGGCTAAAACTGTGCTGTAAAACCTTCAGTGGATTTTTCTTTGTTGTTTCTGATAGCATGAACATAACAGCAAATAGATTATGGTTTAATTGATGTGTCATGGAAGTGTCACTACTTTTACTTTAGTCATAGTTATTAGGTTCAAAGATGTGGGTCTGCGAGTACTTCATAATTTTTCTGGAATTGTTCTGTAGAGTAACTGATGGCCTCCATGTGACAATACTGATTCCTTTTCATGTGATCCTTGTCCCAAATTCATATCATACGTAACTAATTTTCAGCACCATAAAAGTAATTCTTAGTCCTTTCATCGTTTCCTTTTGTGGATGGTGACACCAAAACTTTCTTACCAGAGTAGCATTGCTTCTTTATACATGGCTCAGAGTGTCTCTGAAGACTAATTTCTTTCTAACGTCCTTTTGTTTTAAGTGATTTTTTTTCCCCTAAAATGTTCTATATTGAGATAATTTTCTCACTATTAAACCTCGGAAAACTTAAGGGAGAAATCAATCACTGAGATGTGATCTTCATATTTTCCTAAGAAACTGAGAACAGAGTCAAAAAATAACCTGAAATTATTTGAAGTAAAAAGTGATAGGAAAGTGCTATTTGTTCCTTCAGAAATTCTGTCCAGATGAAAAATGCAAATAGGAAATAGGGAATAATGAAAATGTATATTTATCTTAAATTTTGGGGAATATTCTACATGAAGCATACAACTGAGGTGCCCATCCTCAGTTTGTGAGACTCCTCCTATTGCTCATGTAAAGAGAGAAACAGCCTGAGAAAACAATCTGTCCACCTGTCTTAAATATCTGTATTAGGCTAAGATAAAGCACAATTAGGACATGCCATTTGCCATCTCTATTCATGGACTTCGGGACCTTAAATTCTCAACTGTTCACCTTGACTGTGACACAGCTTGAGACAGAAAAAAATAAATCCCATCAACCTAGGGTTGCATGTACTGATAACCACCCAGTTACCAAGAAATACACTTCAGCTGAATCATTCTTGGCAGATACAAGTTTGATACAATTAAAATCTCTGCCATTAAGAAATATGGTGATCCTTGTATTGTGTTGCATAAAACTTTTAGGGCTGAAGCAATGAAAACAGGAAAAATGGGGTAGCATTTATATTGAATAAAACCTACCAGCATCCACTGGGGAAGAAAAAAACAAAAGCGTGTTTCAGTAAAGCATTTGATGATTTTGGATTCAAATTCAAAATTATAAAATATTTAGTTGTTCTATCTTTAAACAGTTTGCTGTCCAGCTGTCTAAAAATCTAAATCTTCCTATGCTTTTAAACGCACTGATTTTCTCGTGAGACCTCACTTGGAGTATTGTGTGCAGTTCTGGTGTCCTCAGCATAAAAAGGACATGATTCTGTTAGAGCAAGCCCAGAGGAGGGCCACGAGGATGATAAGAGGGCTAGAGCACCTCCTGTATGAAGACAGGCTGAGAAAATTGGAGCTGTTCAGCCTGGAGAAGAGAAGGCTGCGTGGTGACCTCATAGCAGCCTTCCAGTATCTGAAGGGGGCCTGTAAGGATGCTGGGGAGGGACTCTTCCTCAGGGACTGTAGTGGTAGGACAAGGGGTAATGGCTTCAAACTTAAACAGGGGAAGTTTAGATTAGATATAAGGAAAAAGTTCTTTACAGTGAGGGTGGTGAAGCACTGGAATGGGTTGCCCAAGGAAGTTGTGAATGCTCCATCCCTGGCAGTGTTCAAGGCCAGGTTGGACAGAGCCTTGGGCGACATAGTATAGTGCGAGGTGTCCTTGCCCATAGGAGGGGGGTTGGAACTAGATGATCTTAAGGTCCTTTCCAAGCCTAACTATTCTAGGATTCTATGATTCTATGATTTTCAGTCTCCAAAAGAATTAAGATTTGATCCCAGTTACTAGGAAGAGAATAAGTTCTAATAAATGAGTGCTTTTGATAGGACACTTAGTTATTCACTCTGAATCATAGCTGAGTAAGCGGCTAAAAGAGAGATTGTGGCATGAAATGATTTAAGAAAGTTATTTTACTACATAAATACAAGGGATAATATGTGCCAAAATTTGTATTAAAGTTTCTAAAATTGACTGGAACTCAGCTTGAATATCAGTAATTATCAGGCCCTTCATTAACTCAAATCAGATTCTACTTAATTGATTTTCCATACATTCAATTTTATAATTAAGAATATCTCCAACCTAAGTAGATTAAAGTATTTCACACATTTTACATATGCCAATTAAACTCTGTATGTTCAGACTGCGTTTGAAAAGACTCTTCAACATTATTGACTTTTTCTTCTAATGATATAGAGGCATATTACATTTCTTCGTTTAACTAAGGTATCACAGTACAAAGCCCCAACAGTCTGAAAAACATTATTAAAAGAGTCATATTTAATGAATCTAAATTCTTTTTTTCTTTATCTGTCTATGTTAAAAAAGAATAGTTATAGAATTAAGGCACATCAGCTGAATAACGTCTGAACTCCATGCAAAACTAACAATTTCTGAAACTATGGACTTTGTCAAGGCTGCTTATATCTCTCTAGCTCATTCATAAGTGCAAAAATTAAAAAAAAAAGCCAATACTGTTTCTTCTCTCAGCTTAGGTCTTCAGAGACATATAAGCCAATCAAACACATTCAATTAAACTATTTTAAAAAGGTGAGAAAAGTTATAGCAGAAAAGTTATCACAAAATTAATTATGTCATGGTTTGCCTGCAGCAGAGGCTCCATTTAAGTAATATGTTGGTTAGGCAGGTTGCCATTTAAGCCATGTCTGAATAAGAGCCTTCCTCTTATATCTAATGCTTATCTGACAACACGTATGAATTTTACCAAGAACTCACCACGAGTGGCTTATCAAGCTGCCTAACAACTTTTAAACATGATATGTAGAAGTCTTTATACATCTTGTAATTTACAATATATAGGAACTTGAAATCTTTTTGTGGTTATAATAGTGTATTTTCTGCCTGATTCAGAAGAAGGCAGCGTACCTGAAATACCATCAAGATGTGAAGTGGTACCCATGGATACTCCATTTGTACTGTATTTGGGCCAGAAACCTGGATAAGAAAAAAAAAAAAACAGAGGAAAAGATCTTATAGCCTGAGAGGATTTAATTCCCAGCAGCATTTTTACCTCATGCATTTCAGGTTGCTTACTCCTCTGGTCAGTATTTGTCGCAGTGATTACAGGTGAGGCATGCTGGAGGAGCTAAATATCTTAGAAGAGTAGCTTTAATTTTTATTTTTTTTTAGTATTTTATTTCTTCTCTAACGTATTGTTTCTATAATTGTAGAATTATATTTAAAACCTTAATAAACAGCCTACCTTTTTGTATTACTTAAAAGTAGTTTAACATTGAAGGCCTCAGGACTGACACTAGTGCATAAGATTGGGCTGGCTGTGTATTTCTGTGATTGAAAATGTAATACCAAAATCTATGTCAGTCCAGAGCTCAACAGCTCTGCCATTGCCTTGGACAACACACTTTTGGTGATGGTCATTTAGAAGTTTCTTTCTGTAGCTTTTACCATTAGTGAAAGTATTTTTCTACCACTGGATGCTTTTGATTCTTTTTTAGAAAGATTACAGCTTTTGAATATTTTGGCCTGATTTAATGAAACTTACTCTTTTGGAAGATGTGATTCAGGGGTCCATTTTGAACAAAATTCTTTACAGTGCAAAAATGTGAGATGTATGCTTTTGATTCATTTTTCAACCTCTGTGTTCTCCAAGTGATGATAAGATCATTTTTAGACATGATGTGGCATTTAATTTAATTGCCTCTGCTAAACTGGTCAACATGTTCTTCAAAGACTTTTTCTCCCCCTCAGTTAGATAAATGATACTTGAATCATATTTTCTGAGTTTCCATCTTTCCTTATTACTTTGAAGATCAGTCTAATAGCATCTATTTTATTTCAGATTAATAATAAAAATCCTTCCTCTTGATCTAAAGATTGAATATAAGCCAAGATTCTGCCTCATTTTTAGGCTCCTTGTTTTCCTGGTTTTTCACATTTAGCTCTGACCAGACACTGGAAAATGAGCTCTGTTCAGCCTTTCTGGCCAGTGTTGGCTCCACCAGCTCAGTGGCCAAAAACATGGACTAACAAAGATAAAATCCACCCTGTTCAGATGAAAATTCACTGCTGGCTGTACCCTCCACAACAAATCATGGCATTCGTCATGTGAGAATGTTTGACAAAATGTTACTGTCCTTTCAGTTATGGAGCTCTGCATACTTGGAAACTGATAACCTGGTAGGAATGTGCTGCTGTAAAGGACTGGGAGATACATAGCATAGAGGCAGAATTTCTTCCCATAAACTTACGATATATCCAAATGGTCCTTGGAGATAGAAGAGTAATATCATTGAATGAAAGTGGAAGAAGTACTTTCAGAGAATGTGGGGGTTTTTTAGTTGAAGAACTTAATTTGGAAGAGACACACCTATCCCTGAAGACAGGTAGTACATGGTCAGAAATCTGAAGAATTCGGTAAGGATGGGGGATCTTCCTAGTCACATAATAAACAAGACATTCTGCACAATATTGTGCAGCATATCCATATTTATGATTTGGTAATTTGTAATTAGTTTCCAAAATAATCTTACATGTATTGTCAAATACATCTTTGATTTATAGTGTATACCAACTAAGCAGTCAGCTGCATAATGCAGTTTGTCTACAATGTTCATGCATAAATAATCAGTGTCGGTAATTTTGAATTAATTTTGAAGAACACACTGTGGAAATCAGTTACTATGCAGATGAATGGTATTTTAGTCATTCCATTTCACAAGTATGCATACCTATTCCAAATAATATCAGTCAAGTAATGACATATCTAATATTAACCTCCAGTACACAAGGCATGCAAAAAGAGGAGTTGCTATGGTACACAGCAGTCATGTAGGGTTCTCTAATACCAATAAACTTTACATAATTTCTCCACAGATACAGATTTGAGCTAGCTTAGTAAGGATAACAAAGTTATACTGACATGGAACTAGATTACATAGATCAGAGTGTCATGGATGAGTGATTTAGATTGCTTAAAGTATCAGTGTCAAAAGTATTAGCAAAAACTCTTTCATATGAGTTTATAAAAGCTAGACTTCACAAAGTTCAATGGCAATGTTCACTCTCTTACTTACCACATGGAAGAAACGTACAAAGTAAAATCGACTGAGAATTGAGCTTGAATGATTTACGCAGAGATTGAAGACACAAAAGGGTGAGGGCAACCCTCCTGTTGAGTCACAAGGTTCAGAGTGGACCCCCTAGATTTCTAAACTCCTGATGGAGCTTAGGTTCGGCTAGGTTCAATTTTAATCTCAGGATTAGAATTAGCTACATGGATTTCATTAGTATTAATTCAGCATGCTATCAGTCACTTAAGCAAGGAACTGTTGTGAATTAGGGGTCTCTCCACCTTGGTTAAGAAAGGATCTCGTAGTCTCAGGTAAGGAACCTCAAAACCTGAGAGGTGTCCCTGCTCAAGGGGAGGGTTGCCTGGCATGCAATTTAGGGACAAATCAAATTGGACTCATCCAAAGACTTGTCTTTGGTAAAAGATCTCTCTGCCTCAAGGAACAACCTGGAGAGGTGTCCCAGTTCAAGGGGAGATCACTGCAATGCAGCCATGCTGCCTAGCTGGGAGACCTCAAAGAAAGCTCACTTAGGCTGTCATTTTTGTGGAACAAAGCTGTTGTCTTGTAATCAAATTATGTGCAATGGGAAAGGTGTGCATGAGACTCCTTGTACACACAGCTTTGTTCCTTGATAAATGTTCCTTGATAAACACCCATTATTCACGTGTTAATTTCATGATCGGTGTTCCAAGATCATACACATCAATGATCACTGAGTCATTGTGTTCCTTTGTGGGTTTCTTACAGTTTTTGGCCCAGCTGTGGCCCAGGTCTTTACCTCCTGTGGAGCCTGTACCAAATTACCAGTAGTTTGGTTAAGGGATTGAGTGCATCTGTAACACAGGGCTGGGTAAGTGGTTAATAAAAGCAGAGATTAGTTTAACTTTTACACTAAAAATGTTTTGAGCTTCAAAGGAATATTTCGTGTTTTTTAAAACCTGACAGTTTCGTCTTTTATTATTGATGTTGGTTACACTGTTCCCTGAATATGAACAGAAAATATACTGGCCCATCAGGCTTTTTAGAAATTACTATATTTTTTATCTTAATCTAAACCAAGGAAACTGATCAGATTGAATGATTTTCTTATTATTTTAGGGTTTCATGTTTTACACTTGATTCTGACATTTATCAGAAATTTACTAAAAGCACATGGAAAAAAAACAAAATGAGGGGAAGTTTTGGGGGGGATGTTATTGCTGTCAATAAATGCTGAAAATGCTAGCTACATTTTACAGAAACCTGCACATTCATACATGCAAAAAGTTTGGCAAATGCTAAGCCACTTACAATTTAACAAGATGATTGCCCCTGGAAGCTGTAATCAAGCATCTGTAGGTTTTTAGATGCATTTCTAACAATGAATACATTCTGCCCTAAAATTAGAGAGGCTGCTATGATTTCTAAATTTTCACGTTTTACTGGAGAGCTGGAGAACTGTTATAAGATGATGGAGACAACTTTTATTTAGCAAATAAACAAGCTGAATTCATGAAGATTAACATTTTCAAGCAATGTATAGGTTTAGACATATAGCTAATGGATGTTTCATAGCCAAATCCCTTTTACAGTTCAAGGAGCTTTTACCTGTCTCAAGACCAGCTCCAGTTTTCTTATAGAGGCCACAAAAGATAACATACAGATGTGAAAAAATATAAAGAATGGGGCAAGCAGTTAGTGGGGGAAAAGGAAAGATTTTGGTCAAAGTAAAATAATTTTCCAGAATAGAAAATCTGTGAGCAGAAACTGGTCTTATTCATTCATCAGGAAAATTAACATTTGCTATAGTGACAACAGCATTAAATGCACTATTTATTACACTGCTGTACATAGAAGTGCACTCAGCAGTTAGCACAAAGGTCGTGGAAGCCCTAGAAAGGGAACAGGTTCTCTGAAGCATGACTAACTAATAGATGACTTTCAGCAACTTAGGTTGTGCCCACCTGATCCCTGGATTTTAAATGACTCAAAACCTGATCATCTTACTGAATGCAAAAGTGCAGGACCTTAAAAATTCTTTGGCTTTGAAAGCCTGGCACAATGAAGCTTTTGAAGAAGAGGCTGCAGAAAAGACAAATAAAATATTAGCAGAATACACCAGTTTTGAATCCACACATTTCTGACATATATTTTCCTTCTCCCAATATTATAGGGCAGCTGACTATGTCTAATCACAAACTGATAAGGTGAAAGGGACAAAACATCAGTTTGACTGCAAAGTCAATTTTATTTTTTTTTATGTATAAAACTTGTTCAAGTAGACCTTAAATAATGAATCTTTGTGTCTAATTAGGGTGTTCTATGTATTTTTTTTCAAGGAGTTTTTTTATGTTTGATGTGCCAAACCGAGGCAAATATACGATAGTCATCTAATTCTGGGCTGCTTCTGTAAGTAGCCTTCATAGAAAGGCTAGAAACAAGCTTTGTGATGTCTTTGTAAAACAGGAACTAGCTATTTCTCTCTAACTCTTAGATATCTAAAGCCAGGCAGCATGAAGCTGTTATTTTTTCTAAGTGCATTTCTTTCTCGAAGTATTTAAGGCTGGCTACCAGCAGACAATATATTGGGCATAGAATAAAGACCTAACAACAACAGTTTGGAGCAGGAGAGAAGAGTATTCCTGGGTCATAGAATGCACTTTTTAGCCTTGCTCATCACTTAACCCCAAGCATAAATTTACCATCATCTACTTTAATATATGTAAGTTGATTCCTTCTCTCCTCGTGCTTGGAAATCTAATTGGTAATCTATACAAGGATACATTTATATAAACAAAGTGCAATGAGAGCACACCTCTTTGACAGAGAAAAATACCAATTTATAGTTCCACCAAGTTATAAATAAGGGCTGTTGCTGGCAGTGGAGGCATTACATCTCCTATAATGCCTGTGGAAACATTACACCTCATCTGTAATTCCTTGTATTATTGCAAACAGAATTTTTTTGCAATAATTTCTGGCAAACACTATCTGCATGGCATTATGGTTTTAATGCATGTGAGAGTTTATCTTCACTTTCCTGTAAATATTATCCATTTTTTTTCTTTAGTAAAATGTATGTAGAATTGTTATAAATTTCTGGTTTGATATTTACAGCATTTCTGCTTATTAATCATCTTTTCCTGCAAAACTGATGTAATGGCATGAGAATGTTAAGAAATCCTAATTGTCTTCCTACAAAACCAACCAAACAAAAAAAACCAAAACCCAAAAACAAACAAATAAAAAAAAAACCCAAATCAAAACAAAAAACTCTTGCTTGTCAGAATTTGCTATATTTATAATTTTATTTGTGTAAACAATACTACTTAATATTAAATTGATCACTGTACCTTAAGTTCTCATTTTTGAAACATAAACACATTAAAACTTTCATCAGTTTATGTATCATAATTCTCCCTAGAAGTTTTTATTTGTTTTTTAACCTGGGCCACAGATCTGGTATGTGCTGGCAATGCTCTCCTCCTATGCCAGATCAAGATTAAATGATTATTTGGGCACATGTTTGTTCAGGCAGACTTCTCTCTTTCTTTTATATTGAGATTATTAAATTTATTATGAGTATTTTCATCTCTAAATGACAATTCACATAAATTTTTTTGTGTGTGTCACTGAGCTGGGAATTCAGAGCTATCAAGTCCTGCTTTGAAAGGCATCTGCTTTGGTAAGGTTTGGCTTTATTCTACACAGTGTTCCCCATCACTTTACCACTATAAATATATTAAACAAAAACAAAATCTGAAAGAACCAAAGACCTTTGCAATGTTATTTATTCCCAGTTATATGCTGTTACAAGCAATGCAAAGTCACAAAAGATCAAATTGATATAATTTTAGTTGAAAATTCAGGAACTTCCTACCCCTGAGGCTAAGCCCATAATATCTGCTCTAAGGTAACATCTGACTCTCTTCTGAAATGGATTTGAGCTACCTATAAACAGAATGATTGCTGTAACATCATTAATGTATACCCTTAACAGTAGTATTTTTATTTTCAAAATACTTTATAAATATGTGCCAAAAAATTCTAGTTTTCCTCCTAAGCAGGAACTTCTATTTGTTCTAATATTGTCCTTCCTCATATCAGAAAGGGAAGTTAGGAGAGCTGGACAAAGCTATGCCAAGATTGGCAGTCAGTCACTCTTGATGCCTCAGTCAATGTTCAAAATACTCTGCCAGAAAGTGTAGGTTTAATTTAAGCTACTAAGCAAATCCTAGAAATTTATTGTTCAGGATTATCATCTTGGACTAGTGTTGAACCAAGCCTTGAGAGCAATGTGCTGGCCAAGAGACTTATTCTGTTACCTCAGGAGATTAAGAAAGTTAAACTTAAGACCAAGAAAGAAAAAGCAAAATATAATGTAGAATTAAGGTTATTTAATCAATATTGTTGTTCATAGGCCAGGAAATAATGGGCATCACTGGATAAGAAACTGAATTTTCTTTGTCTTATCAAAGCACTTACACCGATTCCTTCATAAAACAGAAATTATTTGTGAAAGACTAATGCCTGAAAATCCCAAAACTACTGAAAAGATTGTATTGAAATGATCCAAAAATATTTTTCTCTTCTGTGGAAATATTTTTCTGCAAATGTAAATTTATGTCAATTTTCCATAGATGATCTTTGGGCAGAAGATTGAATTGCAACATTAAAAATGTTAACATTTTTTAACTGTTTTTTAAACATTTTTTAACATTTTTAAATTTAACAGCTGCAAAATGTGATTAAAAAATATTGCAGGAACTACCATATTCTCCACATCTCTCTAAAGACCAGATCATAGCAGATTTCATATTTCCTGAAAAGAAAATATAAGTCATAGGAAACTGAAATATTTGAAGTTTTTTGGCCAAAGGGTTTCAACCTCCCCAGTCAATATCTTCAACTGCATTTTTCACAGAATTAAAAGAAACATACCTCATTGCATTATTTTATAACAGCCTTTCTGTTGCATGATCTGTTCACAGGAAAACAAATATGCTCAATTTCATAACCCTTGAAATTGAAGTAGCTACATGGTAAATACAGAAAATGCTATTGCTAGTCTTCCACTAGTTAATCACATGAGGATTCAGCTTTTATGGATAATTTGGTGAGGTGTGAGACTGATACTTTCATCAAAAGAGCCACACACATGAAAGGTAGCCTCCTGCTTTCCCTTGCTGCGTTGTGTGCTGCACAATGTCAGTCAGTTTTGCTCATTGGCTTTAACAGTATCGGTTCATAATCACTGGCACAGCAGATCAGTTTTTAGCTGCCATGTCCCATGTTGTAGAGCTAATGCCACACAGCTGAAGATTTGCTTTTAGCATGTCTGGTTAACAATTCATTGGCTGACCTCTCAGCTGTTCACACATTTTAAAATAAGAAAATAGCTCTAAGCAATCATTTTTCTGAGATAAACATCAGATGTTTGGACCGGTGTAGTTCAGCCTGGAAGAACACTGCCTCAGTGCTGCTTGGGATTACATTGTGCTATACATTTTAACACCATTACAGGCAGAAAGATAACTTGCGTGGAACTGGCTGGAAGGCTTGATATGAAAAGTGTTAATTTGTCCAGATCTTACAACCATAGAGAAGAATGGTGACAGCCACACAGTGCACATTAACATTCGTTTGAAATCAGATGCCCTTTTAGTTCCAGGCATCCTGATTTAATCTCTCAAAAGCTATACCAGCTTTTGTGATCTTCTATGTGACTTCATCATCAAGAGAGGTAGTGGGAGAGGATGCTGCCAGACTGGCTGATTTTGTCTACAGATTTCCATACTGTACTGCCAGTACACATGGCTGGGATCACTGTTTTCCTCCTGCTGAGGTGCAGGTTAAGAACCTCAGTGGTGTAGATAAAGCAGCCAGTAATGAGGTCTACAACCTTTACCAGAGGCAGCCTTATGCTGGCATGGACCACTTGCTCTGTGGCCTTTAGGTCATCTCAGAGTCTCTATAGGTCAAACATGCACTAAAGGGGTTGGGGCTGCATCATGTTTAAATGTAAGAAGGAGTTTTGCGCATAGCAGTCATACTACTAGAACAACAGAGCCTTGCTGAGGCTCTGCTGCTGTCAGACAGCAGAAGACCCGGGCACTGTTGCTTTCTTAAAGGTTGTTACTGCCATGCCATTGTGAAATAAGTGAACAGTCTGCAAGTTAGCCTGGATAGCTGAATGAAGTGAAGCTCTCTCCAAGAAAACCTGACAGGTAGTCACAGTACAGCCATAGGGCAAAAGTCCTTCATTGACTGACAAAGGTCACTCAGACCTCATTTTTGTTCTGCTTATATGGATGTGGTCAGGAAAGCTAAGGCGCAGTTAGAATTGAGTCTGGCCAGGGATGTCAAGGATAAAGGAAGGGCTTCTATAAGTATGTAGCAAACAAAAGACAGACAAGAGATAATGTGGGCCCTCTTTGGAAGCTAGCAAGAGAACTGGTTAAACTGGATTTGGAGAAGGCTGAGGTTCTCAATGACTCCTTTACCTCAGTCTTCATCAGCAAGTGCTCTAACCATGCTGCTCAAGTCTCGGAAGACAAATTCAGGGACTGGGAGAATGAAGACGTTAGGCCCACTGTAGGAGAAGAACAGGTTCGAGACCATCTTAAGAACCTGAACATGCACAAGTCCATGGGACGTGACGAAATCCATCTGCAGGTCCTGAAGGAGCTGGCGAATGAAGTTGCTAAGCCACTGTCCATCATATTTGAAAAACCATGGCAGTCAGGTGAAGTTCCCTATGACTGGAAAAGGGGAAATATAACCCCCCTTTTCAAGAAGAGGAATATGGAAGACCTGGGAAACTACAGATCAGTCAGTCTAACCTCTGTGTCTGGCAGGATCATGGATCAGGTTCTCCTGGAAAGCATGCTAAAGCAGATGAAAAACAACGAGGTGGTTGGTGACAGCCAACATGGCTTCACCAAAGGGCAATCATGCCTGACCAATTTGGTGGCCTTCTATGATGGGGCTACAGAACTGATGGATAGTTGATGTTGTCTACCTGGACTTGTGCAACGCGTTCGACGCTGTCCCACACGACATCCTTACCTCTAAGCTGAAGAGACATCAATTTGATGGATGGACCACTCAGTGGGTAAAGAATTGGCTGCATGGCCACTTGCAAAGAGTTGCAGTCAACAGCTCAATGATCAGGTGGAGACCCGGTAACGAGTGGTGTCCTTCAGGGATTGGTGTTGGGACCGATCCTGTTCAACATCTTTGTCAGCAGCATGGACAGTGGGATTAAGTGCACCCTCAGCAAGTTTGCTGACAACACCAAGCTGTGTGGTTCGGCTGATATGCTGGAGGGAAGGGATGCCATCCGGAGGGACCTTGACACGCTTGAGAGGTGGGCCAATGCCAACCTCATGAAGTTCAACCAAGACAAGTGCAAGGTCCTACACCTGGGTCTGGGCAATCCCAGGCACAGCTACAGGTTGGGCAGAGAAGTGATTCAGATCAGCCCTGCAGAGAAGGACTTGGGGGTGTTGGTTGATGAAAAACTTAACATGAGCCAGCTTCGGTGTGTGCTTGCAGCCCAGAAAGCCAGCTATATCCTGGGCTGCACCAAAAGAAGCATGACTAGCAGGTCAAAAGAGGTGATCCTGCCCCTCTACTCTGCTCTTCTGAGACCCCACTTGGAGTACTGCATACAGTTCTGGTGTCAACATAAGAAGGACATGGAGCTGTTGGAGCAAGTCCAGAGGAGGGCCACGAGGATGATAAGAGGGCTGGAGCACCTCCCGTATGAAGACAGGCTGAGAGGGTTGGGGCTGTTCAGCCTGGAGAAGAGAAGGCTGCGTGGAGACCTCATAGCAGCCTTCCAGTATCTGAAGGGGGCCTGCAAGGGTGCTGGAGAGGGACTCTTCATCAGAGACTGTAGTGGTAGGACAAGGGCTGATGCATTTAAACTTAAACAGGGGAAGTTCTTTACTGTGAGGGTGGTGAGGCACTGGAACGGGTTGCCCAAAGAACTGGTAAATGTTCCATCCCTGGCAGTGATCAAGGCCAGGTTGGACAGGGCCTTGGGTGACATGGCTTAGTGTGAGATGTCCCTGCCCGTGGCAGGAGAGTTGGAACTAGATGATCTTAACCATTCTATGATTCTATGATCCCTTGAATTTTCATGGCTTTAAAAATCACATGAAGCATGCCTTTAATACCGACTTTCTGAGGATCAATTTCAGCCTCAAGACTGTAGAGATCTACTGCAGCAAAGATTTCCCCAAATGGCAGAAATTATATATCCCACTCATTATCATACCATGATGGGACAGATTTGAGTCTGAGAAGGTGGGTGACATCTGCATCCTTCAGCTACTGCAGACTTTCATTTAACATATAACAGTGAAGAGCTGCAATCATTTGTGATTAGATCCTAACCTCAGATTTGTTTATTCTGCCAGAAATGTCAGCAGTACTTAGCCTTGCAGTGTGATATCTGTTTCATGGTTTCAAAAGTCTCCAGCACATTAGATGGTACTGCATTTTGCTGCCCAATGTATTTCAGTTGCCATTCCATCAGAGGTGGAAGACAAAGAAATGCATAAACTGTCAAACATTTCTGCTGGGAATTCCTCTCACTCCCTAATAGTATATGACCATCTTCACTACGGATTGGCACAACACCCGTGGGTTTTAGGGACGTATACTGATTTCAAGCATTCAGGAAACTATTTGAAATTTTTATTTGATCAGTAGTTTCTTGAATCTCCTCCCTGTGCATCACTCATTTTCCAGGACTGAAAACTTTATATGTGCTTCCTTGAACTGTGTGTTGAGAAAGTTTATAAAAATCTTCTACCCCACGTTATATAGTACAAACATATAATAGTGAACTGATGGACCTGCCTTTTCCATTAAATGTGTCCCAAAAGCCATATTTGATAAAACAGAGGTACTTTACTGGGGCATTCTATGGTGCATCTTTGAGACCTTTCATTTTCTATGATTTTGTATTTGAATAGATGCAATAACAAGCTTACTTTTCAAAAATTTCTTTTCTATTTTTTTCTTTTTTTCTGTGACTGCCATGTTGAATGACAGAGCATTTAGTATTTTAATGAGAATTTCCTGTCTGTTCTGCAGACATCAGACAGCTGCAAGCATCAGACAGCTGGGGTTATTGCATTGTTCACTAACTGATGATCTGACCAGCAGTCTGCACCAAATGTGGTCTGAGAAAACCTGACATCACAAACAAGAAAGTGCTTGACTAGGACAGTATCAACAAGATCCCATCACTGTGATCATAAATGGTTGCTAGCACTTCACCAGTTTGTTAGAAAACTACTGCCAATTTTCAGCTCATAATATTAGCAGCAGTGTCACTGAAGCTTTTTCTAATTGGCATAGATGTGGGACCTTTCACTAAGTCCCCACAATATATTAATTAATTTATCACTTTGTGGAATTAATTTAATCACATTTGTTAACTAAAACTATGACATAGTCATTGGACTGGTACTAATAGAGATGCCTGGTGAAGCTATAAGAGAACTGTTTTGCATATCAACTGGCATTCAAGCATCTGCATTGTAAACCCAGCTATAACCTTCCCCTTCTGACTGCTTATCCTTCGGCCTCTTTCATCATGAGCAAAGAAACTGTGCAAGAGTATATATACAACAAAGCAATTACATATTGGCCAATATACACAATAGATAGTTATGGCTAATGAGCTACTAGGCTAAGCATTAATATACTCACCACTGCTGATTAGATGCTAGACGAGGATTTGCTGGCCGAAGAGCTGTCAATCAGATGGGAAAGGATAACCCTCTGCTGCTTTTCAAAAAAGGCTGTGCCTTGATATTGCAGAACTGCAGTCTCTGCAAATTCTCTGCTTTTTTGCTGCCTTTTTTTTAAACTTAGGGTTTTAGAACTTTTTGTATCAGAACATTTTTTATCATAGCCTTGAGCTGCTAATTACTGCCTCAACAGTTACACTTGTAGCACTTTTTCTTTTTCTTTTTTTCTTTTTTTCAAGTACTTTCTCATCTCTTAACAACACTTCAGAAAGATTCAGCCACAGTCACAAAACTGTGCTGCTCCAAATTTGGTGCTAGATTAGAACTGAGTTCCTGGAGTGAGGGATACAGATCGTCTTCGTCATGACGCAATGTCTTTTGACCATAATTGCTTGGTGTTAGACTCTGACATCTAGTCTAAACCCCCACTTATACTTTTGCCTACTGTATTGTGTACACCAACAGTGTGAGTTTTGCTAAGACCTGCTCTGTCAGCATGTTACAAATCAAGTTTATGGATTCAGAAATGCTGCAGCACCTTGCAGTATCAAGAACTCTGTAAACACTTTTTTTGTGCAATTCAGTATGAAACTGAATTTGCTGGGCTAATGTAGGTACAAAATATACCCTAGTTAAATGTCCCATTACAGTAAGTGAAAATCTAGTTGACATAGTCAGTGGAGCTCAGAGAGGTATTCAACTAACCAGCCAGGGAGAGGAACACACAGGGAAGAGCAGGAGAGAATGAACATGCCTTTTTTTTTTTAATATCAGTGACTTCAAAGGTAGAGAAATTTGGTATAACATCCTTCAGAGTGGCAGATATTGCTAGAGATTAACAATTTTTCATATTGCACATTCCATACTGCTCTGTGAAAGCTACACCAGCAGCTCCAGGGGATGCTGGGAAAGCAAAGAACAAGGGACAGGAGAGCAAAAATTTAGGAAAAACAAGTAAAGAAGGAAAACTGCCAAAACATTACACACCAAACCATTTTTACTTTTAAAAAGGTTGCTTGATATTTTATCTTGTGTGAAACCATCTTGCCATATATGTTACCTTAGTTCAGTTTTCTGGGAATACCTCTTAAAATTAACACACATCCATGCTCCCTGCTCTCCACAAAATGCACTTTCCCTTTCCTCTTAAGTATCAAGTCTGTGTAAGAAAGTTTTATCCAAGAGAAAAACACTTAATGCAAGAGAAAAACATTTTCAGAGAAGCACAGGGAGAAAAAAGGAACTGATCAAACTTATGATCTTGAAAGACAATATTTATGACATAGTGGCAGTGATCCTCTGCTCCAATTTCTTTATGAGCCTCTGTGAGAATATTTGATACAAAGAAGTTCCTTTCAAGTGCTTTCTTTGTACACTTGTTATGAGCAATTAGTGAAGCCCCACAGTCGTGTGATCTGACTTATGAGTTTTTATTTTGTTCTTTCTTTGGTGAATTCAATGGCTGATCAGTGTTACTTTCCCTGTGATCTTCTGCTCAGATGTCTACACATGCATTTCCATTGGGTCTAATTTACTGCTCTCTCACTCCAGTTCTGTGCTGACATAACTCCATAGAGTTTTTTTGTTAAGGGAGAACTGAAAAAAATCAGGACTTGCCACCTGAACTCTTCCCAAGTTAAACTAGTGAAGAGGAGCAGGGGGAGAATCTGAACACACTCATTTTAGCAAAAAAAGTTTTTATAAACTAATCAAGAAAAGAAAATGCACATTTGTGTTTTTTAACAAGGAATATTGCTAATGAAACAAAGGCTATAACCCAGATTTTAGGATTAAAGTTTTTGCTTATGCAGAAATATTTTTACAGTTTAGTTTTGGGTTTTTTTTTCTCTGAGCACAATAGCCTGCTTGAAAGTAAAGTTTGAATTCTGGTTTCTGATTCATCAGAAGCTCTAACAAGTAACCCCTACTGTAAACAAATATCTTACATGTCATAACTGTTTATCAGCTTTGAAAAAGATGTCACTAGTCTCAGCTGGTTTGATTTTAATTAAAGTAAGTTACGTGTTTGTGGCAGAACATCTTCCCTTTCTCAAAGAAACCAGGAGAGGCAGCTGCAGATCTACTGCTGTATTCCAGATGGTTTGTATGGAAAAGAAGAACAACATATTTTGTACTGAAAGTCTACTAAAAAACAAACCTCACTTATAATGGCTAAAGGGACTGTTTCAGTTTGCTAACTAGTTCAGTCAAAGAGGAAAACATTGAATACATAGCGTCTTGCATGGTGTTACTATGGTCTTTTTGTTTCTTGTGGTAGTAGTATAAACAGACACTTGGCTGTCACCTGAAATAAGTGAAGAGACGGAGGAATCAAAACAAATAGATATTTACCAAATCATGAGGTGGAAGCAGAGATGCAATCCTTTTTTGTTTCACTGTGGGCATTGTCAATTTTTTTCTTATGTTTTAGAAATACTAGTTTCTGTTATCTTGGTTTATCTTTTGAAACATGGGATCCAGCCATCATATTAGATTCATTTCTTTGGAAACCTAATCTAGAAAAAAACCTGTGTTTGAGGAAGTTAATTATATATATATACACATACATGTTATACGCATTTTAATCTCATGTAAACAAACTCCCTTACTTCAATTAATGTTTGGGGTTTTTTTGTTAATTTGATAGATTATACACTTTGAATATGCTTGGTGTAGCAATATGCTAATATTTCATCTCATTGATATAAAGCATAATGAAATTAAGGGAAATGTAGACAGTATATGATTAAGCTCAGTGAGTCCATTAGAATGCTGACTGTTTAAAAAAGCTCTTGGAAGTAGACAAGTACCAAATGGCACACGTGGATCTTTCCAGATTTAAAAGGTGTTTTTCTCTAATTTTTAAAGCAACTGACTGGGTATGTAATGTAAAATTAGCATTTCTCCTGCAAAAATGATGGTTAGAATTAATTTGTATCAACTCCAACTGGGAGCACAACTCCAGAAATTTTATTTTTGGGATCTGTGTTTGTACTAAAATACGTAAGTAACTTATAAATAATGACAGAAGAGGAATGAGTGCAAAATTGGGCATATTATAAGCACACTGAGCATATCATCACTATCTTGAATCTGGAAAAACTGGGTTTCTTGATTTATAATAATAAAAAAAAATAGTCTTTCAAATCAATAATATCTAAGCAATTACTAGGGACTATATCATGCTTTTTTCTGCACTCAGAGTTGGAAAGCAGAGCTAGTTTGGAATGTAAGCAAAGCAGACATTTTCTAAAGCAGTGCTGTTGCAGACAGGACTGGGCAGATTCAGAAGATAGCCTATGACAAGACTCATCGTTGCCTGTCCCACATGCTGACTGTAGCAAGTAGTAGATCTGTTGTAGCCTTACCTTCTCCCTTCTGCCCTGTCCAGAACAACCTGACTCTCCCTCTTTTTTGACAACAATTTGTGCAAGGGAAGACCCCACTTGCCAATATCAGCTGTCTCAAAATTTTACTGCCCCTCAATATTTCTCTCATGCTAAACCCCTTGGAATTACGGTGATCCATCCCAGGATCTTTCCCACTGACCCATCCCCAGCCCCCTGACTCCTCCTCTCTGGCTCCACACGCGCTATGCTACACCTGCCTAATTGAATGCCTCTGAATGATTTTGGTTTGTTTTTTCCTTCTTCTCTGGGTAGAAAATTTCCAAGCAGCCTTGTTCCTGGGCAGTCTTGAACTGACTCTGCTTGGTATTTTGTAATTTAGCAAACTATTAAGCAAAAAATTTGCACACTAACTAGAAACATTTTCTTTTCCATCTCTTACATGGAAATTGAAAGAATTTATTCTGGAGGAAAAGAGCTGGAAAGGCAATCTACTCATTCCAAACAGCTAAGAAGTTTTGGCCTTAAATTTTGGAGGGCTTAAAGGCAAGGGAAGAGATGGAGATGTACTCCTTAGGTCTTTTCCTCCTGGGAATTACTTTGCATTGTGAACTTTTGAAG
The DNA here is from genome assembly GCF_004027225.2 of Strigops habroptila. Classification (NCBI taxonomy): domain Eukaryota; kingdom Metazoa; phylum Chordata; class Aves; order Psittaciformes; family Psittacidae; genus Strigops; species Strigops habroptila. Next base: position 42,965,353 of record NC_044282.2, on the reverse strand, counting down.
AGACAGAAATAGCTTCTATAACCAAAAGACTAAAACAAAACAAAAGCACTTAAGTATATATATTTTCCTCATTTTATAGCAGTTTGATACGAAACAAATTTAAAAAAAAAAAAAAAAACCAAAAAAGAAACAACCAAAAAAAACCCAACAAAAAATGCCTTTTTTGGCAGTATTCTGTCTTTCTTTTTCCCCTTATTACTATGACAAGCATAACATTAGAGAGCATTTGATAGAAAATCCATTGCTTTGGAGGGGCTGTCAAGCTACTGCACATGGCTATATAAGAGGAAAAGATCCACCCCTGGAGGGGCTGGTTGCTTCTGATTACCCTTTTCTTTTCAAGTATTTATGTGAATATAATATACTGAACAATCAGGAGAAAAAGCTTGGACCACAGGAAAATAATAATCAGAAACTAAGGCTTTTTATAGATTTTGCTTTAGAAGCCCAGAAGTTTTCTACCCATGTGTCCTGGTTTTGGCTGGGATAGAGTTAATTTCCTTCCTAGTAGCTGGTGCAGCACTGTGTTTCAGCTTTAGTCTGAAAACAATGCTGATAACACACCGATGTTTTAGTTGTTGCTAAGTAGTGCTTACCTTGATCAAGGAATTTTCAGTTTCCTATGCTGTGCCAGTGAGGAGGGGCACAAGAAGCCAGGAAGAAGAGACAGGACACCTGACCCAAACTATCCAAAGGGGTATTCCATTCCACAGCATGTCATGCCCAGTATATAAACTGGGGGGAGTCACCCGGAAGGGACTGATTGCTGCTCGGGTTGGGCTGGGTATCAGTCAGTGGGTGGTGTGCATCGCTTTGGTTTTCTGAATTTCCATTTTCTCTTTTATCTGTTGTTCCTTATTGTTATTATCAGTATTGTTTTTGTTGGTATTATTTCTATTATCACTGTATTTTACTTTATTTCAATTGTTAAACTGTTCTTATCTAATCCAGCAGGTTTTATATTCTTTTGATTCTCCTCCCCATCCTGCCCAGAGGGAAAAAAGGGGAGACAAGTAAGCGACTGCATGGTGCTGAATTACCGACTGGCTCTAAACCACGACAGTATTTTTCTGGCACCCAACATGGGGCATGAAGGTTTGAGATAATGACAGATCTGACCAGACTGTGTCAAAACAAATTCATTATAAATATTCATTGTTTTGGTTTATGAGGAGAGACGACAATGGACCTTACACGATTCAATGTGAATCAAGCAGAAGCCACTTTATTGTTCCCACGATCCCTTTATATACAGAGTTTTCTATCTCTACATGCGGTCACGCACCTTTTGATTGGTAAGAGCCCTCTTGCACGAGGCAATCACGCGGCTCGGTAAGTGTCCTTATTGGATCACCTAATTCCTGGTGTTCTTCCCATGTATCCGACTGCAGATGTTTTCTCCCTCTTATCTTCTTCTTGGTATGCGGCTATGTGTTTAGAAGAAGCTCTCTGATGGCTGGTTCACATCCTCTTATCTTCTTCTTGGTATGCAGCTGCATGCTTAGAAGAGGCCCTCATATGGCTGGCTCATCACATGTCCACTGTCCTCCAAATACAACCCCACAATTCCCCCTTTTTCTCTTTGAACCAGCCAAACTTTCTTCAAGGAATTAGTAATCATGTTAGACACTCCTTTTAAGATACAGGGAACGATTAACAATACAATCACAATTATACTTAAAGTTACAATGCCTTGTTTACAAAGATCTAAAAGCCATCCCGTTATGCCCCAACCTCTTAACCACTTATCTAAACCTGAATTGACCACCGTTAGTTTGTTCATGTTGTCTTTTATCTCCTTGAGACTTTTATGAATTGACTTCGAATGGTCAGACAGACTCATACAACACATCCCTTCAAAATCCTCACACCCGTGACCCTGTGCTAAAAGCAAAAATCAATTGCAGCTCTATTTTGCAAAACAGCGTGTCTTGTGCTATCTACATCATTAAGCATTTGCATAAGTTCTTCTGACGCTAAATTTATCTACTTTGCGGCCCAACACCCTAACTCAGTCACGTCTCCTCATGCTTTTGCTAGAGCTACTCCAGGTGCAAACAAGGAGACAATAACTCAAGACGGCACATCCCAAAATTGTACCTGATCGTTACAGTCGGGCCTCAGTTGTATCCTTGTTGACAAGTAATATTGAGCTCTAACTTAAACAATGTCATTGACACATATCCCTTGAACCATTGTGACTGATAACCTTCTACCCCGTGCGTGCCCTAGAACTTCGACAATACCATCTGACCCCACAATACTTGCAAACACACAAACTCCAAGGCTCCCAAGTTCCACGGTTATGGCACGGAGTCCTTAGGTGCTGGGGTGTTTTCGGGTGGGTCATGCAACTTTTCTTGCCATGGCTTTACCCACTTAGCTGGTATCCATCTGGTTCCTGTATCTGTAACAGCACATGCATATCCTCTTCCCCATGTGATTCACTTAAATGGTCCTTCCCAGGCCCCTGTTATCCCGTTTTTAATCATTACCTTACATTGTCTGCTCTTAACTTCTTCCAACCCTCCTTGTAGACCAGCCCTGTGTTTTGCCATTGGTGGCACCAAGCTATCTTGCGGCAATGGTAAGAAATTTAACACATATAGGACTTTGTTTAATCTATCTGTTGGAGATATAGCACTTTCTCCCCCTTTTTGTTTTTGAAGCAAACGCTTCAATGTCCGATTCATACGTTTGCACATAGTCTGGCCGGTAGGTGAATGGGGCGTACCCGTCACGTGAGTAATGCCCCAGAGCTGGAAAAACGCTTGCGTGGAACGAGCTACATAGCCAAGGCTGTTGTCAGTTTTGATTTCTCGTGGCACGCCAAGGGCCACTATAGCCGAACGCATGTGACGCTGCACCTGTTTGCTAGGTTCGCCAGTCTGAGCTGTAGCCCAAACTGCAAGAGAAAAACAATCCAAGCAGACATGCACATATTTTTGTTCACCGAATTCTGGGACATGCGTAACATCCATTTGCCAAATTTCTAACGGTCCAGTACCACGAGGATTGACTCCAGGAGCCAAGCCTCTGGTATACTGTTGACAATCGGGGCACGACTGGACAATGCCCTGGGCATCTGATTCAGACAGCCCGAATTGGCGGCGCAGTCTTTGGCTGACTGGTGGAAAAAGTCATGAGACCATCTGGCTTGCGCGAACCGGTCTGTTGAGGTAGCCACCCATAGCGGCACTACCAGCTTGTCAGCTCTCCGGTTGCCTTCTGCTAAGCCTTCGATTATTCCTGTGTGACTCTGAATATGGATGATAAAATATTCACATTGTCTTTCTGACAGCAATAGCCACAACGTCCGAAATAGTTTGTACAATACCTCATCGTTTCTCTCTTTCAGCAATGCTCATTCTATACGTGATACAACTCCTACTACATACAGTAAATCACAAACAACATTGACTGGTGTTGTCTTCCATCGAGCAAACACTTCTACCATGGCTTGCAACTCCAAATGCTGTGTGGAGCCTTGACAGTCTGTTAAAACTACATCATGCCATTTCCCATTGGCCTGCCACGTGGTGGCAGCCTTTTGAGATCTTCCTCCTGCGTCTGTAAAGACTGTAGCACCGTCTACCGGACGTGCAGAGCGTCTAGGTTGCTCTTCTATTTGACAGGAATGTAGTACACTAAAAAACTTGTGTGGTGGATAGTGCACCTTTACTTCACCCGAATAATCCAGCAACGCCGCTTGCAATAAAATACACTGGCGCAAAGCCCAAGCTAAATATTCTGCCACTAAAGGTATTATGATAAAAGATGGTTCTTTCCCTGCTATTTCAACAATTTGATTTCGCCCCCTCATGATTAATTGTGCTAGCGCCTCCATTCGTGTTGTAACCGTCCGCTTTGACTGTGCCGATAAAAACACCCACTCTAATAACCGCAAAGGATCTCTTCCAGGAATCCATTGCAGTATTACAGCAAAAGGGTGCTGCTCACTATTGATTATTGCTAAACCTATCCCATAATCAGGGTTCCAGCGATGGGTGTAGGCTTTATTAACTTTTATGCTAATCTGCTGTAAAGCCTCTTTGGCCTCATTTGTCAATGTCCGGGGTGCGTTTGCAACACCTCCTCCCCTGAGCAACCTCATCAGAGGTGCCAACTCCTCATTGGTAATACCACATAGGTCCTCACCCAGTTTAAATCTCTTAACAATTTTTGTACATCATTCAAGGTGTGGATCTCAGTCCGGAGTTCCACCTTTTGAGGTTGAACAACTGCTTTGTCGATTTCCCAGACAAGATACTTCCATACTTCTGTTTTTTGTATTTTTTCAGGGGCCAATTGTAGCCCGTTTGACTGCAACACGTTTTGTAATTCAACAATCAATTGGTCTCCATTCAGCTGTTTTCCAGCTATCAAAATGTCATCCATGTAATGATAAATAAGCAAGTCTGGATGTGCTTCACGTACTGGAGTAAGTGCCCAGGCCACGTAAACCTGGCACATGGTTGGTGAATTTTTCATGCCCTGCAGTAACACTACCCAGTGGTACCTTTTCATAGGTTCACTTTTGTTTACGCTTGGTACAGAAAAAGAGAATTTCTGATAATCTTCTGGATGCAGAGGAATGGTAAAAAAGCAATCTTTTAAATCGATAATTAAAATGTCCCAATTTTTCGGAATCATATTTGGGGAGGGTAATCCAGGCTGTAATGCCCCCATATCCTCCCTGAACTCATTAATTTTCCTCAGATCATGCAATAGGCGCCATTTGCCACTTCTCTTTAGAATTGTAAAAATCGGGGTATTCCAAGGGCTTGTGGTCAGTTTAATGTGACCTTTCTCTAATTGCTCTTGTCCCTTTCCAAAGCTAAAATTAAGGGATCTGGCAGAGCTCTCTTAATTCCACATTCCTTCTGCCACTCCTGCTGGTTTCTTAACATGAAAAGCATATCTGCATACATTACTTCGCTCTGTTGATATCCCATTATTAATTTTACACACACACACAAGGGATCCCACAAACACACTCCACACAACTACAATACCTAAAACACAAAAAAAATCCAATTAGACAAACAGCTATTAATGACACAATCACAACATACAGTGCAGCCTTAACCATTTTATATCGTCAACACCAAAATCGTTACCGTGATAATCCACAAAACTAGGTCAAATACCAGCAAGTCACAAACAGAAACAAATCCAAATGTATACCAATCGAGTGCTAGCAGCCGGGTATACGCCTTTACCTACAAGATTTCTATATCTCGATTTACAGAAGGCTCCAAACAAAAGTTTAACCCACCAAAATCCAAACTTCAGACTCCTGCGCAGGACGTCTCCCACGACTTACGGAATGTTAACCAAAACAAAACAATATTCACAAAAGAATACTTTCTTAAAGGTGGTACTTGTCTGCTCTTGCAGTGATCCCAGTGAGTCGAGGGGTCCCTACAGGAAAATTCCCCGGGGGCCCTAGGGAGCCCTGTTCTCAGTGGGTCCTGCAGCCGAGCAGAGAGTGTCCCATCTGGGGTGCCAAATTGATTCGTAGAACTCGTTAAGAACTTGCCAACTTAATTAGTTCGGTAATGCTGCTGGCATAAATGAGTGATTTCTCCTTGTCCTTCTACTTATCAGTTAACTTCGCTACATCACCTCCTGAACATCTGCTTAGTTTCAGCTACTCCTTAGCTACAATCCTGTTTTGGTTACAATAAATTTTGTGCGAAGGTCATAAGGTTCCAAAACTATGTCAGCTACAACGATTCATCTTAGACAAGGACCCTTATTGGAAAGTTTTGTTGTTATATACAAAGCCACCAAGCATAAAGTTACTTAGAACTAAATTTTCTTATTTACAAAAGATTATATTTCATTTTGTACTTCCTTGTCTCAAATCCCCCTTTTTTCTATGCTTTTGCAAATTCTTTTGCAATTTTTCTTCTTTTTTTTTTTTTTCTGAATAATCCCTCTCCATCGTTGTGTTGGGTCCCCGTCAGTTTTAGCAGTTTAATCTCTTGCCTCCCCCCACCCCCTGGAGTTTCCCGCAGCTTGCTATCACGCCCTCCTCCTCCCCCCTGTGTTCTTTCTTCTCGAGCGATCTTATCTCTTTCCAAGTCCTCCAACTTTTGAAGCAGTTTCTGTGCCCAGTCCAGTTCCCTGCGGGGCTCGAGCGTGGATGATTTTCACAGAGACGTTGGTGGGGGAGGCATGGATGGAGGGAGAGGTGGAAAAAGCAATGGCTGGCTCTTGGAGTGAGATGGGTTGGGTAGGACGGGCAGCGGCTCTCCCCTGGGTGGCTTTTCTACGAAAGGGTCGGGAGGCAGTGGTATGGACCAGGATTCATTCACTTCCATCCCCTCGTTTTTCCGGGGATCCACCTCGTCCTCTGCCAGAGATGCCGACGGGGCAGCGGGGGAAGGGACAGGGAGCCGATCGAAAACTTTGATCTTAGACGATGGGGGCTGTAAAGCTATAAAAGCTCCGGCAGCAGCTGATCGCACTGCCCTCATCGCTTGAAGGGTCATTAGAATCAGCTTCCAAGTTGTTGCTAGTCCCTTAGCTTCTTTGTTGCCGTCGCTTACAGCATCCCATAACTGTTCCCCAACCTTTTCCCAAGTTTCGACCTTAAAAGCAGCCTGTGGATCTGGGGGGAACCCATTCTCTCGGCACCATATTAATAAGTTTTCGGAGCACAAGCTCATCGTGTTTAATTCCTCTCTTAGAGAGTATATGTAGGAGCAGTTTCACAATCGCACTTTCTTCCTTTGTTACACTCTGCCCCATCTCTTATTACCGGCTGCTCACCTCCAAGGGTGTCCCGTTGCAACGTACATTCTTTTTCTTCACGGACCGTCCTCCGATCCGTCCCGACTCCAGTCCCACTGGCTCGGCTCTCCAGCTGGTCCTCTCCTTCGGGGTTGCTCCTGGTACTATCGTATGATGATCACGTCGGGGTCACCAACTGAGGAGAGACGACAATGGACCCTACACGATTCAATGTGAATCAAGCAGAAGCCACTTTATTGTTCCCACGATCCCTTTATATACAGAGTTTTCTATCTCTACATGCGGTCACGCACCTTTTCATTGGTAAGAGCCCTCTTGCACGAGGCAATCACGCGGCTTGGTAAGTGTCCTTATTGGATCACCTAATTCCTGGTGTTCTTCCCATGTATCCGACTGCAGATGTTTTATCCCTCTTATCTTCTTCTTGGTATGCGGCTATGTGTTTAGAAGAAGCTCTCTGATGGCTGGTTCACATCCTCTTATCTTCTTCTTGGTATGCGGCTGCATGCTTAGAAGAGGCCCTCATATGGCTGGCTCATCACATGTCCACTGTCCTCCAAATACAACCCCACAGGTTTAATAATCATTGGTCACAATGTTAATTTATTTGCTCTCAGAACTGTTGCACTTGGTCTCAGAGTTGCATTATGTTACATCTTGTTTGCACTATGCATTCCCTGTTTTGGTGTTTATTGCCTTTGGGGCTTGGACTAAGGTTCTTGGTTTGTTGTACTTTATTATAACAGCTTGTTATATGATAGACTTGCTAGTATGTGTTCTCGGCATTGCTGTCACCTCTATACTTTGAGAGCCATCTAACGGGAACTATTAATAATCATACCTTTTGCCTTTTCTCCTCAGAGGGCCAATCTGTGGAAGAGAAATTTCCCCATACCTCCCCCACTAGGCTATTTACAGCACCATTTGAGAATTTTGGTAGTTTTGAATATTCTTGGAATATTGAAACCAGCCTGGCCCTATTGCTAGGAATCAGGATGTTGTTGAATATGGTTCAGATTTTGGCTAGGATTAAACAGCTATAAGTGGCTACTGCAACCTGCATGAGAAGCACCGCAGCTTGAAGGAGAAAAAGAGGGACTCAAACTCCAGTGACAAGAATTCTGGCTACTTCAGCCCCTGTGACAGGTTCTATAGCTACTCAAATCCCGCTGGCAAGCACTATGACTACTTAAACCCCAGCAACAAGCATGGAAGCCACTTCAATCTCTACAACAACCACTGTAGCTACTCAAACTCTGATGACTAGTACCACAGCTACTCCAACTACGGCAACAGGCACCACAGTTATTTTTACCCCCATAACAAACACTGCAGCCACTCAAACCCCAGCGTTGAGTACAATGGCTATTCAAATTTCGGTGACAAGCACTGCAGCTGTTTTAATTCCTGTGGCCAGTACTGTGACTATTCAAACCCCAACAAGCACAACAACTGGCTGCACAGTACTCAGTTACTCTGGCTGGGTTTAAACCATGACACCTTGACCTAGGAAATTTCATCACACTTTATTTCAAGTAAAACAAGAAATCTCTCATTAACTACAAAGAGAAGTTTCAGATAGTATCTTAAACAAATAAAATGTTTACATCTATGAGCATACTTGAGTGAGCTTCTCCTTTGTGATTAAAATATGGTAACTGAAAGGCTGTGACCTATAAAATATAATGCATTGTGTTAATTAAGAGCTTAAACATAAAAAGAATATTTTAGCAATTGAAAGGGACAAGATAGGCAGATTATTTCGATGAACAGTATGCCATTGTTTCCTTGAAGGCACACTGTATGTAACAGGAAACTTTTGGCTGAAATATATTTTACCTGTATTACTACTTATTCTTTTGTAATCAGCAGACTCATACTTTCAGATCAGAAATAAAAACCAAGACACAAAACCTTTATCTTCTCTTTAAGAATTTAAATAAAGATCTATCAAAGATGCCTGAATTACACCTTGCAAAGAAAACTAAATCTCTTACAAGTCGTCTACCTGTTGTGAGGTTAAAGTATAATATCACAGGGTAGAAGGAGGAGAGAACACACACACATAAAAAAAGAAGTGACAATATAACTAGGAAGGCAGTAGCAATTGATATGGGTGGCTGGCATTGCCATGACAAACAGGCAGGTAGAGAAATAATAATTTTGAGGAGTATAGATATGAGGAATAGGCTGCTGTTTGGGGATATTTTAGGAGTGAAGGCAATAAAGAAAGTGTTTAATGAATATTGCCGAGGTGAGTATCCCCAGAGAGGACGCCTTTAACACCGGAGCGGGGGGAAGCACAGAGTCCCGGAGCCTCAGTTCGGAGCGGCAAGAGAGACCGAGGGAGCCTCAAGTCCTCGACAGGACTTGCCCAGGAGCCGGCAGCTCAGCTGACGCGAGCAGCTGACTCACAGGGGGCGGCGCCAGGAGTGACGGCACCAGCCCTCAGTGGGTAAAACCCATCCCAGGGAGCGCGAGCGACCAGGAGCGCGGCGAACAGGGCGGGCAGTCAGGGCGTGGCACGGCAGCTCGCGCAGGCAGCGAGCGGGATGGTGAGCACTCGCCTTAGGAGCAGGGCCCGCTGTGGGAGCTCTGCCCCGGCGGTGGCCAGCGTAGGCACCCAGACAGAGCCGATGAGAGGGGAGGCTGCGGCGCAGACCTCGGAGTGTAGAAAGTGCCTCGACTGGTCTCGTGAGGCGGGGGTGCACGATGGACAGGGCTGCACTCGGTGCGCCCTGGTGGAGGTCCTCCTGCAGCAGGTGGCTGAGCTGCGGGAGGCTGTTGGAGAGCTAAAAGATGCCAGGGAAGCTGAGAGGAAGCTGGGCTGCTTGCTCCAGGCTCAAACTGCGCAGGGGCTGCAAACGTCCAGCATTGCTCGTATAGGAAAGAAGGAGGGCAGCAACCCAGGAAGCTGGGAATTAGTCACGAGAAAAACGAACAAAAAAAGGAGGAAGAGGACAATTAACAACAAGGGACTTCCTCCTAAATCTGATGTCCCCACCCAGAACCGCTTTGCGGTTCTGCAGGAGGCTAATGAGAAAGCACCCACCACACCTAATGAGCACCCTGCTGATGCACCAGTAAAGAGGATCGCTACTGGTGCCTCCAGGAAGAAGCGGAGGGTCATAGTAGTAGGGGACTCTACTTTGAAAGGCACAGAGGCACCCATCTGCCGGCCTGATCCAGTCTCGAGGGAGGTGTGTTGCCTGCCGGGGGCTCGGATCAGGGATGTTGCTGAGAGGCTGCCTGCTCTAGTAAGTCCTGCTGACTATTACCCCCTTGTAGTGGTCTATGTGGGTGCTAGGGATATAGACAGCAGTTGCCTGGAGGACATTAAGAAGGACTACAGAGCCCTGGGAGAGGTGGTTAGGGGCTCTGGAGCTCAGATAGTTTTTTCATCGATTCTCCAGGGCAAAGGGGAGGACCTTAAAAAAGCTAGGCATGTCTGGCAGGTTAATAAATGGTTAGAAAGCTGGTGCCATAGTCAGGGGTTTGGCTATTTAGAACATGGGGCTCCATTTGGGAGGCCAGATCTACTGGAGGCTGGTGGAGCTGGTCTGACAAAGAAGGGGAAGAGCTGTTTTGGTAGGAGGCTTGCCAGGCTGGTCAGGAAAGCTTTAAACTAGATGTGTTGGGGGAGGGGAGCATTGATCCATCCCAACATTCCTGGTCAGTTGCCAGCACCTGTAATAAGTGCTTGGAGTGATGTAGAGATGTTCCAGCTGCCCCAGCCATTGAGTCGGCTTCATTTGGAGCTCGGCTAAGGTGCCTCTATACAAACGCCCGTAGTATGGGGAACAAGCAAGAGGAATTAGAGATGTGTGCAAGGCTACGGGAATATGATGTCATTGGTATCACAGAAACATGGTGGGATGGCTCCTATGACTGGAATGTTGGAATGGAAGGTTACAGGCTGTTTAGAAAAGACAGGCCAGGCAGACAGGGAGGGGGCGTTGCTATCTATGTCAGTGATAGGCTAGAGAGTATGGAACTCTGTCTGGGGACGGGTGATGAGGTAACAGAGTGTTTGTGGGTCAGGATCAAAGGGAAAACAGCAACAGGGGACATTACGGTGGGGATCTGTTACAGGCCGCCTGATCAAGAGGACTCTGTGGATGAAGCGCTCTACAGACAGATAGGAGCAGCCTCACGCTCGCAGGCCCTGGTCCTCATGGGGGACTTCAACCATCCTGACATCTGTTGGAGGGACGGTACGGCCCGGCACAAGCAATCCAGGAGGTTCCTCGATTGTGTGGAAGACAACTTCCTCTTTCAAGCAATAGAGGAGCCGACGAGGAGAGGTGCCATGCTGGACCTTGTGCTCACCAACAGGGAGGGACTGGTTGGAAATGTAACGCTCCAGGGCAGCCTTGGCTCTAGTGATCACGAGATGGTTGAGTTTGAGATCCTCAGGACGGTGAGAAGAGCGTGCAGCAAGCTCACTGCCCTGGACTTCAAGAAAGCAGACTTTGGCCTCTTCAGGAACCTCCTTAGTAAGGTTTCATGGGATACAGTCCTAGAGGGCAGGGGGGCCCAAGACTGCTGGTTGGTATTCAAGGATCACCTGCTACGTGCTCAAGAGTGTTGCATCCCGACTAGAAGAAAGTGCAGCAGGAGGGCCAGGAGACCTCCATGGATGGACAAGGAGCTGCTGAGGAAACTTAGAGGGAAAAAAGAAGCTTATAGAAGGTGGAAGCGAGGACAGGCGGCCTGGGAAGAATACAGGAACATTGCCCGAGAAGCTAGGGACCAGGTTAGGAAAGCTAAGGCCCAGCTAGAATTAAGTTTGGCAAGGGATGTAAAAGATAACAGGAAAGGATTCTATAGATATGTAGCAAATAAAAGACAGGCTAGGGACAATGTAGGCCCTCTCCAGAAGCTATCAGGAGAACTGGCTACCATGGATTTGGAGAAGGCTGAGGTTCTTAATGACTTCTTTGCCTCAGTCTTCACCAGCAAATGCTCTGACCACACAACCCAAGTCTTGGAAAGCAAATGCAGGGACTGTGAGAACGAAGACCTTAGGCCCACTGTAGGAGAGGATCAGGTTCAAGACCATCTTAAGAACCTGAATGTGCACAAGTCCATGGGACCTGATGAAATCCATCCACGGGTCCTGAAGGAGCTGGCGAATGAAGTTGCTAAGCCACTGTCCATCATATTCGAAAAATCCTGGCAGTCAGGTGAAGTTCCCGATGACTGGAAGAAGGGTAATATAACCCCCATTTTCAAGAAGGGGAAGGTGGAAGACCTGGGAAACTACAGACCAGTCAGCCTCACCTCTGTGCCTGGCAAAATCTTGGAACAGTTTCTCCTGGAAAACATGCTAAGGCACATGAAAAACAACGAGGTGGTTGGTGACAGCCAACATGGCTTCACTAAGGGGAAATCCTGCCTGACCAATTTGGTGGCCTTCTATGATGGAGCCACGGAACTGATGGACAGCGGCAGAGCAGTTGATGTCATCTACCTGGACTTGTGCAAAGCATTCGACACTGTCCCAGATGACATCCTTGTCTCTAAATTGGAGAGACATCAATTTGATAGATGGACCACTCGGTGGATAAAAAACTGGCTCGATGGCCGCACGCAAAGAGTTGTGGTAAATGGCTCGATGTCCAGTTGGAAACCTGTAACGAGTGGTGTCCCTCAGGGATCGGTGTTGGGACCGGTCCTGTTCAACATCTTTGTCGGTGACATGGACAGTGGGATTGAGTGCGCCCTCAGCAAGTTTGCCGACGACACCAAGCTGTGTGGTTCGGTTGATACGCTGGAGGGAAGGGATGCCATCCAGAGGGACCTTGACACGCTTGTGAGGTGGGCCGATGCCAACCTTATGAAGTTTAACCAAGGCAAGTGCAAGGTCCTACATCTGGGTCGGGGCAACCCCAGGCACTGCTACAGGCTGGGCAGAGAAGAGATTCAGAGCAGCCCTGCAGAAAAGGACTTGGGGGTGTTGGTTGACGAGAAGCTTAACATGAGCCGGCAGTGTGCGCTTGCAGCCCAGAAAGCCAACCGTATCCTGGGCTGCATCAAAAGAAGCGTGGCCAGCAGGTCGAAGGAGGTGATCCTGCCCCTCTACTCTGCTCTTGTGAGACCCCACTTGGAGTACTGCGTACAGTTCTGGTGTCCTCAACATAAAAAGGACATGGAGCTGTTGGAGCGAGTCCAGAGGAGGGCCACGAGGATGATAAGAGGGCTGGAGCACCTCCCATATGAAGACAGGCTGAGAAAGTTGGGGCTGTTCCGCCTGGAGAAGAGAAGGCTGCGTGGCGACCTCATAGCAGCCTTCCAGTATCTGAAGGGGGTCTACAAGGATGCTGGGGAGGGACTCTTCCTTAGGGACTGTAGTGGTAGGACAAGGGGTAATGGGTTCAAACTTAAACAGAGGAAGTTTAGATTAGATATAAGGAAGAAGTTCTTTACAGTGAGGGTGGTGAAGCACTGGAATGGGTTGCCCAGGGAGGTTGTGGATGCTCCATCCCTGGCGGTGTTCAAGGCCAGGTTGGACAGAGCCTTGAGCCACATGGTTTAGGGCAAGGTGTCCCTGCCCATGGCAGGGGGGTTGGAACTAGATGATCTTAAGGTCCTTTCCAACCCTTACGATTCTATGATTCTATGATTCTATAATATTTCTAACAGTTAAAATTCTTTTTTCATAGAGGCATTCATGGAAACACAACAGGTTAGTCAAAGCTTTCCAACATGAATTTAAGCAGCGCAAAGTTAAATACCTGCAATGTACCTTTTCTGTGCACACTGGCATCACTTTGCAAAATTATAAACTGTTGAAAGCAAAGGATGGAAGTGGAAAGCTTGTCCTTCTCAATAATTCATATTACCATTACATGAAGAGGGAGGGTTGCTAGATTCATCCATTTACATATACATAGATTATTTCACTGCTCATTACGGATTCTGGGTGGATTGAACTATTAGGACACCAATAGAATAAATATTTCCTTTATATTAAAAAAGGCAAGTAAGCAAAATTTCTAAACTCTGCAGTACCAGCTGAAGTTAGATGGCTTTGTAGAGCCTATTTTTTTAAATTACCTTTTTTACTTGCACTAAGTTCACTACATTTTTAATTTTTTTAATTAGACCATTAAAACTACAACATAGGAGTGAATATATTTCTGTTCTGCAGAAGAATATATACTTTGTATATCAGTAGGTCCAGTTAATACATCTACTTTACTAAATTCTAAATATGTCTTAGACAGATTTATCTACTCCCTGAAACCCATTTATGTCATTCCCCCTGTTACCACAGGACTACTTGTTCTAGTCCCTGATGTTTATTTTTCCATGTGCTATTTTTTTAAAAGCAGTGCTTCCAGCACTTTTCCATCTTTTCCTGTTTCTTTCACTGTTGTTATGCTTGCCTTTACTGAAGGATTTCAGAGCTTCTCAACCACATGTTGTAATAATAAAAATAAAATTCAGCAGACTTTCATCCCAAGGTGTTTTACTTCTAATCCCATAACAATCATCAGACGTTAATAGGTTTCAGATAAGTGGGGAGAGACAAGGAGGTCTGGTATGATATTATCCCTGTATTAAGGTCATCAAATGGATAAATGTCCTCTTCCTATTTCTGGAGCCAGCTTTCAGCCCGACAAACCTCTCCATCTTACTTCTACAGTAGAGCAGATACTAAGTGCAGTACTGGGTTGGTTGATTCACTTTTTCTGCCTAAAGACACCATCCAAAAAATTGCACCTTATCAAAGTAAGCTAGTACTGTGGAGGTAGTATTGGTCCCTTTTAGGCCATCACAATTACATGACTGGAAGAACACAAAAAACCTCTCTTTTGCATTTTTCAAACATGGGCAACTTTCCACAGTCACAGCTCTTTTTTTTGTTTTTTTTCTCTTTTTTTAATTCACTGAATGGATGACTGAAGGCTGATCAATATGAAACATTTTGGAGATCCCAGAGAAACTTTTCTTCAAATGAAAGTGCTTTGAAAAGTCAGAAAAAAAGAAAAAAACAAAAAAAGAAAAAAACCCATACACAAAAAAGCCCCAAACCACAAAAATTCAGTGGCATGAAAGATTTTTGTCAGAAATTCACTCACATATACAGTTAATAATTTGCATATAAAACATACTACACAAAAATTTTATAAAATCTGCTTAACTTTCTATCACTTTCTTAAAGTGAGTTATATGAACCCTCAGAATGTGGGTTATATGAAGAACTTTCTGAGAGTTTAAGGTACATTTAAGAAAATATGAAATTGAGTAGAGTGTAATTTTTCTATTTTTTTCCTAATTTTTCAATAATTCTTGCTTGTATTCTTTGTTTTTTGCTACTGAGAACTTCCATTTCACTTGGAAGCACATTAATACATTACCATCCACAGTATCATGACAATCTTAACACTACAGAAAAGGGAACATGACTTGAAGAGTGTCTGCACCAGCAGCATGAAACCACAGTTCAGTTTCTGCTTTTCCCTGCTATATACTCCGGCTGCGTAAATGTCTGCCCTGGGTAGCATTCAACATTCCAGCATTAAGAAACAATCAAGTCTGAGCTACAGATGCTCAAATAAGATACTGCTTGTGGGGAGCAAACAAACAAAAATAATCCTGTTTTTAAGGAACACAGATTTCATATTTCATATCCAGTACTGCAGCCATTGTTTTGTCAAAGAACAGAGTTAGCTTAGATTGTCATTCAGCTCTTAGGTTCAGGAAAAGAGAGGTGAAGTCTTGAAGACAGGCACTGGAAAACCTGAACTTCACAGTATATAAAATGCATAATCTAATGGAGAAAATGTGCAATCAGAGGAGAAAATGGAAAGATTTTCCTCACTGTATATGTTTTTACAATGCCAGACTACTATTGTCCTCTTATTCAAGTGTAAAATAATTTAGCAATCAATAGACATTGAGGTTTTCAATGATGTCCATATAGAATAAAGTTTGAATAGAAATAAAAACCTATATATATTCAAGTAAGCATAGTCTTCATAGGCTATAGGACACTAAAATAGACCCCAGCAAACAGTCTGGATAATGAAGTATACAATGCATTCTTATTTTCACACACAGAAGAGAAATGAGGAAGGGAAATAGAAGGGTATTATTCTGCTAAGGAACTTCATATCTGCATTTCCCAATTATAAATGTCTACTTTACCTAGAAGTGCACTTTTATTCATTGATGTTATATCTCTAATTCATGCAATTATTTCTGGAGCCATTCAGCTTATGAGGTAGGCTCAGGGATTGCCTGTACATTGAAGCATACTGCAGAGCACACTTTCCATCTGTACAGACAGGGACAATATTGTGTGTCACATCTATTCATCACATCTCCTGTGCAGTGACACCACATATCCAGCATCAGAAGTACAAAGTGATCTGGAATACTTCATAGAAGAGGCTTACATTGCTTGCCTGGAGGAATTCTTAGGCAGCACAGATTTATTTGAAGTTCAAGACACGTGCAATGGCAATACAGACAACAGGTGCTGGATAGTGCCAGGGTATGCCCAGCTCAGGTACAGTGTCAAGGAAACACATCAGAGTTTTTATGTTCTCCAGCAATTCCAAATAAACCATTCTTTATGGCATCAGTGAAGCACCCTGCAATTACTTTGCATGCCCATAAAATTTGAAGTCTTTTCCGTGCTGTGAAGTACTTTACATATTTTCAGTTGCTATAAACACAGAACCATAACCTGACCTTCAGCTTCAATCACTGTTTAATTTGCATGAGAGATCATTCCTATTTTAATATATTGTGTTGCTTACCTTTGCCTCAGGTAATCTACATGATTTTAACAATATTTTTGAAAATATATGCAAAATAGAAGTTACAAGGTAGTCCACTAGTAGGTTAGACTTCTATGATTTTCAACTCCTCCAGAGGTATCAATCATTGTAGTTACAAACTGTACACAAACTAAACTTCCATTATATACAAATAGTATACAACTAATACAAATAGGATCTGCATTTCTTCATACTCTCCTTACAGCAGATCAAATAAATACACAGGGACATCCACTGGAGAAAAAAGACAAAAAAAAAACATTGCAGCGCAGAATTATTTTACATCTGACAAGCGCAGATTCTGTGTCATAAACTGGAAGACCTTAAGCATTATAATGAGGCTGCAAAATATCTAGGAAAAGAGGTGAGAGCTCATCTACCTGTAATTTCTGATGCACTTAAATTGCCCTTTTAGCTTGCATTTCACAGCTCATTTACAATTAAACAGAAAACCTGTCTTTATATTTAAGACTAACGTGGAAAAAAGAAAATAAGAACTGCATCGTCTGATAAAATCAAATCTTCCTTGAGGTTTTTTTCCTAATGAAAAGTGAATTTATAAATAATAGTTCCTGGCTGTGTTGTGTCAGTACAACGAGGCCTTCATTAGACTTTTACGAAGTACTTTAATACTGCATTCTCTGACTGTACTTTTACAGTTATTAAAAAAAAATACTCTCTTATTAAAGTTACATGCTGAAAGATTCGAAAACATACTCACTACAGAAAATAAAGATTCCAGTCATCATCAAATATTAATTTTCCAGCTGAATTAAAAACAGAAGGAGGATCTCCATTTGAGATTAGACATTTGAATAAACCAGTGCAGACAAATGAAGAGACAGGTAAGTAACAAAGGTCCTTCCCACAAGTAAGATGGAAAAAAAAGAGAGGATTTTCATGGAGGGAGGGCCAAATTACCATACTCTTATTAATGTCAGTAGAATTGGGAGAGACTATTTACTTCAATTGAGTGTGTTCCCTTGAGTGTGTGGTGCTAGGAGAATTTGCCATTCACTGCCCAACTTCTAAACCTACAATTATTCAAGAAAATCTTCCTTAAAAAATCTGTAAACAATTTCATTTTGTTTTAAATATATCTGAAGAAAGAGGAATAAGAAAGGAGGCAACATGAGTTTATTTTAGCACTAAGTTTTCAGCTAGCAATTATCAACGCTATTTTGAACTGTTGCATATCATGTTTTATTCAATAATTCATCTTTTTTTTTTTTTTTTTTTTCCCAAAACAGTGATCTGTAATATAAATGACAGCTTGGATAAATACAATGCCATCTCTTGATTATGGATACATTTATCACAAACAAGGCTGCATCCTCTTTTCGCCAAACTATTTTGACACTGAACATAAAATGTCGAAATAAATGGCACATGATTACCAAAGCATTGAAGTGTCAACTCTTTGTGCTTAGTACATAACTTTTTTCCAATGATTTGTACTTCACTGAGTTTATTTTGAACACAGAAAAGGAAAAGGAAAAGTGAACCAGTGAAGCTAAAAAAAATTTCAGGATAAATAAGTACCCCAAAGACTTTAAACACTTGGGAACGGGTATTTGAAGGTGGCAGGCAGGAGCTCAGCATGAAAAATGACACATATACCTGGAAGCCTACAAAAGGCTTGTCTTTTTCAGTATCCTGGATCATAATCTCTCTCATCATCTTTCCCATTGATCTTTTTTCATTATCTCGCCTGTTAGTTGTGCACATGGAAAGCCGTGACTAACTGAGTCCATTATTTTTGTCATTAGTTCAATGACTTTTCTCAGTGGTAGTCAGGCTAAAGCGATGTTTACCTTGCTTTCTTCATTTAAAGCACCAGAAAACCGAAGAAAAATAAACCACCATGATAAAGTTTGTAGGAAAGCTGATTTTAGCTGATGAGAGCATTGGAAAATTACACAGACTTTGTATTTCAGAAGTCTGGATAAAAAATTACCCTGAACTATGGTACTTCTAAAATGAGATGCCAATAACAGAAGGCAACTGTGAATACTAGAGCAGGTAAATATTTTTGAAAATATAATCCACTTGTAAACTTCAAACAGTAGTCAAGTCTCAAAATAGTTTTATAAATGTTATACTTTATAGTTAATTATCTTATTTTTTATATAATATTTTTAATTTCACTCTTGTCCCTTAAACATTCACAGAGGCAAATAGCTACTTTTTTTTCACTGTCATGTTCAAATCAACAGGACACCTTCCAGCTAAAGCAATGACATTTTGAACAGTATGAAAAATATTTTTCATGTCATGGCTATTTCATCTTGCCTCTAAATGGAAAAAAAACTTATATCAAATATTTAGAGAAGTTTCAAATCACAACCAGAAAAGCCTTTAATATTCAGCATTCTAACTGGATGCCTTAAATGCTGTTAGGTCAAGAAAGGCTGCAATCTAATCAAATTAGGGTAACATTAAATGAGTCATAAATTGTTCTTATAATTGAAAAGGTACAGGAACAAGAATAAAAGCTCTTATTCTAATTTCTAATTCAATGTTCCTCATGATCTTTCTAAATGAATGTGATGCCATTGAAAGACTTAACTTGTAGCTCAGCTATAGTTAGAAATTTTCTGCTGTTAGGATTATAAGTGAACCAATGACAATTACTTTGGGTGGCACTACGCTGTATTCTTACTTACCATGACAACACAGTAATCCGCTGAGAGCTTTTCTAGGCAGGATACTAGAAATGGTCTGAGCTCCTTATCCTTCTGCTTAAAAGTCAATCTTCCTTTCCCGCATGTGGAAAAAAGTTAATCCTTCTGAACGGAGTCAATTATTTCTTTGTTTCACCTCCAGCTTTACCTGTCTTTCCAAGCACAGAAAGAGAGAGAATGCTTAAATTTGGCTAGACAGGTCTGTATTCTGCCTTGACTTTCACCTTAGATAGCCTAATGGAGAGCTCACTGAGCACAAATCCAAGATTCTGGGCTATATTAGCCAGTTAGATGTCTACAATATTTGTTTAAAACAGTAGAAAAACAACCTGGTGAAGTCTTCAATCAACACAAATAAAAAAACCTTAAAAGTACCTGATGATAAAGATCTGATTTTATTTTGCTTTTGTTCCATGCAGAAGGAAGGTTATAAAACAGCATCTTACAGTGTACTTGAACAAAAGTCATTCCAGGCAAGAACTCTTTTTTTATTAACATCTGTATTATGTCAGACTGGAACAAATGCAGTAAGTTCAACAGACAAAACACAAGTGTCCCAGAGGCTTCTATATTTCAGTGTCTCAGAAGAATGCTACAGTTTATGCCAGTATAAAGAAAAAAGGAGACTATAATATATGCTCCTATTTGAAATAAATAAGAACTGTCTCTGGTGAAGCCAAGTACCAGTGTAAGTTTCCAGAAGAATGCTTATACTTGTAACAATGCAACAGATATAGTTCCACAGGGAAAAAACCCACAACCAAGCAACCAAACCAAACAAAACAGGTAGAGCATCTGTTTCTTGTCTTTAGCAAATGTTGTGTGATATTCTGCTCTTTTCTGACTCTCTCTTGCCTCTCTTTAGCACCCCTGCTTTAAACAGGGTAGACAAAGATTGTAAGGACACTGATTTTTGAAAAGTTGAAACCTCTCATTTAACTATGTCAAGGAGAGATGCCTGGTAAATATGTAGTCAGAATTAGAGTGCTACAGCAATATTTCTGCTGTACTTAAACTATATTTTCTAAAATTCAAGCACTTCAGTTCTGCCATATCTCATGAGGAATGAGGAACAAGTAACTTTGAAAAAAATATCTCTGTGACAGAAATCCCTGTACATTGAGTGAAAACACCTAGTATGATTTTTCTTTTTTTTTGTGTGCCAGGTTTTGATCTATGATTCTAATCATCTCCTGCCTGATCTTAGTTGCTCAGAGTAATAGCAGATTATGCAATGCACAGGTTATTCCTTTGGCAACTAAAGCTGACAATCGAAAATACAAGCTGCATTAAAATTCAGATTTTCATTCCCAGTCTACACAAAAGCAAAATGTACTCTGTAAACACATAAAAATAGTTGGCAGGCAACTCTGACGAGCTGAGTAGCTCAAGGTGTCATGCTGATCTCTTTGAACCATGTTGTGCCTACATGCTGTAGGTCTCCTGCTACTTGCACTTTATCCATATTTTGGTAGATGATCCTTTGAGAAAGTTGCTGAAAGCCCATATTCTGCTTTAAGCTTGGGTTGTTTTTTTGATTTAGAAGTAGCATTAAACAGAACACTGACTCCAGCAACCAGTTGTGACATAAAACTACATGTCTTTTCCTGGATGTTGGATATGAAGTGAGAATGTAAACTCTGCAACTCTGACTACTCTTGCTTGCAACTCTGACTACTTGCAACTCTGAGTACTGGACCACAATGCAGAAACACATCCCAGAGCTCCGCTCTCACAAGCTCTACCAAAATTTTACACAGATACATAAGGTACTGAAATACATTTCTTCTTTTTTTCGTTAACATGAAGATTCAAGGTGAAGACAACTTCCACTCTTGGGCTCCCTTGCCAAATACTTATGGCAACAAAAAGCTGTCCCAGCTTGCTGCAGCAGCAACTTTGTGCTCCTCTCC
This sequence comes from Strigops habroptila, assembly GCF_004027225.2. Lineage (NCBI taxonomy): Eukaryota > Metazoa > Chordata > Aves > Psittaciformes > Psittacidae > Strigops > Strigops habroptila. The sequence goes on along the minus strand of NC_044282.2, from coordinate 42,944,200 downwards.
CACACAGATAACTGCGAGCTAAGGGGCAGAAGGAAAGTGCCTTCTAGTCACATTTGTTTGGTAGTTGGTGGCATTAGTTACCATGAGTTCTCTCAGGGGTTGGACAGGGATAAACATTGCCTTTTCCTCAGTAGAGCCGTGACCTATTTGCTCACCCCACAGCAAAGTACAGTGATACGCTAAGCTTCCTCAACCTCATAATGCATATGGGGGAGAAAGCTTCACTTCAGCAGCAGTGGTACCTGGCAGGGACAAATAGCTCCTAAGCAAGCATCAAAGCACTTCAAGCAGAGGCACATCCAGCATGAACTGCTGCTCCCACCCAGATCATTGATTTGAAGCAATGGCTGCCATCCTGTACTGAGACTTGTACAAATGAGCAATGTGACCTTCTGCTGAACCTTATTGACCTGCATGAGTCTTAGGACAGACACAAGTGTGCATTGGAATAGACCACAAAGCAGAGCTGAGGCTTCATAAGCAAAAATCAATTTGTTATATTTATTAAATAAAATTTAAAAAAAAAAAGAAGAAAGGATATAAACTCCTACATTTCAAGCTCTAAACCCATCTTAAGTAATAAGGATTAGAAATGAAGACCACTTTATACCTGCAAGCTGGGGTTTCTGGCATGTTCTTCTGCAGTGTTTGCAACAGATCACTGGCAGGAATGAAAGCACCCTACTAGTCCTGATCTAAATCCAGAAATTCCAATCTTCATAAAGGAATGCAACATTCAGTACAGTTTCAGCTAACATTTTTTAAACACACCCAGAATGAAAGTAAGCAATATTTCAGAACAGAAAGAAAAGAAATATCCCCTCAATAAATATTTTGATAAATACATGCATTGTTAAAAAGAGTTTAAGGTGGACACAAAAGTAGAAACTGTTCCTGCAAGAGGGCCAGGCTCTTAATTGTATGTCTCTTCCAAGAAATTAAACTTCTTACAGAAGATTTCCTTTTTTTTTTTTTCTATTTGTATGGTAAGGCATTATTCTAGCACCTAGATATTCCTCTGTGCATTCCTGTCCAGTTAGAGAAAAGATCAGTCCAAAATAAGTATACATTAAGTTTATAAGGGCTGACAAGAAGACAGTAGGGGATGGCATGAATGCAATCATGTTAATTCTGGGTAATGCTTTTCCACACATTAGCAATTCAGCTGTTGTGCTCAGAATGAGAATTAAAATTAAAACTGTGAACTTATGGCAGCAAAAATGAAAAAGTACATCCAGTGGAGGACAAGGAAAACATAGATGTAGGGTACTGCAACAGCACTCTAATGTTACCAAAAGTAACTAGAGGAAAACAGTTGTTAGCATCACAAGTAATATAGTACAACTATGACCCTGGAGGAAGGCATGATGTTTCCCTGCAGATTTCTAAAGAGAGTGTTGATTCCCTCACTGATGTGCTTTTGTTCCCTGTTGCGCATGTATTCTTCACTTTCTCTTTTCTCCTTAGGGGGCTGTCATTGCTAGTATTGCACGTCCACTCTTTTTCAGTTCTTGGTCAGTTATAACCAGTGGAGTAAAACATGAGCAAGACAATCATCAGAACTGTCCCTGTGATTATTACTTTTTGGTTTTGACAAGTTGTTGAAAATAACATGGGAAAGAAATGCCTTTTCTCATTTTTTGTACCTGTATGAATGTTCTGATCCTGTCCGCAGCTTCTTTTATTTCAACAAGACAGGCAGCTGCTGTCAGTTTATTTGGGATTCAGTTACTTCAGGAAGGAAAGGAGGAGGCACAAGTGCTCAGACTGTATTCTTCTTAATAGCTGAGAAGTTGTGGTCTTTTACTTCTGCAAACTCTGTCTGTACTTTGAGATGACACCGACAAGAGCAAACAATAAAAGAATTTATTTTTTTCAGGCCAGTATCATGTTTCCTGCGTTGACCACAGTGGATGCTTATGGAAAGACTATGAGAATATTTTCTTTCCATATCTTGAGTCCATGAGTTTCACCAGTAACTACATTATATGCAAAAGTACTGCTTTTAGTGTATTCAGTCTACTGCCCTACAATGTCTTGTTTTCCCTCTGCTTATTCCTAAGAAAAAAAAAAAGAAAATTTTTTCCTCCTTATCTTCTCTATACCTCTCATAACAATGAACTTCTGTTTTTTCCTCATTCAGCTGTCTCTTTTCCAGCTTTATTCAGTTTTCCTCATACCCCCTTCCCATATTTCCCTTCTCTAGGTTGTTTCAAGTTCCATTGTAACCATTTTGAGGCTGGAACTGCACATAACAGTTATGTCATCCACTAATATAACATAGTCGATGTGTTGCCTCCTCCTTTCCTAATAACTCTTATCAGTCTCTTTTCCTGTTTGACCAACACTGAACACCAAGCTGACCTTTTCACTTTTCTTCATGATTCCAAGGTTTCTTTCCTAAGTGTTGAAAACTAACATTGCCATTCTCTTTTGTCGTGTGCTGAAGTGGTGGGTTTATCCGATTTATTTAACTTGATAATTTTGAATTTTACATGTTACTTTATTATATGATTAGCCAGTAATATGAGATTCTTCTGCAACTTTTTATGGTACCAAGGACCTGTTGTGAAGTTGCTGAAGGCAGCAGAAAATAGAGGGATTACATTTTTAAAGCACTCTTGACTGATCATTACAGTTATTATCTGAGTGCTGGCAGAGGAAGGACAATGCAGCTTGGCTTTAGCTCTACTCACATATATCACAGCAGAGGTGTTCACACCATGAGTGAATGCATATGCAGCATTTGAACAAATGTAGCATCATTTCACTTGGAAAGATGAAATACAGTTTAGCATAATGCACTTAAGAGTCTTATAGAGTACTGTAAGTAAAAGAAATTGCAAGAGTCTGAGAACCCTGTTCTGCTTATAAGTGTAATGGGAAGGAAATATTTCATAATGCTTCCACTAGTGACACTAGGATATGGAGATTCTTAAGAATTCATATAGCAGAAATCTATTGGCTATAGCAATCTGCAAGGTAGATACTTTGTATTTAACTAAGTAACAGGGTCCAGGAAAGAGGTTTTGATTCCTCTAGCTGAAGGTGAGAAAAACTACTTGAGAATGTGGTCACCAAGTCATTTACTGAAGAGACATAAATGAGTACAGAATCTAAAGATTTTTTATCTTTTTTTATAGAGAAGATCATGCTTTTGCCAGAAATAACCTTCCGCTATGCACCTGACAGTCATAAAAATGATGGACAAAAATGCTTGATATGAGTAATGATAAATAAACTTAAAGCTGAACTATGGAGTTGGAGAATATCCTACAGAAATATATGCTCTGTAACAACTAAAATGTTACAGTCAAAACTTGATGATAGAAAAGGGTGTGCAACAGGAGAGGTGGAAGTAGAGGACTTCATTACATGAATGATGAAGATGTTAAGGCATGGATGTGTTGGAAACTAGAAGGTGGTAATTGGAAATAATTTGTAATAGTTTACTTCCAGACTGCCTTTCTCATGTACAAGGATCTTTTGACCTCTTTAGCTACAAAGATAATTGTACATACAGGCTTCAGCTTATTCAGGTAATTTCAAAAGCACCAATATCCTAAGATTTAGATATTCAGTGGTTTGAGGCTAAAGGTTGACCTCTATAGCTCTCTTTTTATAAACCACACATCTCAACTCCAGGTACCATGCACTTGGCAATTGTTTTTTGATTTATGCATACATAAGAGTCATTACTCTGGCCACACCTATAGCATATACATTTGTTGCTAGCACATTTAAACTACTAGCATCTTGATTTTCTTTGTTCCAGCCCTTATTTATTCAAGTATGTCAATAAATTTGGTGTTTAACTTCCATGCAAATATCACAGCCTGAAGCTTTCTACCTCCACGCATTCAGGGCCATCTCAATAGCTGAACCTGAGAATGGTCTTATAGCAGCCAATTTTAAAGCAACCCAGGAATTTTTTAAACCAGAAATACTGCTACTTGTGTAAAGGAATGTCAAAATTTACTCAATTTTTATGAAAAAGAAAAAGTTTGCAATTACAGATGACACCACCAGAAAACTGAAAAAAAAAAAAAAAAAAAACCACCAAAGACCCAAAAAAACCCCCAACCATCATTTTGCATTTTACTTGTATAAAGAACACATCTAAATAAAATTTTGGTAGAATTAAGTATGTAAATCAAAGTAAGGGAGCCATTAGATACATATAGAATGGACACTGAGTCTTCAACATCAACAATTTCACTTCACAAACCCATGGAAGCCACTGAGTTACTTTGCTCTAGCACTGTTTGCTGCATACAGCTTCAATGTTTTTGAAGGACTTCACCTGATAGGCACTGACAATTTTGAGTGTGGTACAAAACAGAACAGACACAACCATTGGCAGTGAAATGCAGGCCAGACAGAGAAGTTTGTTATACCTGCTTTCCACGTAACAGCTCATAGATTGTAATTGCAAGTCCCACTGAACATAGAGGAAGGCAACCTGTGTCTCCTTCGTGGTATGAACAAACTGGGGGATTTGATGGAGATATAGCACTGTTCAGGCAGGTATCAGAGAGTAAGAAACTGCAAAGAGTGTGGTGGAGAGCCTGTAAGAAGGTATGCTCCCAGAAGAATGAGATCCTAGTTCTGGATCCAGAGAGTTAGATTTAGAAAACTGACCACAGCAAAATTCTGGAGCAGTGACAATTTTCTGGTAGGATGCTGCCAGAGTTTAAAGCTTCTGTACAATTGGGGCTTATCACCACTTCATGCAGTTAAAGAGGACTGCAACATCAAAAAGTTCCACACATACCCAGCTACATAAAAATAAATAATAATTTTTGAAGTGACTTTGGCAATAGTTTTTGTTTACAGTCATTTTATTTTTTTTTACAACCATTTTCACTAGTACATATCCAAAACTTGTTACAGAGAGACTGTTCTAGTCTCCTAAGGAAAAGCATAAGAGTTTAAAGAAGTGCACAGTAAAAAGCCAAGATTTCTGATAAGGTCTACAGAAGTACTTGCTTCAGATGGGGATCATTCTTGCAAGAAATTATGTAGCTGACATCTGGTCTACAGCATAATTTGACAAGTCAGTGCAAGACTCAGGAGAGAGAGAAAACATAAGTACATACACTGATAGCATGCAGGATTGGATAGTAAAAGAAGGTAAAAGGAAACAGCTAAAGCAGAGGCAGAGACATAAAACTAAAAAGCAACAGGACACACTGATTTCCATAGGAGTATGGGAAGCTCTGCCACTGTCCCCATACAGTGTATTTTCAGACACTGCACTGATGTCGCCCCAGTTTGATGGGCACACTGACAGGCATACTTTTCAAAGAAGGCTGGTACTCTGAGGCATTTGGACAGAAGAAGGAGAAGAGGAAATATGTTTGTGAAAAGTCCAAGCATATATGTGAGACTAGTTACTGAACACTAGATATAAAATTAACAGTATAGATTGAAACACAGCTTTTAATAAGTAAAAAGGCATCACACTAAGTTAAATACAGGTTTAGGATTTTGTAGAGTTTTTTTCAAAGCAGAAAACTGGACTCCTACCAACAAATAGGAAGTGAAACAGCTGGAAATAGCTTAACCAGACTTACAAGTATTATTACAATGAGCAGAGCAAGAATGATTTAGTGAGAAAGTTCTGTCAACACAACTGTTTCTGAAAATAATGCAGGTATGAGAGTGTGAAGCTACTAAGGACCATAAGTGTGCAGAGAAGCAATAAGCCTGCAGTCTGTACAGAGAGGTTTCAGTACACACATCTGTTTGGAATCTCTATTACAAAATCCCAAGAACACATTTCTCTTCCTCATTGCTTGAATTTTTCAGGATTTCTTCTAAGGAAGAAGAGGAGGGCAGGAAAGAGTGCATGTGTATGGTAAGAGTCATTAGCAATACACTATATCACCTTTACGTTTTATTTTGAAAAGTATCTTAAAAACTGTTTGCTACTGGAAACCCTTGAAATCTTTGTCAGGAACCTACTGAAGATCTGAATTACTGCATAACACTAATATATAATAAATGGGATTCCTTGGCTGCCTGAATGTTTTGGTTTTAAAAGCTGAATGTAACAATAAGATTGAATTTTCCACAGTGTTTTGTTAAACTTCCTGTTCATTGCTGTCTTGTTTGCCAATGGCTACTGGTAATTTCTTTTAAATCATTACTAGAAGTGGGGGTTGGGAGTCAGTTTGAGACCAAGACACCTTGATCAGTGAAGACCTAAAGCTAGATTTAGCTGGTGCTTCATGCCATCTAACAAATTAAAGTTATTCGAGATACCTTCATGAGGCTCGCAGATGTGATCAGATCAGGATCTGCGGGGATACATTTTGGCTCAGGACTTGGAGACCAGGCACTGTATATCCTAAAACATCTCAATCGGCAGTTGCTATCTATCTTGAACTGAACTGAGCTCTTGTTCAATGTGCTCTACGGATTGAATCAGCTCTTAGCCATTGTCCAGGAGAGCTAAACCTCTTTGTAAGCTCCACCAGTAATCCTACAAACAGTAGGCTTAGATCCTCATGCCTGTAGGGGTCTAATGTACCCATCAAGCCCATGCTTCAGTTGTTTAAAGGCATCTCAGAGCAGCTAAATTACCTTAGAATATGAAAGATATCCTCAGGGATATCCTTCCCTTCTGGCGTGGCAGCTGGAGCTCACGCAAGATAGCCAGACTCTATTTTAGTCCAAACAGAAAAATTTCAAATAAGGAGAACAGTATAAGCAAGTCTGTTCTTCAGGTAAATCTGCAAACCTGTTTGGTTTCTGGGTTACTTTTATAATCATGCCAGGAAGAACCAATAATTTCTTACTAATTAGCCTTTACCTTGTCTTCCAAGTTTGGAGAAGTCCAGTCCTAGCTGGAGATGCATTTTAAGAATATAAATTTTATTAATTCAAATTGAGGCAATAGTCTTCTTTGTTTTAATCACTGGTCTTCTTTGTTTCCCTAATCTTTTTTCTCTTTCAGTTTTGTATTTTTCTGGGTTCATCAATGCCTTTTAGTCACTCTTTTCAAAGACGAGGGGTTTAAGCATAAAAAGGACCATTAGATTATCTGCTTTCAACTCTTGGAGAGAAAAGACTATAGGATATCACTCAGTCATCCTAGCTGAACTAAGTCAACATCCTTAACACAAAAGCATCCTAGCACAGTGGGTTTACCTTCGATTTGAAGACATCGTGGGATTAAAACACTGCTGCTTCCCTTAGCAGTTTGTTCCACAGGGGACTATACTTCTTAATGGTTAAAATGCATGCCCTGTTTTTATTTGAATTACCTTACTTTGTTATCAGTGATTTTATATTCACCTTCAGTCACTGCCTGAAACAATTTAATACTAAGGAACCCTACTAGTTGAGCTTCTATACAGCTATGATTCCCCACCAACATCTCATTTTCCAGTTCTATTCAACAAGGCAATTCTTAATCCCTTTAAAAATGCTCTTTACTGATACCTCATAATACATATTTTTTGTAGTTAACATGTTACAAGTGACTAATAAAGCATCTAAGCATATTTGATCTTTGCTTTTAGTTTTGTGAATCCCACTTCTAATGATATGAATGAATGAAATCATGTTTCTTTTACAGGGCTTCTTTTAAGTTGTCTGGTCTTAATTATATTTTCATCCTTTCATTTTCTGCCTGGTTTCCTATGGAAATAAGACACTGTCTATGTATTTGCTTGCTTTTTGATGAGTCTCACCTAAGAAACCATGAACTGACTGGCAATTTCAAACATAATTGGCAGGGTGCTAGAGATTTCAACGGCTTCAAGTTTCTAGGTACAACAAAAGAAGAAGGACACTTAATGCACCCATGACTCCTACTTCTATTAGACTTCAGACCTCGTAAAGTTCTCAAGTCTTGGCTTTCAAGTCTTATTTGTTTCTGCTGCTCATGGAATTTGCTACTTGCTCATTGCATCCAGTTTCAGCTATTACTTTTTGCCTAGGATTCCGGTCTGGCTAATTATCCAATACCTAACTAAGTAAACAGCACAAATCCCAGTTTAATTCTTAACTGGAGAGTTCTTCTGTAATTCTAGAATATCCCTGATAATATCCTATTTATTTAAAAGTAGCATCCTTTAACCATAGAATCATGGAATCAGACAGGTTGGAGGGACCTCCAAAGCTCATTTGCCCAATGCCATCCTAGTTAGAACAGCTTATTCAGGGCTTTGTTCAGTTTGTGTATCTCCAAGGATGGACATCCCATAGCCTGTTTGGACAGCCTTCAATGCATGACAATCCTCACAGTAATAATTTTTCCTTACATTGCATTGGAATTCCATGTGCTGAACCTCCCATCCTTCTCTGTGTACCTCTGGGAAGTCTGGCTGCATGTTCTCTATAACCTCACAACAATAGGTACAGGCAGCAATTGGATCTCCCTTTAGCCTTTTTAAGGCTCAACAAAAATATGTATTTGTGCCTCTCCTTGCACATCATCAACTCCAGCCCCGAAAACATCTTGGTGGGCCTTCACCAGACTTACTTTAACATGCCTTTCATGTGCTGGCAAACCCAAATCCAGACACGGTACCCCAGATTTCACAAGTGCTGAATAGAGCAGAAGGATAGCTGCCTTGGACCTGCTGGCTGCATTCTTGCTAATAAAGTTGAAGATGCTGTTGGCCTTCTTAGATTCAAGGACACATTGATGGTTCATGTTAAAGCTGTAGCCCACCATGACTCCCAGGTCTAAAAATAGCATCTACTTATTCTTATAAGACTTTTGGGCAAAGATGTCTGGGGTCTGGTCTTATTAGTGCTTTTTTATGAGCTTTTTAATCAATGGACTGGAGAGCACTTTGTCATTCTGATACATGAGTATATCCCTCTCTTCTTTAAAATATGGAAATTAAAAGTTAGTAAATACTATTGGTTTTCATCACCATTTTCTTGTCTAAATCTTAAGGTAACCTAGAGCAGTACTGGGACTTCTTTTATTCCAGATGTATTTTAACTTTATTGAAGTTTACACTTTCACATTACAATTGCCTTCACCAGAGTACCTTACAGGAAGTTGTTCGTGATATGTTTAGATTCCCTTGTCTATTTATTTCTGACATTTATAACTAACTATGTATACCAACTACTAATGACTTGTCATTTCTATATTTGTCAGATATTGTTATAATACTTGCCGTTTCTTCCTGAGCAAAGCGTGGAACTTGGATGTCTGGAGAGCCAAAGTCATCTTACTGTGACCTGTAATGAATAAGCTATTATTTTTAATAAGTCCCTATTTTCATTTATATTTTTTTGCTTTTATGATCACACAACAGTCTTACAAAACTATCTTGACTGTTAATTTTGATAAGATACTCCCAAACATTTTAGCAGTCTCTTGTATGCTGGACTTCACTGCCAATTTCACAATTTTCTTCTTGAGGATGTGTTATTTATGGCTACTGAGTGAATTGGATTTTTTACTCAATTCTGTTTCCCTTTGGCTGCTCTTTATCAGTGTGAATTTCATATGGCAAAGAAGTAAAAAACACAGGAAACAAGAGTATAAAGCAAGAAAAAAATATAGAGCAAGCATCAACCAGACCAACTAACTAGCAGCTTCAGGCAAAAGAAGATAACCTGTCAACCTCCTCATCATTGTGCTCAAGAGAGTGTTCACACAGACAGCTTTCCTCGCTGTAGAGCTTGAAATAAACCAAACCAAACGCAGAAATTACTACAGTACTTATAGCAATGCAGACAGTAAGAGGACTTTTCAAGGCACTTTCTCCCTCCACTTTTCACTCTTCACAAATTGGGAAGTTTGGTGGTGGTGGTAATTTAAACATTTCACCCTTAAAAGAAATATCTAAGAAGTGGATTCCTATTCGTCTTCAAGATCAAGAATCCTAACATCTGGCAAAGTATAGTTCTGGGTAAAATTGAATACACTTTCTGGCATGGAATTTTTTCAGGATTATTCTCTATGTTAGATGGGTCTAATACATTGGAATTGGTCTGTGGTGGCCCACTCCCAATACTCAGCTAAATTCGTCTATGTCGTGGTTTGAGCATAGCTGGCAACTCAGAACCACGCAGCTGCTCGCTTACTCCCCCCCTTCTTCCTCCCCTCGCTCCCGGAGGGATGGGGAGGAGAATCGAAAGAATGTAACTCCCACGGGTTGAGATAAGAGCAGTCCCGTAACTAAGGTATAATACAAAACCACTACTGCTACCACCAATGATAATAATGATTAGTGAAATAACAAGGGGAGAGGATACAATTGCTCACCACCCGCGAAACGATACCCAGCCCGACCTGAGCAGTAATTTGGGCCTTCCGGGTAACTCCCCCCGGTTTATATACTGGGCATGACGTGCTGTGATATGGAATACCCCTTTGGCTAGTTTGGGTCAGGTGTCCTGTCTCTGCTTCCTCCCAGCTTCCTCTCCTCCCTGGCAAAGCATGAGACTGAGAAAGTCCTTGGTCGGAGTAAACATTACTTAGCAACAACTAAAAACATCGGTGTTATCAGCGTTGTTCCCAGGCTGAAAGTTAAAAAACACAGCGCTGCACCAGCTACTAAGAAGGAGAAAAATGACTGCTATAGCTGAACCCAGGACAGTCTATTTGCTGGAGTGGTTACTGAGGTGATAACGAAGAAGAAAGGGGAGGAGGAAAATCTCCACAGGTGGAGACGATCAGTTTGACTTGGAGATGGTCCACACACGGACTACGTGGTGGTATATGTTAGATGGGTCTAACACTGTGGTGTGTGGTCCGTGGTAGACCGTGGTGGACCACCCTGATCATCTAGAATGAGTGTGTACAGCAAAGGGCCAGCAAGGCCACTCTTCCTTGCGCAGACTGGCCCCCTGCGTTAGAACGAGTGGGCATGGGGAAAAAGAGCAAGCAAGGCCACTACTCCTGACACAGGTTGGCCCCCTGCGTCAGGATGAGTCTGCACTTTTGGCATTTAAAAAGCCCGGGGTTCGAAAGAGATCGAGAAGGAGGTGGATCCAACTACCTTTTATGGTCAACTTTACCTCCGCGGGGTCACCCGCTAAAAGTAGTGCCTGCCACCCCATCTCTTCACAATGTACCTCGGAGGTGGCCTCTTGGTCATTATATAAGTTTGTGGGTTGGTAAGAATCTGTGTGTAACCTAGTTTTTGGTAGCCTTTAGGTATCTCTCTTTCTAGCTCGTTATATCTCTGGGTTTTATATCTATTCTGGATCTTGTAATAAACTTTCTAGCAGTTTGGTGTGTGTGTGTGCGTGCGTGCCTTACGTCCTTCTCCACCCGGAATCCTTTGATCCCTGGAACATTCTCAAGAGGTGCAAGAAATAAACTGTCATGATAGACAACACTAATCACCTGGAACATGTTTTTAACAACATTGTAAAGAACTTAATGACTTTTCTGTGAACTATCAGTCACCTTTTCTGTGACAAAAGCTGCAAGAAGGGGATGGATGCTTTCATCTCTGATCATTTTCTTCCCTCTTCTTTCTTTAGTTAGTTTCTCCATTTCTGTGCAGACTTCTGAATTACCTGGAAATAATTTTCAAAGCCACATAGGCATTTCAGGAGACATTTTGGTTTGCAAATAGTATAATAACAGTTGTTCTATTTCAGACAGAAACTGTTGTTGATTCTTTTGGGTACACATACACTTTCAGTACAGACTTACCTATATCCATACGGCATGCACAAGTCCTGAAACATCCCAGCTCAGCTCTCACCAAAACCTGTGTCCCATAATTTTACCAGTTACTGATACTGAACTAGATTTTTTCAGAAGGAATTTCATGATGTTCATAAGGCTTTAAGATATTCTCTTTCCTATGTAAATTAATTGCAACACAGCCTCTTAGGGATGCAGAACCTCCCTACCCCACCCACCTCCTACCACACACGTGCATGCACAAATGTTACTTCCCACTCACTCCTGCCCTTATGCTACTGAGTGACTGGCAGAAAGTTAGAATTCCTCACAGATTTTGTGAAAATGAGTGAGAAAGCTTATAAAAATCCCATATGAGGGAGATGTTACAGTGTGATTTCACATTTTGTCGGACAAAGAAAGTTCATGAGCTGGACACAAGACACAAATCAGAAAGAAATGAGGTTTTATTTGTTTCAGCATTGATGGAACCACTTGTCTGACCTGCTCCTGACAGGGAAATATGTTCTAGTTGGTGCCCAATGTAGGGCTCATCAGAGTACTGGCAACACAAAAGCTTGCTAAGGCATTGACTGTGCAATCTTACTGGATGGCTGTAAAGAAACACTGTGCTAATTGCAGACTGAGATAGGGCTAGAAAGGGAACATACAGGATAGGACAGTTAGAAAACAAAGATACAGTTGCAATGTAAAAAAAATAGGCTGCTTTTACAGTATCACAAAAGAGGATAAAACCTTGCCAATGACCAATAAAGGTTAAGTGATATCACTGTGTTTTGCCAACCACCTTTTCACCACTACATACCTCTTAACTCCCATTCAGATAATCATTAGGCAAAGTGTGTTGGAACTGTGCTTGTCTCCAATAAATTTTAGCCGCTGTAGAACATCTGTGACCATTCCTCAAGTGAAGTCAGAGTGCTGAGTTCTCTTGACTGCAACTTTGCTGGCATTACGATGTTCAGGACCTTAGACCAACACATCAATAACACCTGACAAGGGCAACGGCAACAACAACAATGATGATGACACTGATTACTGAGTCTAGTGACTACTGACAACCTGGCTGATACTGGTAATTCTAACTAATGATTCAGTTAATGGTAAATTTTTCCCTTCAGAGGATTGCAGCCTTTAATGGCAGAGACTTATGAAATCTCCTTCCCACTCTATAACACCCACAGAGATGGATTAATTATGGGCACAGAAATGAAGAAAAGCAATCCATAAGTGTTTTAAAGGGAGGCAAGGATAACCTGGGCAGGAATTAAAAAAATCTATGACACAATTAGTTGCTTTGAGACAAGCAAGAGTAAAAAAAAAAAAAAAAAAAAGTAGGATGCTTCAGATAATGGGGACAGTTCTTTGTCAAAAGCTGCTTTAGTCATCAGTTTTAGCAGAGCACATCAGAAAAAGGGCACACACAAAGCATTTCAAGCCATGAAGAATTGAAAATCTCAATCTTTACTAGCAGACAGCAAGCTACCCACATATGATAAATGACAAGAAGGGCAGAAATAGAACAAGAGGCTAGAATAGGCAATTGAAAAATTAATATAACTCAAAGCGCTATTCTCTATTAACATAACATCAATATGTAGACACAGAAATGAAGAAGACAGCTCTAGCAAAATTAAAAAGTGAGCTCATGGATGACTGGGCAAAAAACATTTTGCAAGTTTTGATATCCTAAAGGTGCTCTGCTACAAAAGATGAGGAAAGATGCATAGCTGTGCTTCAAGTCAACAGCCATCTCAGCGGTTCTCATAGTTCAAGTGAGACAGCGCTTCACATTTCAGACCTAGGGGAACAACTTTCTGCTCATGACATGTTGCAGTACCATTTTTCTTAAGTATTGGAAGGTGATATGTAGGCTATGAGAGGTTTAGCATGAAGGTTCTCAATGTGAACATGCTCAGTCCAGCTATACTGCATGTGCCCAGAGTCATAATAAAACAATGAGCTTTTCTGAGCATCCTGCTTGACCTGGCATGTTTTGAAGCTCATGCTAAAGACAAGCAGGAATGTAGTTTCTATATATACAAGATGGACAGTCACAAAATTTTGACCTGAGCATTAGTCGGACATATGCATTCAAGAAGTTCTCAACCAACACCTAGAAAACCCACACAGTGGTAAGTCTCAGGTCTCAAAGTTGCTCCAGAACTTGAGAATGTTGCAGTCACATAAAAGCATATGACTGAGATGACCTGACAATGAGGTGGCCTGTCACTGCCTGTGGGGTGCCAAAGTCAGACAATGATCTGAAAGGTATTGGTACTAACACCATTATCCCACCACATGCGCATTCAGGATCTCACAGCATTGCTCTCATTTTAGACAGAATCATAACCTTATGTCCTTTTCTGCCTTTATGGTAATTAATATCTTGGAAAACATATACCTCAATCTACATTATTTTTTACCCAAAGTATCCATGCAATACTGCCTCTTTCCTAGGTCTGCTAGCTGAAAGATGTCTTTACTGACTTAATATGCAGTCTAGAGCTAGTAAATTCTGCTGGCAAAACAAGCCAGGAAGAAGATTTCCACACATTCTTGCAAGGTAACAAAGTCCTTAAGAAAGCACAGCCACCAGATAAAATTTTCTTTAGACTCTTTGCTACTTACCTGGTTTTATGAAATAAAAGCATATTTGATGAGTACCTTTTAACTAAGGATTTCAAAATTCGGTACCCAGCTGGGTAAGTATAATTATCTGCATTTAGCACCAAAGCACACCTAACTGCTAGGAGAAAAACAGAACATATGAGCTCAGCACAATCCTAAATCCTAACTGGTTTTTTTTTTAATTATTTTATAAAAATAACTTCCAATTTCTTAAGATGCAAAAGTCTAAGAGATAAGAGTGACCCTGTTCTGAAATGAAGAGCAGACACCAGTAACTGTCTGAACTGCAAAGAACACAGGATAGGCTATTACACAGCAAAGTTACCCTGAATAACACTGATCCCATGATTGATGGTCATTATGCTCTCTCTTGCAAAAGGTATTTTCTTACTTTGAATCTTGTCTTTTTATAAGGATTCCAGACTTGAATGCAAGACCTTTACCAAAGACAGAAAAGATTCTGGCAAAGCCTTTGAACCTTTCTGACAAATATACTTAGCATATATTTGTAGAAGTTGCTAAGCATGAAAGAATGCATTATACAGCAAAAGAAATTTGAGAAACCTGCCAGCCTAAAGTCGGGGTGGTTTTGGGGGCCTTTATACTTTTTTCCAAATGGGTGTCAGTGAAATGTGATGCTACTGTCTTTTTAGTTTGGGGGGCTGCTGTCAGAGCATGAACTCTTTAATCTGTTTGATCTAGGACATTAGAGAATAGTAAGCAGATGTGACCAACAGTACTGGGGTAGAGTTGAAGTACCTTTTTTTACAGAACCGTAAATTTAGATTAGTTCAAAATGACTCCCAAAAACATCTCTATCTTGAACTACCTGTATTCAGATAACTATAGGCAAAGAGCAGAAACACTGTGTATACCAATAGCACTTTACAAGTATCCGATAAGAATTCACAGTGTACAAGCACCAACTAACATTCCCTTTTCTTTAACTAATGGCAGTGTTAATAGACTGCAGGTTTGATTCAAAAGCCCATGATTATGCAGCCTATGCAGACACAGAAGGAGGATAAGGTGATGAGAGACAAGCCCTCTACAAAACAGCTGAGCAAATGTGTTAGCTTGACTTAAAGCTTGACTGCTGCCTTGCTGCTGACCTCCTTTTCGGAGCTTCTATGCAGAGTTTTCAATAAGTGTAACAAAAAGAGGGTGCTACTGGGAAAATAAGGCAAAAAGCAGAAGGTAGCAGGAGAAACAATGTGACGAAAGAATAAGAACCAGTGTATGTTTTTGCCCAAGGCTACTGAAATAGCTATTGACAGGCCTACAAGTATTAACTACATGTACAATCCCTATCTTGTTGACATGTTGCAGTAAGAGCTTTTGCTCTAGATTCAGGGTGTTTGGAGGGCATAGGCCAGGACATGGAGCAGGAATATTTGCTTATTGATTGGTGTACAAGAAGAAGCACTCTTTGTTCACATACCTGTCAAAATATAAGGCCACACATCCCCAGCAAGTTTTATTGGTCTCTGTAGAGAAGAGGTTGCTGTTAAGAAAGGAAACTGAAAGGCTTGTCAAATGGAGTACCATCAACATGCATAAATTAATGCAGGAGCCCTCTTCAGCCTATGATTATTTGGAAGTTCTGTTTTGAATTTATTGATTGAGCAAATTAGAATATTCTTTGGTTACTCATTCATCTGTTATTTACTGAAAAATAATTTTCAGAGCACTTACAACCTGGAAGTTTAAAAAAAAAAAAAACAGTAAGGCTTTGAAATCAGTATAGCCTGGACCTGTAATCCAAAAAATCCCACAAGAGCCATTGCTTCTGTCATCTAATTCACAGCTACATCACCACTGCTGCCAGCTTGGGCAGCAATACGTGAATTCTATCAGGGTAAGCAAGATATCTGCCTTAAAAGAAAAACATAAGGATCAGCCTAAGCAGTTTTACATTGTTTCCCAATTTATGCTTATCGGCTTAGATGGGAAATGTTTTTGTATGTCTTTTATACAAAAGAAATTCTGCCTCTGAATAAGGCAATCTTGAGACAAACTTGCCCTTTGCAGTAATAACTTTCATCTGGGACCGTATTTGGCAACCACAGCACCTGTGGTTTCTCAGTGGATGCAGCATAAACCCCAGCCTTATAACTTCCTTTTAATGTTATCTCTGAAACCCATGCTACTACCTACTAATTAAAAATAGGGGAAGTTGGCGGCAGAAGAAATGAGAAAGGAGGAAAAAGAAGAGAGAAGGTATAAGTAGAAGAGAATAGAGGGAGTAAATAAAAATAACAATAGCTGTCATTTTCCCCTTTTTGAGACAATTTTGTTTTATTTGTTTAATGATATGAAAACATTTCCTGTCTCTCCTCAATTTCAACATTATTATTTGAATCACATAAACAGAATACACTTCTCCATAATTACATGGAAATATTAGCCACCCCACAGTTAAGGTTGCAGCCAGCTCCCATTATAAAGCTCTACTCAGCAATCTTATGAATTTGGCAAGGAAAATCAGTCTGGCATGAAAATGACTATGTATGCTGTTAAGGCTCAGAAGGGCATCTCCAAAAAATCTGAAGAAGAGCTCTATGAAATGGCTTTATATTGGGCAACTCATTGGAAAGAAGAGAGATGTAAGAAACTCCCTTCAAGCTATTCATGATGTTGTAGCAGGCCACAACAACAGAAACAGAACCTTTTAAAGAAATTGACTGAAAAAGCCCTAATTAAAGTTAATTTTAAGATGAAGACACTGATACTCTCCTACTTGGTAATGCAGTTTGCAGTGCATGGACAAAAAAGCTACAAAACTATAAAACATATAGTGAATAGGGAAAGAAAAGCCAAACTTGGGATGTTTGACTTGTCAGGATTCCAGTAGATCTGTACAACACAGAAAGAGGTAATCTAAAGTACATTGCCAGTTATAAGATTTCTACTTCTCTCAGCCATTAAGTGGATTGGTGGATAAATCTGCATCGCAGCTCTCTCTCACGGGTCATTAATCTCATTCCCTTGTTCCTTCTATAAGAAGAAACAGGTCAGATTAGTAATTTTGACCAAGTATCCATTGAATTAATTCTAATCTCAAACTAGTTTGTAGTTCATATGCTGTTGATTTACATGAAAGTCTACTTTTTCAGTTATTTCTTAGTATTTGAAATGTATGGCTGTAATGGATGGCTGTTTCTGGGTTTATATATTCCCTAGGTTATGGATATGCCAAATGCTACAAAAATCAAGCTGTTTAGTAGAACCACAGACCACTTAGCCCACTCTTCTTACCAGTTTGCAAGAGATGAGCTTAAAGCTTGGTCAGAAACACAACAGATCCAGGCTTTAAAACACCCAGATACACAGAGAAGTGAGCCCCAAACTGTAGAACGCCTAACCAACTCACAGAACACCTTATCAACAACAGCCTAATCTGACTCTGAAAATTAGCACAGGTCAGTTGGGGTCAGTATCCCAGTCCACAGCTCAACTCACAAGGCAGATGGAGCATTCTGCAACACTTCCCTCTGTGTTTGCTTTCAGACCTGGCACCACGCAAAGCCCATTCATAACACCCACATCTTGAGGAGGCAAAAATGCAGGTGGCAGGGTCTGCAATAAAAAGGACAGGGGCCACTCCTCTAAAGTCATAAGGACGAGAGATGTTGGGGCCACATGTGTTCCCAGGCCATGCAGATGTAGCAGCTTCCACAAGTTTTCTACCTGTTTTGCAAAACAACAGTAATTTCTTTAACAGCTCACACCAAAGTAAGTTCTGCCAAGTCTTCTGGCTGCTTCCTCCACTCTAGTTATATTTTTCTCTACTGGATTAAGTCCCAGCAATTTACCTCATCCAAGCTCATCAATGCACTAGGTACTTTGTTCTAATAACCATAATTTAAATGACATGTTACTATTTTTTATACATCAAAAACTACTGTTAATAAATTGGTTTTTAAAATGATACTGTCTTCTGAAGAAAAGTACTAGAACATTAATATGTTCAAATTGATGTACTTTGTGTCCAAAGATGACCACCTATTTTTCTAACTGATATCAATTTATCTCTGTCTATATAAGTATTTCCTGAGTAGTAAATATTTTATTTACAGATTCAGAGAATGAACTCAATTAATTCCAAATGAGGATGATGAATACATTATACTAATCTTTTAGGGACAAGGAAAATCTTTGTTTTGTGCTCATATAGTGCCTAGAACAATACAATCCCAGGCTACGAGTCCCAAGAGTTCTCACAAAATAATGCAGAAATGGTTTCTCCTCTGTTTAATGAATGTAAAAGTGATTGCTGAATTTCCTGCGTTTCCTATGGAGCACACTTTTCCTGCAATATAGGCACTGCTAACTCTGCCAAGAGTACTCTGGCTGCTCAGCTCTAGAACTACTCAGAAGCATGCATGTGGACTGCAGGGGGACCTTAGACTGCGTGGTAGCTCCCAGGACTTTTCCAGTATAAAGCTGAATCCTGCTTGAGTGCTGCTTCAAACATCTTGCCCTAAATTAATAATCTGGGGAAAAATGGCAGGATAAAGCTCTCCACACAACCTGAAAACTGATAGACACAGAGAATAGATCTAATACGGGTTGGAATGGCTTTCCTGTTACCACCTTTTAAATTCTGTATCAACTGAATCCACTATTATACACCCTAACACCTACTTCCTCTAACTTCAGAATATTAATTGCACTTTCATTCTCTGCTCTAATTGTTTCAAAGAGTTACTAAAAGAAAAGCATACACATGTAAACAATGAAGATCACAGAAGACCAGAGATCTCTAAGAATTAATTTTGTTCAAGACACAAGATTAACATCATTATTACCTAACAAAGGCATAAAATATTCACAAGAACCAGAAATTAGCTCCCTGTTATCTGAAGCAATGAGAGAATGTGGTTAAAATACTAAGTGCTTAGCACCCTCTGAACAGAAGTATCCCACTTAGAAATACAATGCTAGTTGTGCAAACAGAAATATATCTGGTGTTTTAAAGCATGTATTTCTAATGCATCATAGGAAAAAAAGTATTTTGCTATGCTTCAAGTTTTCTTTTCTCGGTTGTATTAATTTGTCCATGGTTTATTAAACAAACAAGCAAACAAACATAAATGGATGATGACCAAATATACGAGATTGACCCTTTTCTGTATTTTATAGATTTCAAGTCATGTTACCTTCAGATTATTTTTATTACCCACAGGCACAACAAGAGGCATCACAGAATTTTATTTTATGAAGCAGCTAGATCATATCACATACACTACACAATGTACATGAATATTCAGGCATTCACACGATGAAGACTGGATTGAATTCTTAAACCAAGATACCACTTTTTTGATGCCCTTTTAAAGAGCAAAGTATTCACTGTATCTTTAGGCTGGAGAAAAATACCACTGGTAAAGATAAAACTCTTCTCTGGATTCTCAGTTACAAAAGTGAACAGACAGGTAGATACCAAACAATTACACTTGAAAATCCTATCGATCAGGGAAGACACTGTGACTGAAAGATTAGATTATCTATTTAACACTGGATTAATACCTTTATCCCCACTGAATACCTGTTGGAGTTTTCATTTACTGTAAAAATGTCAGATACGCATCCTGTGGGCAGCGCCCTCTCGGAATCTCTTTATCTGTGTACAATCACTTTGCATCACACATTTGACTTGTCTGAGGCAATTTCATGGATTTCATACAAAAATAATACAATTGGTGAGCCAGACTGTGGCTCTGTTGTTAGAGTGCTATAGCAGGAAGCAGAGGGGTGAATTGGCTCAGAGGCAGTTGCAGGAGATATACTTGCTACAGAGGACAGAGGTTGGCAGGATATTCCTGTGGGTACTGGAAAGACCTGCCGATTCTCGAATCTGCTCTCATGAAAGAGGATCAACACATAGCACATTTCCTTTCTGTACACAGAACGGCTGCTTCAGGCTATGGCAGCCTCTCTCCTTGACACGAAAGGAGGTAGCTTCCTCTGTTGAAAAGAAACTCACTTAACAGAGTCAGAGATACACTAGGACAGTCTTTACCTCGCTTTTGGCATTACAAAGAATGAAATAAAATCCTCAAAAATATTTCTATCTGTACTCTGCTCACGCTTGGGCCATGCTTTTGCCAGTGACCAGGAAAAGAGGTAAAAATAGTGAAATCACAAAAAAAGACAAAATAAATAAAAGAATACCAAGGAGATTGTTAAGTCCTGGTACCCTGAGGCATCTATCATCTCCTAAAAGGCATGATTTGTGGCTATGCTCCACTGATGATTAGGACTTTGATTCTTAGTAGGTTTTGTGGGTTTTGTGGTCATATGGCTGCTACGCTCTTTCTTTCTCTTTCTGCGTATAGGCCTAAAGTGATCACCTGGTGTGTGTTTTTTGTTCTTCCTCTCCAGATCGTGATTATTTAGTACATGTCTATTTCACTGAAGTCACCTAATATGGATTAACATTACAAGAAACACAGCTGTATGAAATAGAAACACTTTTTATATCAGCCTCACGAAAAGCTGATAATTGCAAATAAAGACATACAGCACATTTTTTCTTTAATGACAAGGGCATGGGTCAGCCTGCATTAGGAAGTTTGTATCTTCATTGTCATAGCATATGAACCCCTCATTTTGATTACAGGAATGGAAGGGAGTACCTAGATCACCACTGATGTTTATTTCATGAGGCACTAAGAATACTTACAAAACAGGACAAAGCATTGCAGTGTGTCTAAATCTGTATCACAAAACAGGGTTACAAAGTGGCATGTGAAGAGAGCAAAAAAGCTTGAGGATGTTGCCAAGGGCCACACAACAGCGATAAATTTGTTAAATAACAATCATCTCAGCTGCTGTGTACTGGAAATGCTTTAGTTCTTATATTAAAAAGGAAGGCAATAATAAAAATGTAACCTAGCAATCTGACATGAGGCAATTAAAGTGGCAATTAGTTTTGCTTAATTTTGAGCTAAGGAAACAGATATATCAGTCAAGTATCTGAAAGTTTTTTAATATCACAAAGGCACCTGCAGATTTGCTGTATTTTCTCTCAGCATCTCTCAGATTAGAACAATCACAGCTGTGGTTTGGCTCAGGTCAACTACATTCTTCTAAACCATTCCTAGATGTAATTCAAGTTTTAACTCAAACCTGAGACAATTCCTAACAGGCAACTTGGAAGTGGCCACCCTGTTTTTATAGAACTGCTAAGGTGGGAAGGGACCTCTGGAGATCACCTAGTTCAACCACCTGGCTCAGATCAGGGTCAGCTGGAGCAGATTGTTCAGGGCTGTGCCTAGTCAGGTTTTGAGTATCTCCAAGGAAGGAGATCCCACAATCTCTCTGGGTAACTGTCATGTTTTAAGTACCCAGGACAGTAACCTGTCCCAGTATTTGACAAGGTTCACAGTAAAAACATTTTTTCTTAAGTTTAAACAAAATTTCCTGTGTTTTAATATGTGTTTATTGCCTCTTGTCCTGTCACTGGGCACACCAGTGTGAAGAGTCTGGCTCTTTCACATTTACTTCCCAAGATTCCCCCGAGCCTTCTCTTTTTGAAGATGAACAGCCTCAGCTCTCCTCTATGTAAGATACGCGGCCCTTCCATCATCTTAGTGGCCCTTTGCTGGACTTGCTCCATTATGTTCTTGTCTCTCTTATACTGGGGAGACAAGGACTAGATCAAGCATTCCAGTGCTGAGTAGAGAGGGAGTATCACCTTCCTGGATCTGCTGGCAATGTTTTGCCTAAAGCAACCCCATTTTGGAAGATAACAGAATTTAGTAGTATAGCTGTGGCCAAGAATGCACTAACCAGTTTCAGAAACAGAACATAGGCCTGGCAGTGTTTAATTTACCATCATTTATATTACTGTTCATTTCCAAAATTATACTAAATTAGTAGGGAGTTATCAAAAAGTTAAAAATAACTTTGGAATTCAGTGGAATGTAAAGGGTTTCAGGGATCCTATGAAGTAAATCCCATTGCAGGACATAGACATAGAAATTAAGAAAACCTGCTTTTTCTCGCAGTTACAACCAGTCTATTTCAGAAAGTGAAGGTGCATGGCAGATATTAATGTTCAATGCTATTTAGCTTTTCTGTAGACCAGCTGTTTCAATACCATTTAAAGGTTCTGTACACATTAAATTTTAGCTGCCTCTCAAAACTAAATATAAGAAGTCTGTGTCTGGTTTTGTGTGATAAGATGCTGCTAATGATTTGGTAAACAGCATTGCTTTGGTCAGAAAAAAACTCTATTCAACATGTTACATTTCACCCTGTTATCTCATGTCGTGAGCAAGGCTGTAGTCAGTTCACATACTGCTCTGCTAAGTCCATGTAAGAATCAAATAAATTAAATGATCTTTAATCTTTAGAGTAAAATTGTTTGTTTTGAGTTCACAAACTTTACCTCTGATTCTTACCAGTTTTCTACTTTTTCTTTCCCTCAACATGAACAGAAGATCCTAAGAATCTCAGACTTAAATTACACTGCAATTTACAGTCCCAGAGTTTGTAAAATAATGTGAGATCTAAAGTATTGAGAAACTCATCTAGCACAAAATCAATTAGAATGGGTAAAATTGAGAAGCATCTAAGAACATGATGAAGGAATCAGAGAACGGGATTTGAATATGGAACTGAGAACCTAGTTTTCCTACTCGCTATGGAATCTTTTCCACATTGGCAAGACAGTAAATAATTCCTAAATCTGATTTCACTGGGTTAGGAGTCGGGAAAATACCTTCCACACCATCAGCTTAAGGTCCATAACATGAAAAACTGGTCATTCATCTCTAACTGGCAGATTTAAACAAAGCAAGGTTTTGAGTGTCTAAGAAGTAACACAATGTTAGAACCGCGTGGGTCTAAAGATGACCCACAAAAAATTGTGCCTTCATGTTAAGCAAAAGCCCAAGGAACGTGGCTGAATTCTTCTCAACCCTAGAATACAGAAACCTGAGACATGGCTGCAGTTTAGATATCTTTTCTAGTTGAGATTCAGAGCCAACTTCTACCAATGCATACTTAAAATACAAGACCACTCTTTTTTAACACCTAAAGATAATGAGTGGTGGAGGTTTTCAAGAAGCCTCATTTGACCCTTATGAGGTCAAATCTTCCCAGGCTCCTTCTACAGACAGCAATGAGAAATCACCTGCACCTGATGGGTAATTCAGCACAGCTACCTAATGTAGCTATTCTACACATATCAAGAAGAATCTTTTTCTACATTAACTACAGAGACAGCCCAATGAGATTATCCATACTAGATGAGAGTAATAGTCAGCAGCGTCAGAAACAAATATGAGCATGGTATCAATTCAAAACAGACAGCAGTAAGGTTATTGGCCAGACCATGATGAGATGTAATCTGCAGTGCAAGCTTAGTAACTAAGAATATCCATAGGTCAATGAGTCTAAGTAGTCTTTATGAATAATCCTTTTTCATTACAGACTTGTAGTCATGGAATTTACCCAGATTGCAAGAAGATGGGTTCTAGGCTATCTTCATCCTAAAGGAATTCAAGTCTGTTGTCTCCTGCACCAAACAATCACATTAGAAAAATCACTGAATAAAAAAAGCACAAATAGCATGGGTTACAACCCAGCCCTTTTACTGCCAGTTAAATACATTCAGTTCCAGAAACAGATTTAGTTGCTGGCCCCACCCCTCTCTCTTTAGCTATACAGACCTTAACATGTCCAGAGCATATGAAAAATCTTAAAGCTATGACAGATTGCACTCCAGATTCACTTTCAAGGCTAGTAAATTCACGAGGGTAATGATAATTTGATGAAAATATTTTTGGTGTATGCATAGTTGTTATATGTCCAAGATGCAGCAGATTGGACCGCAGACCTAGTAGCTGTGGCTTACTGAAGCATATTGACAAATCACAACTGAAATTGAAATTCCATCTGCATAAAGCAGATTTTAAGGGCTCTGTGAAAACACATAGTAGAGTTACAGCACCGTCTTGTTTTCAGATCTAATATTCAATCTAAAGAGCTAGTTGCTGAAACTTTCCTGTATACTATGCTCTGTTTTATTGCTGCATATTACATGCAAAAACTTGGGGGAAAAAAAATCTTTCTTTCTAAGCACACAAGTTAAATTCTAAAGCTCTCCTCAGCAGAATATCAGATAATATGTCTTAATGAAAGTGATAGGAACTTTTACCAAGATGCAACTGCCATTCATATTGTAAGAAAGATGAAAAGGAAAGAAAAAATATCAATACAGGCTTCATAGATCTGCTGTACAGATAAGTAGGTCATACCACCCTCCATCACACAGCTTGTCAATAGGGCTGGTTGTGTTATTCAACAACTACAAGAACAAAGCAATTCTTTCAAAAGAGTAAGAATGTGAAACATAAGAATAAACTCCGTAAAATTTGCCTAGCATATTAGAGCTTCAAAGTTCCACATAAACATCCTATGAGCTAGGTTAAAAGTAATTTCCATTTACAAGTTGAAAATTCTGCAAAGTAGGAGAGAAATAAGTTTCAAAAAATCAAGAGTAAGCCAAACTGAAAGCCTGAGTGTCTCTGCCCAGTGCCTGGTACAATAGCCAGCACAAAATCTCTAGCACAGTGGACCTGAACACATTAAAGTGATGTACTTAAATTCAGGCAGGGTATACAGTTATTAATATTCTGCCAGGACCACATTAAAACCTTCATTCTAGAAATACTTAACACAATTTTTCTTGCATGAAAAATAAAAAATAGGAGGGAAACTTGTTTCCACTTTAGCGATGATCAAGAACTATAACTGATGGGATCAGCTCTTTGTAGAACGCACACACAGAGCCTTTTCCACAGACAGAAAAGCAAGAGCCCTACAAGTTACAGAAAATGTGCTCCGATCTGATTTCACTGCATCAGAAAGAATTCCCCAAAATTCAATGTTGCCCTTGAGATAAAATGCTGGAGTGATCCTCTTATATCCTGTGTTCTTAGTTGTATGTCACAATCCCAGCAGTACAGAGTAGTCATTTGCAATGGTGCTTTGCAAAAAAACTCCAAACAGATATGATGAAAAATAAAAAATCACAAATAAAAAGCTGACCATAGTAATTTATATTCATAGAAGTTCTGCTGTTTTTCTTATTCATTAATGAACTCAAAAATTTCAGCATTTTTATCTTTTTTCTTTTCCTCCCTTTCTTCCTCTCTCTTTGAGAGTGCTTTTTAATGATTATTGACTATTGTTCATCTAAGGGACACATTATACAGAGAGCAAGTTTATGTTGTGTATACTAGATGGAAAATTCTCCTCGCTGAAGATTGCCCAGTAAATTAAAAGACCCCCAAAAATATATCCATGAAGGGGAATAATGCCACCATCAGAACTTACAATTAGATATTTCTATGAAGTATATTGGATGGTATGTCCCATAACATCCATATACTCACCTGTCCCAAATGCACTTTATTGATAATAGCACTGTTTATAGATATTGAGACCAAGAACAAAGCAATAAGGTATGTCCATGTATGACAGAACATAATTTTAAATCAGCTTGTGCAAGATGTAATAAACAGCATGACTGTTTAGTTATATATATCTGGTACAATAAAAAAAAAAGGAACTGGTAGAATTTCAAACCTAAATAAAAGATTGAAAGTTGCTTTGTAAAAAATAAAATTAATTAAAAAATTCTAGACAAAAGTTTGTTGATCAGAGGCTACAGTAATAGGAATATCTATATAGTGAAAACATAGCATGATAGCAATCATTAAACATCGTCAAGTACAATACTGAAAAATTCTTGCTAAACAGGACATTTTGATTGAAATGAAATTTCTATGAAATAATCACAGTAAGATAACAGAAAGTTACAAGACTCAACCACATCCCATTTTAATATTTCAGACTATCTATCTCTGTTATTTCTCAAGGTACTGCACTTTATATGGGCAATGAAATTCATAATTAATCCTTTAGATTACATGTTCATCTTCTGTTTAGTCCACCCTTAATATTCATCTATTCACTTTGTATCTCACAGCACTGAAATATTTCAGTTTTAGTTCCTTCATTTAATGCATTGTAGCCAGGAAACTCTTTTATCACTTACCTATCGATATATTACTTGCTTTGTTCCTAATGCAACCCTTGTTTCTCATTAAACTTAGCTGAATATCAGAGACAGTTCTATCACAGAAGCTGATACAATTTCTCTAGTTCCCCTTAAATAATCCATTTCAAATTTACTGTTTTGTACTCTGAAAGACAAACTGTTCAGTCTCTCTCTGTAGAAGGAATTTCATTCTTTATCACTCACCACTTTTTTAAGCCACGTAACCTTCTGAAAGGTCATTTTGCTCAAAAGCTAGCAAAATGCTTTTAGATAGTCCCTAAGAGGTGTCTGATAATAATCAAGGTAGAAAATTTCAGTTTTATTAAACACAGTTTCACGGTTTTACTTACAAAGGTTTGTTTTTATGGTGGCATTTTTTTTTCTTTTTAAAAAGCAAGATATAAAGTTAATTCCAGTTCCTCTGAATCTCTTTAATGTTGGTTAATAACTAGTAAATATTCCATCACTCTCTATTGATCCACCAATATTCCTGAAATTCCTGGTGCCAGCTTTTAAAGAGTGCCAATGACCAACCTTAAAAAAGTGTTGTAGCTATTCAGTGAAATATTACAAGTTTTTTAGACTACATAGCAAGCTTTTCATTCCTCCTCAAGATCAAGGAGAAAGGAAGATCTACACAACCATATGGTGGTATATGGTATTTCCTATCTGACTGCGGAATTCATAAACACAGTAAGAATTTTTTATGCTTACTGCCTGGCATTTTTACTCATTGATATTTTTATTACTTGGCATTTGCTTCTTTATAAGTACCTTAGTGAGCTGACCTTCATATCATTATTCAAATTCTGTAGAGAAATAATTCCACATTACCTAAAGTTTTTTATCAGAGTATGATACACGTACAAAGGTCATTCAAGTTAATCCAGAACTTAAACAAACAAACAAACAAATAAATAAATCTGAAGTTTGGAGACAGTGGGAAAGGAAATAGTAAGGAGATCTGTATCAAGCGTTGGCAAATTTCACTGCCCCGTGCTACTGATTTTCCTGCCAGTACTACAAGGAGTGATGAAATCAAGAAGTTTGATTATCAACTGCTGTACAGTGCAATTAGCTCCACTTGTTACACTGAGCAAGCAGAGACAATCCAGCCACGTGGCATGGTGACTGTGTGAGCTCCTTTCTCCACATTTAGAGATTTCTCCTAGATAATTGTGAAAACATGTTCTGCTTAATGCAGTCTCTGACAGTGGCATTCAGCTGGCTACTCTTTAATACAGGCTGTCAACTTAACGATGCTACATGGTGGGCTGTTTGTGCAGATGACTGCTCTTACAAAAAGAAAACCCTACACTCAGGATTGCTTTTGAATTTAATGTAGAGAGATTGCATTTCCTGGAGATATTCATTCTGCAAAGGCAAACACCTATCTTGTTCACAAAAATAAAATAAAAAATAAAAAATAAAAAAACTTCTGTTTTTCTCCTTTGTATAATTTCTGTTCAACTTGTGTAACAGCAAAATTATAAGACTTCATTTAAAATAACTGAGTCAGAGTAGTATGGGATTAAACTCTATGGGGGATGAAAGCATTCTTCACTTTCATCTGTTTTCTAGAACCTGAAGCACAGAATGATTTCAGATGACAGGCTTTCAAGTGAACGTGAGAAAGGAGAATGAAACATTGCCTGAAGAAAAGCAGAATTTTACTTTGTGAGAAAGTTCAACCACTGCTATGCTTAATAAGAGATATAACTCAATTAGTAACAGAAAAAAGAATGAAGAAGCACATATAGCGTGTGATTTGGTTAAACACGGTAGTCCTTAATCATATTCCTATTGAAAACAATAGTAAAAATTCCCTTGCCTTTCTGGCAGTAGAATAGCCAGTCACGTCTCTGATACAAAAATAAAATGGATGACTTAAATTGTCCTACATCATAACCAAGCAGAGAACAGAACAGTTTTGTATTTCTTTTTCTGTTTTTCATGTATCTATCTCCCGTGTCATTGGCCTCTAGTTGTTTGTACTCGTTTTCTGTTTAACTTCCCCAAAAAAAGGCATCAGAATGGGACCAAGATTAATTTTTTGGTACCTAGCAATATGATTTCCAACATGGAGTTTGAAGGAATTGCCAGCACATTCCAGCTTTCAGCAGTTTCCTATTTCAGGTTCTTCTTGCTTATGAATCACCACTAATTCTAAGCTAATCCTGTAGCTGATGTGACCTCTCAGTACACAGAGTTAGGAGAAGTTACTTGGTTCAAAATCATCTTTCATTTTTTTCTTAGAGAAAAAGTGATTTTAACCTAAGTTTTAAGAGTTATACTGCAACTTAGCAGTCTCTTATGGAATGGCACGTGCAGAAGAAACAGTTCATTTCTGTTGTATTTTTGGTCTTGACATAATATCCTAAACAATCTACAAAGTGGCAAACAATTATTTGGTCTACAACTAATAAACCATAAGAAAACTTGTAGCTATAGCAGATGTATTCATTTAAGTAAGTTTGTATTAGCAGCACGGTGTGCAAGTGTAGATCCTTGCATACATCATGCTGAGCATTTTTTTAAAAAATTAATGTCCCTAAGTATCAGACAGTGGAGAGATTTTGGGTTGAAGTTCATCATTATCATCAATGATGATTAGCAAATCACCATTTGTTACATAGTGAGATGCCCTGAACTATGAAAGCCTCCTACTGAAGGGCAGTCATGAGCAAACCACCTAGCCATTCTCACCCAGTTGAACCATGGCTAGCCAGAGCCATTATAAGCATACACAACTGCAATATGTACTCACAGGCTGGATCCCACCAGCAAGACAAGTGTTATTTGTGCAACAATGATATCACCCCTGACTGCAGTGCTGAACCTAGCTACTTTTTCCTCTTTTCTTAAGTCCAGTCATTGTATCATCCATTTTTAAGCACATTTCATGATTGACACTAGGGAGTTAACAACTCAAGGCTAAACAATCTATCAAACTGAATGTGCTTATTTCATTTGAAAAGACTGATATTATTCAAACATTCAATCAAACAATTCACTCACGAAGTCAACATCTTTCAAAACCATCTTGGAAAACAGCCATAAATGCTTGAAGCACAAGGAAAAATACATAAAAAAATTATATGTTGATGAATGGGTGAGAAGAATTACTTTAATACACATACACTTCTCTCATAGATCTTTTCTTATGTAATTCAAAATTAATAGAATTACATTATGCAGAGTTTACCTATTTTACCTATTAACTATTTAATAAAATGTTAAAAGAAAAAGAAACATTTTAGGAGCTCTGTTGTATAAACTTACACAGTACCATGTAGAACCATACTGAAGGACAAGATGACTATAAATGAACTCGTTTAGTCATGGGAACCTATGAACCTGGACCCACAGCTACCCAGTTTAATTTTCTGAAATTTCCTAATCAGTTACACTGAAAAGAACACCACACTCACACAGGCATGCAGGCAGGCTCTCACCATCCATGCTAGTTCATTCAGAGCTACTCTCCATGTCTCCACAGTTTTGCTACTGATGCACAGACATTTCATAAACAAATTCTGGCACAATCCAATGCCCACTGATGCTGCAGAGAATACATCTATTGATTTTGGTGGGCTTAGTGTTGGCCTTCTTGTTACTATAAACCAGAAATATTTTGGACATTAAAAGTCTCTTAAATAATGCAGTGTGTGATTAACAGGAACTTCACGACATTAGAGAGAATAAATGGCCAAGTGTTTCATGCTAAAGAAGAAATATGTCTTAGTCAAGCTAGAGCACTCATCTTAACAGAACACACAGATGACAGCTAACCGATGGAAAACCTATCAAACAGACTCAAATAAAAATAAGACTAGTTCTCTAGAGTTGTCAGTCATACAGCATTATGCTCAGAGAGAGCAACATAGCACTGAGAGCAATGATGAGTTCTGCAATTGTTCTAAGATGTCATTGACCGCACCAGAGCATGGATTACTCCTTCTGATGGGTGGCTTTAATGCTAAATTGGAAGTGACAGTTGTGTGATAGAATCAATATTGGGAAGCAACAATCACAGAAACTAAGCACTAATTGTGCTGAGTTTCCAGTCTTGCTTTGGCAATTTTTTTCCCTCAAAACGACATATACAAAAAACTAGAGACTTGCCAGATATCAGAACAACAAAACGGATCAAGGATCTATCTACTAACGCAAAATTCAGATGACCTGCCTGAAATGTAAGGACATACTACACCATACTTATCAACAGCAGCCACAATGATCACATTATTATGCAACCCTTCAAGTAAAATCTAGAACAAACTAAAGAACAGACTAAAGGCACTGTCAAAAGCAGTGAAAGCTCATGTGAAGAACAGTGTACAGCAATCAGCAGTAATTTAACTTCAGTTGCAGCAGTTACAGCTGGATATCCACACAGATGAATACAAAAACATTAATCAAAGAAATAAGACAACTTGTGAAGAAAAATTCCCCAAAAGGAAAATTTTGAATTGGAAGACCAGTGAAATATTAGTATGGCAAAAATAACAGTACACCAAAGACACTGAACAGTTGTCATGGTACAGTACCCATTGAAATTCAATCTGAAGATGTCCACTTGCTTAAGGCCATTTACAAATATGTGAAGCACTCTGCAATGATTAACAAATACACATCAAGTTGGTAAGAGATTCTTAGTTGTTGTTGTTTGATGTTGCCACCACTGTCACAACACAAAAACTGTTTTGAAAAATAGCAGAGCAGGCATTGTTCAGAATCAGCTACACCAGGGAAACCACATGTCAAGAAGAAAGAAAAAAAAAAAAAGGTAGCTATAGGAATGAATTAATCTATTTCAACAGAAATGTATTAGATGAAAGGAAGAGCTGAATAGGAAGTGACATTATAGATAGGAGAAGCTGAAAATAAAGATGTACAAAATATCTGGATTATTTTTTTTTTAACATAAACTTAGAATCTTAAACATAATCTCACTGTTAACATGCAGCTATGAGAGCTGGAAAACTAACAGAGAAATCAACATGTGAAATTAACTAAAAATTAGTTAATTTTTAGATCTGGGTGCTTTGTCTTTCAACAAAGAACAATAAGAAATTACCAGCCAGAATGTTTTCTGCAGCAGAAAGTGGGACAGCAATTATTTGAGGCATATATACCAGATGCTTGACACAAGATTCCCCGCAGTGAACCTCGTAAACGGAAATCAGCTGAAATGAAGTGATGTAAAGACAAGGGAAACTTTAAGAAAAGACATTAGCAGCAATGGACCAGCACAACAGTAAATCTCTGCTCTAGAGAGAGGGCAGGAGCAGTAGCAAATGGCCCAGAGGAATGGGAGGGATTCGTGTACCACTGCTGGCACTGAAAGGGCTTATCACAGTGACACCATTCAGGTAACTTCACGTCTGCCATATTTTATATAATAAGAGACAGTATTGAGAAACAACTAATGTGTATTTCTGGCTCAAAACTGTGGTAAAAGACAATATTTCATTGTCTTTTTTGTCATAGACTTTTTTTTTTTCAAGTTTTCATATGAAAGGCAACATGACATGTTCAATCAAGATACATCCATCAGATGAGAGCATGCTTCGTTATAAGCAGTGGCATTACCTGACTTTCTTTTCTCTGACCCAGTGTAATTGTCACAATCTGTAACCTGTCATGGAAAATGTTTCAAACAAATGTGTTTGTAAACAAAAGACTTGATGGTTCACTGTTACTCAGACAGTGTGCTACAAGAATCTCTCTAAACATGGTAATAAACAGATTTGGTGGTAACTGATAAATAAAGTCCAAATGTCACCTTGACTGCTCAGCTACTGGGAGATTAGCAGCAGACTAGCTTCAGACTAAGTCAACACAAAGTTGTCCCAGAGGTTTGGATATGCAACAGTGGGAACTGTTCATCTCTCTTCTTTTAAGGGGAACAGTGTCTATCCTCACTCTGCCGGCCCAGTACAGGCTGTGACTATGTTTGCATGCAGATGCTAACTCCAGGTGCATTTGCATGCTATGATGGTGTCTTTAGTCATTTCAATTAGATCACTAATTAAGTAAACACACATTTTTATTTCAAACTTTAATGAGTTTCAAACTTTCATTCATGAGCTAGTCTTTTTTAACAAAATCTAGAAAATGTAGATCTTCCTTCACAATATTATCCAATATGAGTTCCGTTTGAGAAGTCAGTCAGATAAAAGAAAATTAAAGACAAAGAAAAATGCATACTTGCTCATTTACTTTCTTTTCATCATGTAATTTACTACTATAAAACTGCTTTAAGTTTCATAAAATCTGGGAGCCAAGAACAGCTTTAAAATATAAACCCAGAGCTACACATCAATAGAAAATCAAAGAGGTCATTTGCAACTGTTTAAAAAGAAAACTCTGTCCCTCTATTCACCATTGCAAGGATTACATTCTCCCCAGTCCAGCTACTCAGTAACTCAGATGCATTCAATACATGACAGAGCAGCACGCACATTGCACAGAATGTGTAGCAGGTGGTGAGCATTTAAAGTACTGTCAGTACCCACACATTTTTCCTTTGTGTTCAAAGACATTTAATGCCAACTCTCTGCAGACACAAACTGCCCTGTACTGGCCTATCAACACCCTTCTATCAATCAAATACATTTGTCCCTTCCTATATGTCCTGTAAATTCATTTGGTGGAATATTACCTCTCCTAGATTTTTACCTCTAACAGGGTCATTTTTTCCCTTGACATTTCTACCTAAAGAAAAAAACTCAACACATACAGGAACCACTCCATGCATGCAATAAGGAGGGCCAACAGACATGTTTACAGGGGAAAAAAAAAAAAAAAGAGAGAGAAAAATAAAAAAAAAAAAAAAAAAAGAAAAGAAAAAAAAGAAAAAAGGAGAGAAAGGACAGTGTGTGAAAGTTTTAATTCTTGGCAGTGAGTTATATAAACTCTAAAATGCTACCAGACTAGTAGTGTTATAAGTATCTCATTTGCTCAACAGAAGCTATTTCCCTTCTTATTTTTGCCTTCACTTAGGGCTATTATATATTATATTCTTTTCTTAAGATATTTAGATTTATATTACACTTGTGGGGGCATAATGCAATATTAAAACTGTTACAGATGTTTTGATTTCAAGATCATCTACTTCCCTCAGTGTTTCAAAATACAGAACACAAGTGGGACATGTAATTTCCGCATGGGTTATTTGTTTTGCTGTTTTTGAGAGGCAGCCAAGAGTCTCACCATTCTTACTATGATTAATCAACCAGTCAGTCATAATTAGTTAGGAATCCCCTGGTGATGAGCATCTATCCAAACTTACAGAAAGCAGTAGAGAGGCTCAGGTTTTTTGAAAGGAATGAAAAAACTATAGTTAGTAGTTAACTAAACCCATGGGAGGGTTGCTTCTAGATTCAAATATAGAAAATATAAAGACTTGGTGTTATGCCCTGGAGGGTGATGTAAGTATTTATATCCTTTCTAACGGCTACATGTTTACCATTATAACTGAAGACATTCTTATTATACATATGAAAGGTTGGTTGTTTTTTTTTTAGTCTATCACATTTTTTCTTCAGTCACACCTCTTGGCAATCAATTATGCATGTTAATTGTAGTCTGTGCAGTAAAGAGCCCTTTCTTCAATTTTCAATAAGTTGCTTTTCAATTCCAATAGAAACACCTTGTTTTTGTATAATGAAACAGCCCAAATGGGAATTGCACTTCCATCTTCTCCATGCCACTTATTATACTGTATATTGTACAGCTTGCCTTACTCACCCCTAGATTCATTTAGTCTTTATACCATTTTTTCCTAGCACATTTCAACCCCCTGAATACCAAAACTTTGTAGCATCTTTTCTCAATATTAAGGTGTTAGGAGACAGAGCCCTGGGCTAACTCTGTTCAGTCTTAAATTCTCTTATGCTACACAGGAATGACTGCTTTTTGCGTTGGAGATTAGTGATTATAATACATGGTAAAGGTGCCAGAGACGGAGGTCAGTACCCTCATCAGAAAAAGATGTGAGGAGTATTGTCCAGTTGATTAAATCCCAATAAAAGTTGCAAATTGCTAGTTCTGCCTTTGAAAGGTCATCAAGATGTATTATAAGGATTCTGAATGAATCCCCAGGATGCATAATTAAGCAATCAGATACACTGTATTATCCATTTCCATAAATTAACATCTGAATCAGAATAGTGTGCTCAGTCAGTGTGTCACAGAGGAAAATGGAAGATCAAGAGAGCCACTCACCAATCAAAATCCTTCTCTTTCCTTAAGGCAGTCCTTTCTGCAAGGTTAATACAACATTAACATTGATGGAGTTATATTTTTACTTCTTCTAGCTGATCACAAATATTCTTTTCCTACATGTCACAGCCTGTCATTGGAATTTGCTTTTGTTCCACAGTCGTATGTGCTCAGTTTTTTCTTACATTTATATTTTCCATTCCACTTAAAGAGGAGGGAAAAAAGGCTGAAACAGTTTCCACCACAGTCTAGTGCTTAATTTAAAAAATTTTATTCCTACTTGAAATTTCCATTATCCA
Organism: Strigops habroptila; assembly: GCF_004027225.2. Taxonomy (NCBI): domain Eukaryota; kingdom Metazoa; phylum Chordata; class Aves; order Psittaciformes; family Psittacidae; genus Strigops; species Strigops habroptila. Next base: position 42,909,324 of record NC_044282.2, on the reverse strand, counting down.
TACAGTTTCATCTACAAATACAAAAATAACTTTGGTAAGGCAGCAACATTAGACATAAGTTTTATGTCAGTCTTCATATTCAGAACTGTAAAAAATGTTTATTATATGCAATCATATTTCTGATTCCTGATTTCCAAGAATATAATAGATTTAAAAAAAGATTGTGACCTTTTTTGCGTACGAAAGCTTCCCTTGTGTCACATCATTCATGAAAAGAAAACTTACAAAAAAGATAGATGTGGAATGAAATCCATGTCAGCTTTCATTATAAAACAGTCCTAAATGTGACACAGTAAGAACGATCATGGTGCATTATCCACATGGTAACACAGAAACATAACCTTTCACATTTTTGGATAAAGCTATAGTTTTCTGCAATGATTGTACATTCCTAATTTTTACATATATCAGGTGACTATGATAATTTTAACAGAAATGAGAGGCAACAAGAAACAGTAAATAATGATGATGTCTTCAAACAGACGGTTATAGAAATAATATAATTCACTTTTAAAAAGATGCAGAATTTCACTTTATACTTTGAAATCACATACTTTTTCCCTCCTAATTCCTTGATGTAATGATGAGTTCCGGAGTGTTTCTTCCTCTTTAAGTGATAATTAAAAGGGGGTATGTGTATTCCTGTTTAGAAACAAGGACAATGTCAGTTCAGTATCCCTGTGGCTTACAGACAGCCCTTCAGCCTGTTCATGGCAGCAAGGCTGGTTGAAAGAACTTTTTGTTTAACCTCCAATTGTGTGGCTGTGTCCCACAGCCTCTGCTTTATCCCACAGCTTCTGGCTCCAGCCACAGACCTCAATTCTCTGCCCCCCAAACATACCTGTTGTAGTCAACGTCACTTGTTGCAGGCAAGCCACCACTTCATTCCTAATAGATACATTTTTTTTTGGACTGACTTTAGGTAGGGAATAATTCAATCAGGACACTGTATTTATTGAAGAAGCCACCAGCTGTTCATTAGTCATTTGAAATAGTAAAGCTGAAGCATAGTTAGCAAGTTAACTGAGATCTGGTTTTCTATTGAAATGACACATTTTGCTGCCTATTCAAAGGAGCGGTGCCCTTATGTAGTTGAGTAAGTTTTTAAGGACAAATGAACTGGAGACAATTTTTGCTTTTGTGCCTTACGTAACAGATGGAAGAAAAAGAATTAAATGATAGAATCTAGGGAAAATGGAGCAATTATTTAATTTTAATTTCCTTTTAGTTTTCCTCTAAAAAAGACAGTAAAATGTTATTACCAGGAAAGATGTATGGAAGTACAAGTTGTAATAATACAATACAGGCAATAAAGTAATAATGAAGTCTTTATTAAAAAAAAAAAAAAAAATCTACACTTCTGAATAAGAAAAGGTTGAAGGCGAAACCTAAAAACAGCTTTCTAATGCCTATGAGTTTATTAAGAAGACACAGTCATATGTTGCATATGTGGTAGGACAAGAGACACAAATTGAAACAAGAGATTAAAGAAGGTGTACATATCTTATAAGTTTATTGCCATTTAATATGAACACCATCAATATAGCCAATTTCTTGCAGAAGAAGTGGCAACACAGACTTTGGGAAAGCTTTCTTTCCTGAGAAAGAATAAAGAAAAACCTGGAAATTCAATGAAAACCTTCCAGACTTTTTCCTATTATTGTCCTTGCAATGCGTTTTTTTATTATCTTAGCTAAATATCTGAAGAATATACTCATTGCCCAGTTTATGATGATGCCATGCTTAATTTCAAAGATCTTGTATTTTCTCCTCTGGAGGGAATTACAAGACAAAGAAATGAAGTAGTACAATAATTTCTGAGATACATGTGGCCTGAACTCCAGCAATAAAAATATTTGTGAGGTAACCTTGTAATGTCCAAGCACCAAGCCTCTATCTGTGATTAGATTTCGTTCTAAAGTGTAAAAACTGTGAAACAAATAGGGCAATTACTCACTACATACAATCTTTTCAAAAGATCTCTAGTAAAGGGAGAAGAGCTAGAAAAAAGATGTTGAAAAAAGAACAATTGTTCTTTATCACTCAATTATTTTATTGTTCAACAACACACTATAGTAAAATAACATTAACAAGAATAAAATGCAGTGCTGTTTCTTCTTCCATTGTTACTCAGTTTATTAGTTAGCTGAAATAATAAAACTATAGCACATTCAATTACATTATAAGACAGCAGTACCAATGTTATGATGAAAATGGATGTTGATAATGCAAAACATTACTGAATATATTGCTTTTTAAAGAACTTTAGTCTTTGTAAGTATATAATCAATAGTGATTTGAAGCTCTTTGCAGCACAGTAGCCTTGGACCAGTTTGGATACTGCACATCTTAGTTTTAGGTGAAGCGGAATTTAGGCCATCCACAAAGCTGAAAATAACTTCGCTGACAAGAAGTTCCATGAAACTAGGTCAAAATCCTGCAAACCTCCTAAACTACACAGGAGGGAAGATTTGGACAGAGATGTAATATCTTTTATTAGACCAACTGACAGAGTCAGAAAATAAAGACAGAATGCCTTTAAGCATGGAGTCCTTTCTCTAGGCACAAGACACATCTTCACTGGCTTTCATGTCTATACCAAGAAAATTTAGGAGCTGGGTTTAACCTCTGAGAGCTTTGATATCAAGGGACCTCAAGAAATGGACTGCTGTCTAGTAGCATATTGTTACATGAGTTAGTCCTCTTATCCCACGCATGAAAGAAAGGGGATAGTCATCAATGCAAGTACAATCATTTAAGGAAATAAACTCATAAATTTTCTTTCAAGGCTATTAGATCTTATTACCTGCTCCCTAACAGATACCAACTAATAATTTTGTCCTGGCTTTGGAGCATACTGCATAGCTCATTTATTTGTCTAAATGAAGCCCTGAACAACCATGGAATGCTAGAATGGTATCACAGAACGGTTGATGTTGGAAGGGACCCCTGGAGGCCATCTGGTCCAACATCCCTGCTCAATGAGGACCACCCAGAACCAGTTGCTCAGGACCATGCCCAGCTGGCTTTTGAATATCTCCAAGGAGAAAGACTCCACAACCTCTCTGGGCCATCTTTGCCCTCGCAGTAGAAAAGTAGGTTTATAAACTGCTGCATTATGATGTGGTTAATAAATCAGGTGGAATTTCCCAAAGCAGTTTACTTTATTAACAGAATTTTTGAAACATCTCAGTTGTATCAGTCAACAGTCAAGGAATACTTCTTGAGAGAAAACTGTGAACAAAGACAAATAAATACAAGTATTTAGACTAGCTGTGCACTACACAAAAGAAAAACTCATAATAAAAATGATTTATGAGATGCTATTTCTGTTATTTGGTGCTAGCTGTTCTAGCTGTTAGTTAGAGACCACGTCCTCAACAAGGCAACATTTGCCTGTTCACAAGAAAAACTCATCAAGTTTATCAATAAATGGTGGAAAACAAAGAAAACTAAAGTTAAATACACAAAATGAACTTCAGAAATCAGACACTACTATAACTTTTTTGTATCTTTCTCAAAACAGCAACAGAAAAGCAGGACTCCATGTAATTTCTGATATCATATTTTATTTCTCTTGAGAGCAAAAGATCCTAATCTGATCCATTTGCAATTTATTTTGATGCTTCACATATCATTTTGTCTTAACAAGGAAGTTAATTTGCAACAGCTGTATGTTGACTAGTTTGGACAACAGTCAATTAATAGAAACTGCATGCTGAAAATCTTGAAACACACCTCTTTGTAAGTATTTATTTTTTTACTTGAAAGATTTTCTTTTCTTTTTGAAGAAGTGTTGCATACATCTTTGAGGAAAAATTGCTGCTATACAAGATAAATAGGTGCTTTCTTAGTAATCAAAGCAGATAACGTCTCCAGTGGACATGAAACAGTTCCGATACTTTGAGATGCACATACACATACAAGAATATGAATACAGCCAACGGCATCCCTGACAGAACAGTCCCTTTTTCAGCAAGTCCCCAGATGGCTCTAGTGGGAAGCACAACAAAAAAGCCCACTGCATTTGGCTCTGCAGCACCAGGAAAATCCCAAGATAAACTGGAACAAGGAGGCCTCAGTACCATGGAATGGGATCAAAAAATCAGAAAAAAGACACTAGAGAGAACAGGTTTTATTAAAAAAACAAAACAAAAAAACCCCCCACAAACAAAACACAAATTAGAAAAAAGAAAAACAAAACAAAAACCAACCAACCAAACTACAAAAACCAACCAACAAACCAAACCAAACCAAACCAGGAAGGAGTAGTGTTGATCCCCACTGCAATACAAGCACCTCACTGAGTTTCATGTGAGCTCTCCACTGCCAGGTAATGGCACATACAGAAGAGGTTTCCTGGCTATAAACAGTCCCTAAACACCTCTTCAATACCAATCTCAAAATAATCCATATATCTTCCATGGAAGCACATCCTTTTATACCTGTATCTCCTAAAGCAATGTATGGAGGAACTGAGTATTTGCTAGGGTTCCCATAGCTCTCTTCCAATGCAGCATCACATCCATAGGAACAACATGCTAAGCTCTGTGCTTCATTCATGCTGAATTTATATAAACACAGAGTTCTTCTATACATTCTCATACTGTAATATAGATTTCTTCAGAGGGAAGTTCCTTGTTAGTTTATGTTGCTACTTCCTGTAAATCACATTGTCAAGGTCCCCATAACGACAGCTGAATAGCTTCAATAATCCAATGTGAGTAGAATAACTTGATGTTGCTTTCTTCCTGGTTAAGTTTTCCTCACTTCCTTCCTAGTTTCCTGTGATAACAGCACCACATAACAGAACAGGAAACTACTTCATTTCACTCACTCTTCCTTAGCATTCTTTAATTACTGTATTCTTTCCTTGATGCAGAAATCTGAATACAAATTTACAAAAGTTTACACATCATGAAAAATATCAAGTGCACATGCCACATAACAGTATTATGTTGTAGCCATGAGGCTTTAAATTTCTCTGTCTATACCACTTGGTTTAATATTTTAAAATGTTTGCTTAATAAATAAATAACTGTTCATTCTCTGCTGAAATCTTATAAAAAAAGCAAATAGTACTATCACCCTTTATACATGGATGTCATTTTACAGAGCCCTGTGAGATTAGTTGCCACCAGTATTTTTGAGTGAAAGGGAAACAGCTTCATCCTGTGAAGTTATCTAGGTTGGTGTCTGCTGCTGAAGGAAGGAAGCATCTGCTTTATATCCACTAACAAACTTCTTAGCAAGGAGAAAGAAGGAGAAGATAAAGAGGGAAATGACAGTATGTTATGGGTATTTACTGGGATTCGATTTATAGTGCAGAGTACAAAAGCCTTATAATGGCTAAGCATGATAGCATGATGGAAATCGAGAAAACAATTTTATCTCCAGAACTGATACAATCGCAAGTTAATAGGTTAGATGTATGCATTCTTATTATTTTTTCTTGTCAAAGTTTCAGTCCATATTATGGCACAACTACAGCATGCTCCTTTTAAGACTTGTGAAAATCATCTGCTTAACATGGTGATTGTCCTGGGTTCAGCTGTAACAGTTATTTTCCTCCAATCACCATTAGTAAATAAGAGAAATATGTAGGGAAAGCACTTGCCAACACAAAAATGTTGATCAGTGTTGACAATGTCAAAATATTGACAAAAGTCATTCATTTGTCCAAAATGAGTGACAGAACTGAATTCCTTCATATTGTGATAATCCATGGCCTCTAGACCACTACCTTCAAGTATTATCCACATAAGATCACAGAGAAATTCTCAGAATTTTTCATCTTGGAATTAATAATAACAAAAACCACTTCAGAGCAGTAACCATCATACCATGAGGTATGCTATTCTTTGTCTACAGATTGCAAACCCAATTTTACAAGTTAGTAAAAAAGGGTCTCAAACTCCAATTCAGAAGCCTAAGAATATTGACTTAAGCTTCAGATTGATAAGATGCTACTCCCCACTTGCAGGTGTGAATCATTTTGCATGATGTATTTTATGATACTAAAGAAAAGAAAGAAACATATGTAGATTAATAGACAACGTCTACTTCTGATGTTTGACTACAATAGCTTTGCCATTCTCTTCTCTAGCTTTCCAGCAAGGGTATTGCAAGGCCCACAGATCGTTCTCCTGCAGTAACACCATGTACCCAGGTTGGGATCTGTAAGCTGTGGCGTTCTGACACCTTTTCAGCTGGGTGGAAAAGCCTGTTTGAAATTGCCATGCCTTTTGACTCTGACAGCCACCCCTCCCAGCTGCTCCTGGCCACACCAGCTGCTCCACATCTCTTTGTGCTCATGGCCAGAGCTACAGCCCACTGCACCTGTGCTTTCAGCTCTTCAGTTGGGACACACATTTAGGACAACATGCAGTCCTCCTGACTCCTGGAGATCATTAAACACACTCCTGTTTCTCTGATTATTCATCATGACTCATGTTTGTATCTCAGACTTTAGACTGCCACATCAGACAGGTGCAAAGTTACAAGTTAGGTCCAAGATCAATCCAGGAAATCCAGCCACAAAGTGAGGAAACAGGGCTGTGCACTGGAGTGACCAGTAACCACCAGGACTGGGGGACTGGGCTGAGCGAAAATGGGTCTCCTGGGCCCTTGGGCACAGGGACATTGGGGCAGAAAAGCCTGTTGGTGCCCTCAGGGTCCTGACAATATTTTCTTCCTTTCTTAAGGCTACGGTTTTAGCATGCTGGGGTTACAAGCTGCTAAAACAAGGGTGGTTACTAACTTCAAGAACATTTAAACACAACTAGCACACCCAGTCTTTCATCTGTGGTGGTAAATTGCATATTTGTAAACTCTTCAACATTTATTTAGCACACTTACCTTTTTAAAAAGAAATGCCTATTAAAAAGGGGAAAAAAATCCTGAAAGATCCCTAACATCTATAAAAGAAATGTTTCGTGATTGCCCAACGGAACCTCTTCATTTACCTCTCATTCTCTCCACCATATGTCAACAACAGAGCTTGTACTGGGCTCCAAACACCTCCTTTGGGAGGGAGAGAGATTCAAATCCTTTTTAGACCTCAACCATCAGGCCTAGCCTAATTACTGCAGAAACATTTTTCTTTACCATCATGGCATATTTCATATTCTGAAATGGAAAAAGTTTTCTCGTTTGGTTCCCCACCCCCTCATGCCATGGGGCTTAAATATCTATAGAATTATCCTAGATGGACAGGTCTTTAGGATGTAAAATTTATAAATGTATCCAATACATTATCACACGTATTTTCTTCTGCAACATTCAGTGCTCTGAAGTCACAAAATTCAGTACTGAATATTTTAAGTTTTCACAGAAACTTGTAAGAACATGCAGCTCAGGAATTTTGTGAACTGTGTGAGAAAGGTCTCAGGCCATAATTCACAAGGAATTTCTGTGATGCCATAGCTAACTTTTAAGCATCTGCCTGGGAATTAAATCCTTAAACCCCAAACTTAGGCACTTTGGTTCTTTATTAAGATCAGTGAAAAATCAGGCAAATCTCAGCAACCTTCCTAATACCTAGACACTTATAGAGGCATGTCTGAAATCCCCCTCTCCCTTAGACTGGTCTTATTTCTATATTAGGGATTCACAGCCTGGACCCATTCCCGCACTTGGCTGCCTTTGGATTTTTCTTTTGAGTAATACAGCTGCTTCATGCTCTTACTTTTATAACACAGAGGAGCCTTCTCTGCAGCTTGAGGAGAAATAAGACCATATCTCTCATCTCCCAGGAAAGTACTGCAGTCAACAAGCTGAGAGCTCTCATTATCCTCCAGCAAATTTGTGTCACCATGTAGCTCACAGTGCAAGACTGATAGGGCCAGAAGGAGACTAAGAGTAAGGTTTGGTAGCAAGGGCTTGCAATTACTTTTTATGCTATTATCTGAACAGCCTGTGAAAGAGACATTTGTCATTGAACACTCTGCTTTATCAATACTAACAAAGCCTACACTGTATTAGTTTCAATATCTTGGTTAACTTTCAAACTGCTTAATCTAAATTTCTCTTTAGTTGGCACAATAAATACCTTTCTGTGAGCGCATAGATATTATTCTACTTCTGATGTTTTAGAATTTTAAAGTACCAGTGCTACCAAGATCTTCATTAAAGTCTTCACATGACTTCTGAAACCAAATCATTTAAAATTCACCACTCAAATCCTGGGCTGGAGCTCCATGTCAAAAATGGTATATTTTTATTTGCTGATGACACTTCAGGCTGCTTGAAATCCATCTGATTGAAAACTCATGTAATCTCTGCCATTGACATCAGCAAATAATGCTGAAAAATGTGATCTTTACTTAAGATTTCATCACAGATTTATATTTGAAGATTTGAGGTTTTCAATAATTAATTTTCAACCAACAAAACATGATCTGCCACTATCAGAGTACCTTGAAAAGCGTATCTATTTCTGATGGTATAAATCTGTACCATAACAGCTATTTTACTTGAAATCGTCACAGAAATACAGTAGTGTCCCTTTCTGTACTCCATCATACCAGTACAGGGTATGAAAATGGGTTTTCTCTACGATTTATGTATTCATCTGTTTGTCAATAAATCATCTGAGAAACTAACATCAGTCAAGAGACATCAGAACTAATACTTCCAAAGATCAATTCAATAAAAAGAATAATCCTAGAAAAATCAGAAATTTATCCTGTAAATGACTTGACAATAATCTATAAATTAATTTGAGCACCACATTTACATTTCTTGAAGTTGTTAAGATGGCATTTCAATACATTACTTAGCGTATAGTACTTCCAAAAAGGAGAATCATTTGCAAGGCTATTCAAAGACAATATAAGTACAGCATAATTGCAGGCAAAATTTTAATACAGAAGATGGAAGAAAAAGACAGTAAGTCTAGATGATAGTAGATGAGAAAACAAATATCTTTACTGCAAGTCTTCTCTTTGCCAGAGAAAGAGAAATTAACTGAATGCATCATACTTGAGTCTCAGGCAGCTTTGCGTCAAAAAGCCTAACACTGCCACCATATCTCAGTTCTCTCACTGCAACAAAACCACTGGAAGTTGAACTGCAAATAGATGCAATTACCCTGCTGAATGTGTCCAATTTTCTGTACCAGCTTTCATTCAAGATGAACAGAAGATTCACTCGGTCTCAACAAGCTACAAAGGAGGTCCACAATATGACAGAAATCAACAAAAATACATTCAGAACCAGACAGTGATTTCTGTGGAGGAAGAAGTATAAAAGCTTGAACACGACTAAAGAGCATAAAGGTTACCAAAGACTTCTCAGAATACATTGAAAGAAACTTCAGTGAGAACACAAAAGTAGAAACCAAACCCCAGTGGAATTTAATACATGTTTCTTTCAGTTCTTAATGAATATTAATGGAAGTGAGGAATACAAGTCTTTGACATTAGAATATTTCCAGAGTGTTGAAAGACTTTGTTTGAAAGTAAAATTATTTATTCACTAAAGACTTGATTCTGGACCCACTGAACTTACTGTTAGAATTACCTTGGTCTCCAGGGGTATGCCCTGCAAGTAATCAACAACAATTTTGATAGCCTTATGTTAAAAAGGCAAATAAAAAGAAATATAAAAATACCAAAAATAAAATTAAATCAAGGTTTTCATGGGTTGCTGTAAGGTGAAAGGTTTTGGGTTTTTTTAAGAAACAAACAAACAACAAAATCCCTACAACAGGCCTGACAGGCCAATAATTATACTGGGGTTGAATATGGAAATACATGTCCATATAAGTCTGTGGAAACCAAGGCTGGTGTCCAGTCTGGTCTTACAATAGTTGTCTCATGGACTTTGGTGGAAATGTTCACTAGCAGGAATAAGAGACCGATAACATAGTAATACTAATCAAGTCTCATTGACCCAAACCTGGATAGCGAAGCTTTCCTGAAATGTGGTTCATACTATTATGAACATCCAAATTGCCATTGTAATTAGCAGAGCCGTTTAGAAACATGGCCTGATGTCATTCATGACCAAATCTGTTGAATCCCTCTTTTCTCTCTCTTTTCATCCTTCCAGACACAGACTTCACAAAGTAGACTTCGCACTGGTGAGGCTGCACCTCGAATACGGTGCTCAGTTCTGGGCCCCTCATTACAAGAGAGTCATTGAGGTGCTGGAGCGGGTCCAGAAAAGGGCAACAAAGCTGGTGAAGGTGCTGGAGCACAAGTCTTACGAGGAACAGCTGAGGGAACTGGGGTTGTTTAGTCTGGACAAAAGAAGGCTCAGGGGACCTTATCGCACCCTACAACTACCTGAAAGGAGGTTGTAGTGAGGTGGGGGTTGGTCTCATCTCCCAAGTAACAAGCAATAAGACAAGGGGTAACGGCCTCAGGCTGTGCCAGGGGAGGTTTAGATTGGATATTAGGAAAAATTTCTTCACTGAGAGGGTGATCAGGTATTGGAACAGGCTGCCCAGGGCAGCAGTGGAATCACCATCCCTGGAAGTGTTCAAAAACTCTACGGATGAGGCCCTCAGTGACATGGTTTAGTGGTGGTCTTGGCAGTCCTGAGTTAATGGTTGGACTTGATGATCTTAAAGGTCTTTTCCAACTAGCTGATTCTATGGTTCTATGTTCTTAAGTACTCCTACCATCTCCTTCCCAGAACTTTCATCCCAGCAACACTTACCTGGGTCTATACAGCTATCTCTCCATATAGCTGTGATGCCTCTCTGCACATCTCTTTTACCAATAAGTAACCACAGTAAATTCAAGCCACTCTTTGGTTCAAGACTCTGTTTACCATCCTTGAAAGATCAGACACCAGTTAATGCAAGTTATGAACTTCAAAGCCCTCATGCAACAAGTTGTCTGGGACATTCAACCTATGCCCCCATCTTAATAGCTTGGGATTGTTTTACTAGACTACTCTGACATAGAGGATGTCTCTGGTAAACTGCTGGCATGAATGAGCCATAAGAAGACATGGACATATACTCTTCATCCTCTTTTGATTCCAGACTAGAAGACACCTAACCCTCCTTTTGGCTTGAGTTTCTTCTCCTCCTCAAACACCAATAAACAGAGCCTGCAGCAACTTCCAAAGAGCCTGTTGGAATCTCAATTAAAAAAAAAAACAAACAACAAAAAAAAAACGTTCTCTGCACTTTATGTCCAAAAGACTATCATTGTGCTTGAGCTAGAGCAGTGCATGCTTGAATGGAAATTTAATGTCTCCTAGAGTGCCAGGTAAACCATGTGTACCAACCTGGTGCCAGTATTTGAGAGGCAAAACTATCGTTTAAAATCAAGAGTTCTTTAAAGACTGAAGATGAACAAAAGTAAATGGTGAACACATAAGTGAAAAAGGAGAGGAGGAAACATAACTTTATGGTACATACCACTACCTTTAAAATGTAGCTATCACAAGGCACACATATTTGCCACTCTCTCTGCCTGTCCACCTACCCCGCTTCCCACTTATTCTCAGTAGAAAAGGCTGAAAAACATCATTCCAATATTCATATATCAGACAAAGTCTCTAAAAACTATTTAAGAAAACACAAACAAACAAACATAACCAACAACTAACCTTACAATCTGGGAACACCAAACCAATTCCCTTTAGCAGTCTTTAGCTATACATGCTCTCTAATGAAGCCAGTCATCTCTCACCTGTGAATCTCACTCTTCCCATGCTAAAAAAGTCCTCAAACCACACTTAAGGATCAGTGATGAAACAAAGATTCTGTTATCTTTGAATTCACTGTTTACAGCAGCCACCACTGTCCATCCTTATGATTATGACCAACCAATGCACAGTGTTTAAGTGCATTTCATCCTCTGTCAACTCTCATCCGTCACTTATTGGGTCTAGTAAGTAGTATCTGACAGATCCTATAAGGAAGATGATAACCACATGAGGAAACAGGATAACAGACTGGAATGACCATACAGCTTCAGATGTCTCCCAGTTCAGTCCATTAATGAGAAAAGGGCCTCTTAGAAGAGATTTTGATGTGCTGAAATAAAGAAGCATTGAACTAGAAGAATTGAAGCACAGAACAGGCAACCAAGACTGCTACTATTCCAGTACCAGGTGACAGTAACAGGTAGAAGATCCCCTACTCTAACTGGAAATGGGAATACTGTCAAAACAAGTGCTCAGCTGTGCAGGCTATAATCACATGAACACATCAGGAGATAGAAAGTACAAAATTATAGGACTCATGGGTGACTCCATCTCCCTTTGGACAGCAAAGGTTTTAATGTGTGGAACAGTGAGATACCAGAAAGCTCAACCTACTCAAACTGGCCATGGGAATGAAGACCTCAACCACAAGAAATCCACAAAAAGTAGATCAATGTAAACCTCTTTATATTATGACATATTGGAGATATTTTAAAAAATGTTTTATTTTCTTCCCTTCTTTTTTCTTTGTATAAGTCTAAAACTGACCTTTCTAGTGGCTTTTCATTCCACACTTTTCTGGTCCAGCAGCTATAAATCCTGCTTCTGTATTCACCATCAGATGATTTTTTCCTCACATGTGTTACTTTTTTTGTCTTTGATAATAAAAAAATCTTGCACTGACTAAATCATTTTGGCAGATAGGTGATTTCTAGGGAGGAAAACATATCTGACCATTTCATGTAGAGAGGCATATGCCTTTGCTGGTTTGACCCAATCTATAAACTAATGCATACTTGCATATCCATGAAAAGAAATTCATTAGCATTAGCAGAAAGTGCAGTAGTGACTGCTAAACAACAGAAAATGTCATTATCCAAATATAAATTATATTAATTACAGTGGTAGAACAGAGGTATCTCATAGGAAATCTATATAATCAATACTGTATTATTCCCCAGTCCATGTGATTTAAATTATAGGTCATAATTTGTAAAACTTAGATGGCTATTCAAGTCATCACAGAGAGAAACATTTTGAACATGAAATGCCCTTGCCCACAATCAACCACCTAAAACACTTTATGGCAGCTATCCCTTACTGAATTACGTAAGAACAACACTATAAATCAAAATCACAAATGGTAAAAAACTGCCAAGAGAAGCAATGCAATGTCTAACTGTCTCCAGTACAGAATCAGTGCAGGAAGCAAACAGAAAAGCTTGACAAAATGCATACAGTTTAGAAAAAGACTCCTTCCATACCATCTCCTCTAATGTGACAGCTTCATCACTGAAAATCCCAAATACACCTGGAAGAGAACAGTTGTGACAATAATATTTACTACTACATTTTCACAAAAACCAGCATTTCTAAATCTCACATAGCGAATACATCTAATGAACCAATGGGACTAGAAAGAGGAAAAGAAAGCACTGAATGTTTGCAATCTCTGTGGTGGTTCCAGTCACACATTTTATCAATTTAAATTCCCAGATTAGACAAAACAGGAGTAAATATATATAAATTCTGTATAACACAAAACCACATTCTACTATTTGCTTTGCAATACCTGGTTGGCTGTGATAAAGGAGTTCAGTGTCAGCAAGTCCAAATCACACCTCTTTCATAGCATGTTATAAAAATGCATGTTGTAAGCAGCTCTTCCCTCACAGGCTACATCATACAGATGTGATCCAAGTGCAATTTGTCTATTTGTGCAATTTTGCTAGTGTTGGCAGCAAACCACAAATACCTCTTACGGAAAAAAATAAACAAGAAACCCAACCCAAGAACCCAAACCCCAAACCTTACTTGGTGTTTCTCCTGTGAAAACAAAAGCTGACTAATCTTTTGGTGCCCAAGAGTCAGCAGTTCAGTGATGCTAAGCATTAATGCAGGCTGCTTACTTTCAAAGTCTTTACTGACTTTGTTGAACTGTCATAGACCCATCTTTGCCTTCAATAGATAGTTCAGAATTTTCTTCACATTTCTTACCCTTTGAAACATTAAATATGAATATTTGCCCAGCTGACCTCCAGTTTAGAAGAAACACACAAGAGACAGCAGAGATTTGACAAAGGATATGGACATAAATACTCTCAGGTGCAGGCAACAGTGCTTTTATAGAGAGAAGAAATAACTATGGCAAATTCAGTTCCAGTTATTTAACATAATGCAATTCTGTGAACCATACAGTCACAGCAGTCTTGTTAATTTAAGCTCCTTCTTTTTGAGACCAGGCATCACTAAGTTGTTCTTATATGCTGTTGGGCAAAGACCTTTGCAAGCAGGTGTTTCTGTGATGTCCTTCCTTCTTTTTTGAAGGGTTGAAATTACTCACACATGCTCCTGGAGAACTAGAAGGTGAAACTGAACCTAGAGCTCCAAGAAAAGGTGATCTCCAACACCCTCTTGAGTTTGCCTGCTTAGCAGCAGCAATGCTCATTAAGCTATTTTGAGCTTCATTCGCAAATTGAGACAGATGGACTTTTCTTATGCAGGTGAGAAATCCAGACAACAGAACACAGTTACTCGTATGACCTTCACAGGGAAGACATGGGAAGAGGGGACGTTTCACCATCAGAGCTTCTTCTAAACTCTTCTCACCTGCAGTGAGGGACCTTTAATTGCATTTGCAAAATGGTCAGCAAGGTGGTAGAGGCAGTCTGGCTCAGAACTTGTTCTCCACTTCTGTTCCCCTTAACTCCGACGTAGTTTTGCTCTTTGCTAGACTGCAGTTATCCAGTTATAACACTGATGTGAAGTATCAAGTGTATGAACATGTAATACTTACACCTGTTAATACAACTGCCCCCTCCTTTTTTGGGACAAGGAAAACTATATTATGGCCTTTGAAAAGAACTAAGAAAGGGTGCTTTGAAATTCAATGAAATTTAATCTATGTTGAAATTCTAATAAACAGATAGGAATTCAGTTTGATGTTCTTTGTCCTATTCTGTTTATCTAATGTCTTTTGGAAACTGTAATTGTAGCAGACAGATTATATTCTTGCTTCCCTTTTAAGAAATGAATATGTTTTAATGCAAGTGTTCAGAGTTAGACTAGCTCAGCACTTGCATAAAAAAGTTCCTCAAATGGAAAAGAAAGGCAAAGAAAAGTATACACTTTCCTGAAGGACCGAACATAAAACCATAGGGTTATGGGCATAACAGGTAGATAACTGCCTAACCCTTGCCAGCATTGGCAGCTAAGAATACTTCTACCTTCATCTTCTCTGCCTATATCCCCTTGAGCATCTGGTTCTACAGGATATAGGATCAGAAAAACAGAGAGAGCCCTTTAAACAAAGATAGAAAATCTCACTTAGTAGCCCAGGCTAGAGAGAGGCCTCCAGCCTGAACTGAATGATTTGCATGAAATAAGAAGGCAATTAGTGGGATATCTATTTTAAAAGTACTAATTCCAGAAAACGTGATTGTTCTCTAAATATATCCAGGAATATATATCAGAAATGAGAACAGCTATTTAAAATTAAGGCTCCAGAATATATGGGTATGAATTAACAGTGTATAATTTTAGGATGGAAATAAGACAAAAAATTAAACAGTATTGGAGATGGAGGACAGGAAAGGGCCCTACTGGAGACCATGAAGTCTGAATGCAAATAAACTTCAGACTCAAAAAGATGATATTTATGAAAAGGATTATAATCTATGGTTACTAACTGTAGCAGGGGACTGGATTTACAGCCTAGAAGGTTTCTGCTAGCTGTGTTTTCTAAAAACACTCTGACATTACAGCAAGCTGTTCAAGCAGAGCCATATACTGTTTGGTTTCTTTAATATTTATGCATATATGGTGAACATACTTCATTATAAAAACAATTCTGCTTTCAATCACTTTAAATCAAACTAATTTTTCCAGCTAATATACTATTTCTTTAATATCCATTCACTTTTTTCTAACTGGAAGGAAAAAAAGCCCTTTTAAATAGGAGAATATGGACTACTATCATCATTGAAAGGTTTTCTTTTTTTCCAAGGTGGATTCATGGGACTTGAATAGAGACTTGAAACATAACCAGAGTCTAATTCTGGAGTAAGAGAAATACATTTTACACTAGAACTTCTTAGAGAACTCTTAAAATCTCAGAGCTTTCCAAATACATATCTTATTTTCCCAAGACCACAGAGCGTCCAATGCTCTAGGAAACCATTGCATGGAACTCAGTCTCTGGGCAGGAAACAAATTAAGGTGTCTCTTACCTATCACCCATGCCAGGCCAGTGAAAACTCATTGAATTTAATGACAGCAATTTTATGTCCACACTTTTTTCACCAAACCATAACAGCTGAATTGATGTAAAAGTTCTTCACAGACTTAGATTTGGCCATTTTAACCTAAGAACAGAGCAAACAATATACTCCTGTTTCAGGAATGAAAGAATCAAAAGTCTGCAAATGCAGTTCACAGTCTTGCTGCTAAGAGAGCCTTGTCTAATGAGGCACAAAGTAGCCCTGTACACGCTACCTCCTTGGTGGAATTCAAGTTCCACCAATCCATATTTGGGCTCTTCTGTAAACACTTATTAGGGGTTATGAGGATTTTTTGATGAGTGAAAGTTTCCATTAAGAGGATAAAATTGATGTTAGAGGAACCACAAGATAAGAAGCCATATGTGGTTTAAGAGGCAAAGGGCACAAGCTGAAACACAGGAGGTGCTGTCTGAACATCAAGAAATACTTTTTTTACTGGGAGAATGTCTGAGGACTGGCATGGATTGCCCGGAGAGTTTGAGGAGTCATTCATTGGAGACATTCAAAAGCCATCTAGACACTACCCTGGGTAACCAGGTCTGGGTGACACTGCTTGAGCACGGGGATTGGACCAGATAACCTCCAGAGGTCACTTCCAACCTCAACCATCTGTTACACACACTGTTTGCTTTTAAAAATCCTATGATATGAAATATTGGAGAAGTGAGAAGGGAAGAAAGGAAAAAAAATGAGGTAACATTCTTCCTTCGGGAAAGACAAATATTCAGGAAATACAATAGTTACAAATAACTTTAAGAAAACCAACTTTTCAGTACTTTCTGTATCCACATAGTGGTGTGCTTTTTTTCACAGGGGACTCCTGCCTCAGGTATAGGCTAGCCATTGATCATTTAAGGAATTGTGGTTATAAAGGAAATGAAGTGGTTCTTCCAGGCACCATCTGTCATTAAACATAGACACTGGAGTCTGACAACATCAAATATTAGCAAATTAGTTACCAAGGATCAACAGATTTGCTTTATTAAACAATTATCAGCTACCACCAATCCATTTTTCCTCTCTATTTAATATGAACAGTTGATTTCTTACCAAAATTTCCACTTCCACCAAGATTCTTCACTGTTCTTTGTGAAAAAATTCACAAAACTCTTTCAGACTTTTAGGATAAGTATTGGGCCACACAAAGATGTTAAACAGTTTCATTAACAGATTTATCAATTTAGGTTTACAGATATGAGAAATCCCAAATTAACTAAACAGAAAATGTTAATGTACAAAGTTAACATTATCAGTTAAGTGTGCAAGTAATATTTTAAATTACTTTTTTAGACAAAAAAACATGGGAGATTAAACTTAGCATCTTTGTAAAATAGGATGAAGCAAATAAAATTATTGGCTATAGAAATGATGTTGTAAGGTTTTTAAAAATTATTTTTAATAAAACTTTAACCAGAGTTGCCTCGAGATTTCTTCTTTTTACACGACTCAGGCTAACAGCAATTTATAAAAATTGTTTGCAACCTTGTGTGCCATTCTATAGCCTATTCTCAGTGCTCCCCAAAACAATTATAATGAACTGAAACAATTCAACTTCAGTTTATTCTCAAACACATACAGGCTGGAAAAATGTAAACATATCTCTCTCTAAACCCTCAGGAGCACAACAAACAATTTAAGCTCCTGTTCCCAACACTCTTATTTTTAAAAAATAGGTTTTTCCCTACACGGTGCTTCTATTGACGGAGTCTTTTCATTTTAATATTCTGCACTTGCAGAAATGTTTTCTTTACACTAGTGAGCAGATTTTATCTGGAAAACAAGTCATAAAGCATTAGCAATGTTTTCTTCAGAGTGATACATATCAAAATATCTTCTGCGTTTTCAAGAAGAGTTTAAAAACTGATGTTTTCTTTAATTGACATGATGTTATTCTTTATTTTACACCAAGTATGCCTCTCTGGTCATGCAAATACCGGATTAGTTTACTGTTTTCCAATATTAATGCTGACAGGAATTAACCAGCTGTGGAACAGCAGTTTTAAAATTTAAAATCTATTTTCTAGTCGATGCCAAGTGTAAAAAGAATTTGTCACTCTTTGACATATTTACAAGTTAAGTTTTGCCACACATTTTACTTAAATGAAAAATGCAGAGTGTTCTGCTTCTGGTGCCTTGATAATTCTGGGGCTGTATTAAGTTAGCTTGTTGTGCAGGTCTGATGGTGTTCAAAAGATGAAGCCAATAAGATAAGCCTGGGAGCTTATTTTCTCCACATTTCTAACTTTAACTGCCACTTTACCTGGAAGTATTAGAGCAGACAGTTCATTACTACCTGAAAAGGGGCACTACATTGTATGTGAGGAGGTCATCTGAAACTGATAACTTTTAAAGGTCATTCACAAAATGAATTTTGCTTTGCTGAAAGTCTTTCTCCCTAGCACAGTAAAAATCTTATTTTAACAGCAGCTGTAAATGTTGTGTAAGTAGAAATAAGAGATTTCAGCTACCTTTGCCTATTTTCACTCTGCCATGAATTTACTTTTGATCCATTTGGGAGAATACTGGATGAAGGTGGTGTTAAAAGTTTCTTTTCTCTGGATCATCATCTGAGTGATGAATTGATAGGTTCTATGATTTTGTTTCATTTTTATTGTTCATTTTCATAAATCCCCTGTTACATGTATTATTTGATAATGAAAAAGATTTTTTTCTTTAGCTCTGTAACATTGAGGAGCTTAAAGCCTGCAGGATTTGTGGATGTTGCAGACTCAAAAATTGACAAATAGGCTGCAAAATAACACAATAAGGGACATTTCCTTAGTGTGTAACTTCAGCAATTTCCCCCATTTTTTCCTATCTCAGGCTATGGGAAATTTATGGAATGACAGACCACACCTGACAGTCAAGCAAACACATGCAGTCTCCTTCCTTCCTTCCCTCATGGCCACATACGTTCACATATTTTTGTTTCATTGAATTACAGATCTTTAATCCTTCCCTGCTAATAGTGGTACTTAACTAAAATACCTAGTGACTGTTGGTCCTCAGCTCCCTCTATAGTCAACAGAGAAAGACACTTCCAGAGCATGATTCAGATTTTTTCCATTATCTTCCTCACTCCTTTTTCAAGACCAGCTACATACCAATCTGGGCCAACAAATAGGGACTGGTTAGACCTGGACCACAGAGTCAGGAAGGAGAAAATGTTCTTACATATTCATGAATGACCTTGACAGGATACACAATACACAAAATCAAATCAACTTTAACCTGTTCTAGATATGCCAAATGCAGCATCTGTACTTTATATACTTACCAATTGTGGGAAAGAAGGAGGCAGAAAAGGCAGAGGACAGTTTAATCTAACCAAGGATCATACTTCAGGTCCTACACAATGCATGCAGTGTTTTAGACAAGCAAAAAGGCAGCCCAGCCTGCTGAAGGGGGAGTATGATGAATCATAAACCATGAATGGCAGGACCTGCAGAGTCATGTTTGCACTGCACTCAGCCATTAAGTTTAAGGAGCAGTGTGCATTAACTGACATAAATGTAGGTTCCTTTGGCTGGGATGCAGGGTGAATTTTACTTATACACTGAATAATCAACAGTGCCAAAAGCCTTGGGACAGTGGATGATGTTTGATCCCTGTGACAGTACTAAACTGGCTGCTATAAGAAGCCACTGAAATAGTCAAGAAGCCAGAGCAAACAGAGAATCACTTCCCAAACAGCTCTGAAATCTGGAAGAGCATGTCTGGATCAAGACTACTCCTGAGCATATCATACAGACAGTGTAGTGTAACAGGTCTCAGGTGTTACATATGGATGCAGATTTCTTTGAAAACATCCAAAAAAGCTTCTGCCTGGTCTGTATGATGAACTTAGGAATCATTCAATTGGACATCTCCCATTTTGGAGCATCTGGATGCTGCCTGTCATTTCGTGGCAAGCTCTACCTGAGCACAGTTGCCCAGCCCGCTTTGCAGTTTGATTTGACTTAGGCTTTCACTCTTTGGTCTTTCTGTTTGCCATTTCCTTTCCTTGCCCTCCTGGCCTATATTGGCTGCACCTGACCAAGAACTGGCACCTCTGTGCCTTTCCAAATGTTGCAATAAACCTGTTCATGTTCTGCCAGCACATGTCAACTAGAGGCTAAAACACGGTATCTCTACAGACTTCCCTGTACACCCTACATAGAACAGATTTTACTGCGGATTATCTGGAGAGTAGTGACAACATTACCAAATGCCTAAGGTGCCCACCTCCATGCCTGTCATGCCAAAAATAGGTAGCTAATGACCATTGCCCTGTGACAAAACCCTATGGAGATATCACTGAAATTCAAGTGAATTTTGAGCGTTTCTCCCAAACTGCATTAAGAGAAATTTTGACAAAGGACAGATGTGACTGCCACAACCTAAGAGATATTTGCACCTATGAAATGCTAAAGTTTTGGGTAACTTTAAAGCTCACTGGTGTCTACAGATCACAAAGTACCAAACAGCTGTATCCCATCGGCTTCTGCTTGTGGGTTTGCCCATATAAAGTTAGAACATCACTTCAAAACAGAAGTGCCAAAACCTCTCTCAGATGTTCATATAATGATTTCAAAGTGAGATGAAGAAGAATTATAAACTTCTGGAGAATGCCTTATCTTGTTCTATTTCCACTGATATTTCTAAACAAGTGTTTGTATAAGCTTTCAGTATGCACACAGAATCGTATTAAGAACTTTTTTTCTGTGTATGGATATTCATGCAATATATATTCTGTACCATGGGCAAAGTAGGAAATGGAGTCATAACAATAATTCATCTTTAATGCCAAAAACTCTGACTAAAGAAATGAACAGACCCTTCATCTTAACAGCACAAAACCTTTTCGTTTCAAAGTACCTCTGATCAAAGTTTTGCAGCTTGTACAGAAATAAATTAGACAGAGACAAAATCTCTTGGTTTCCGTCAATTCAAATAGCTGTAAAGAAAATAACCTATGAAATTTTTCATTTCTCCTACTAAGTCCAGAAAAATGACACACAGTTGACATTATATCTACCACATAAAGAAATCAGGTCTTATGAAACATGACCAAAAAACTCGAGTATTGTACTACCTTAGCATAAATTTGATAGGCCCAAATAGAGTTGAAAGGTGACGTTCCATTTAAAGGTGATGATCCATTGCATGACAGCGTTTATTCATGTTAGCAGAGGAATATCTACTCCACAGTGTGTGGAATAGGCCTATATGGATAGACATGCCTATCTAAAGAATTCTCTCAGAACAAGCACACAGAGCGATGCATGATGACACTGTTAGGGCTTTAGAATTGGTTGCTTACAGTATTGCATGGCTAATTTTTTGCAGAGCATGTCATTAACTTGTGAAGAACTTTATGCATAAAGAGAAAGCGGGTTCTTATTCCACACCTGAAATCAGAAGATCATATTCAAAATGCAATGTTATATCTTTCTTTCTCTCTCAAACCAGCATTCAGTGATCAAAATCAATGCCCAAGGACTAGAGTAAATTAGAAGCTACCTAGTTCACTACCTTGGGAATCTATCTCATAGCCGCTAGCCAAAAATTACTTTTAAAAGTTTCAGGAATATAGTGATCAGCCTGCATCGCCACATAACAGACTTTCCAATCTCAATTCTTTATTTCCTCTTTCCTCTTCTTTTTGAGCAAAATGGAGTGTCTGAGAATTCTGATGGGATTATGTTGACTTGAGTGATTTAAAACTATTGCTTCTTGAAATTATTTCTGACAGTGACACAGTGTAAGAAACCAAGATAACATAGATCTTGATGAAAGATTCTCTATTTACTTTTAGAATGCAAACTCTACTTTATGAACCAATCCATTGTTTCATCATATGCAAACAATGTTGTGTTAGTTATGCCCATGTGCAATTGCAAAAACATACATCTTTTGCCAAGAGTTCCATCTCTTTTCTGGCCAGAGGTTACTACAGTAAGGTTGAACTGCCTAAGTCATGGCCAGTCTTGGTCCTAGTCTTAGGCTGTGCTTTAGAATCATAGAATAATTTTCTCTTCAATTGATTAGTAAGGCACATTGCTATAGTAGATCAAAAAATGTCTTCTCACTTTCAGACTAATCATGACATTGTACTGTCACTCTTAAACAATAGAATTTTGGGGAGTATGTGATGTGACCTAAAACTTGCTGCTTTGACGTATTAAATAGCACTTAATAGCCAAGAACTACACAGATAATTTAAATACAAACCCTTAAGACATAGAATCAATTAAAATGTCCATAACACCCTCTGAATGACTGCTTGCTTTTTTCTACATTATATCTGTGAAACTACAGGAAAGACATTCTGAAGAAAACATGATAACAATATCCTAATGCGTATTTCCTACAATTACAGAATCCAGGCTGTTAAACAAAATACCTAGCAGCTTGAGAGACGCAAGGAAAAAAGATGGTGCAAGTATGGGTATGCCAATACCACTGTAGGTTAATTCTTCTTCAATATGCATGATTTAGATATTTAGACTCACATCATTGACTGTGCTTAATTTTTACAACATTTCAATAATATTGAATGAGACTTAAGTGCTGGATTTGGTGTTTAAAAGCTAAAAGATCGTTACTTGTTGTCTTGGAAACCTGGTAGTCTTATTGTTGAATTTTCTATTTAGTGTTATTTAAAGTCCAAGACATTCAAATAAAATAAGGGTTTAGATTGACCTTTGTCTCCTGCTTTGAGTTTTGGAAGTAAATTTGCTCAAGTTTCCAATATACTTGAACACAACAGTGATAAAATAAAAAAACTCATTTGACTGAAGTTATTCTGTTACCATGCTGTTGTTTCCCTGGTTCCCACCTCCCCAGCTCTCAGCAGAGTTCTGAAATATCCAGACTCTACAACCCAAATACCATCAGCTTCCCCATTCTCTTCCAGGTAAATTATTTAGCAATGGTTTCACATTCCATTTCTATTTTTTCATGTTTAAGAGAGGAAAAATTGCTGACAAATGTATAGTTTAGGTCAGCATGTTTCTCATAAAGACAGCACAGGATTATTCAAAAATTTCTGAGACTGCAGTATTTTCTGACAAGCAAACACTTTAATATTAAGATCTCAACGTACTTGCTGGAGCAAGTCCAGAGCAGGGCCACGAGGATGGTAAGGGGGATTGAGCACCTCCCATATAAAGACAGGCTGAGAAAGTTGGGGCTGTTCAGCCTGGAGAAAAGACGGCTGCGTAGAGAGCTCATAGCAGCCTTCCAGTATCTGAAGGGGGCCTACAAGGATGCTGGGGATGGACCCTTCGTCAGGGACTGTAGTGGTAGGACAAGGGGTAATGGCTTCAAACTTAAACAGGCGAAGTTTAGATTAGATATAAGGAAGAAATTCTTTGTTTTGAGGGTGGTGAGGCACTGGAATGGGTTGCCCACGGAAGTTGTGAATGCTCCATCCATGGCAGTGTTCAAGGCTAGGTTGGACAGAGTCTTGGGTGACATGGTTTAGTGTGAGGTGTCCCTGCCCATGGCAGGGGGGTTGGAACTAGATGATCTTAAGGTCCTTTCCAAGCCTAACTATTCTATGATTCTATTCTATGATTCTATTCTAAGAAAAGACAGAAAATCAGCTTCTCAGTGGGTGTAGGATTTCCAGTGGCATAAAAGGAGTAAAAATGTTACTTTGCCAGCTGTTTGAACAGGACAGAAAAGTTGTTGGAAAACATGGCATACCAGCTTTGTCTTCTTGACCATCTCCTGAGACAGTTACGAGTGTTTAGGGAAAAGAGAGAGGAAAACACTGTATTATAAATCTAGGTCAAGTATTTAAGGAGTGGAAATACTGCATAGTTTTTAACTTTTATATAGAAGCTAAAGGATATTCCTGTGAGAAAGAAAAAAGGAAACCAGTAAAAACAACAATAGAGCTAGATCACAAATAGCCTTTTAGATATAAATTGATTGCTGCTATTAAGTGGAGAAAACACTTAATGCTGCTCAAAGCCCCATCCAACCTGGTCTTGAACACTTCCTGGGATGGGGCATCCACAGCTTCTCTGGGCAACCTGTTCCAGTGCCTCACTACCCTTCTTATCATAAAAAAATTCTTCCTTGTGTCCAGTCC